>NC_062225.1:9932577-10286952 GCF_902686445.1 Sciurus carolinensis
ATTTTGATACATTTGACAATAAGGAACATAATTATCTCTAATTGCAATATAGCCATAGTATGGGATGAAAAACAAAGTTTGCACAGAATTTTTTTAAAGAGGACAGAAATTTCTGGCTATGTTTCCCAGGTTGGCCCTGAACTCCTGGGCCCAAGCAATTCTCCTGCCTCAGCCTCCTGAGGAGCTAGGACTATAGGCACATGCCTTCAAGACGGGCTTCACAAAATTTTTAATTTTAAAAAATTAGCAACAAAGCATACAATGAATATTCAGAATATATTACCTTAGCTGAAAAAAAAACCACTGAAATATATAAAATTATTATATATGAGAGATAAGATTAGAAGTCATTTTATATTTTTCTCTACATTTTAAATGGCTTACTAAATTTTCTACAGTGTGACTGTGAAAGTTTTGAATTGAGAAATTTCCTGCAACTCAAAAGCATTCCAATTATTACCACCTATTATAAAAAATGGTAAATAAGCAATCAGAATTATTAGCTTCTTAAAACAATAGCTAAAAATTATTGAATGATGACTATATCTGGGAACACAGTATCAACTCATTTAACAAAATAGCTCAATAGGTAAGTATTATTATTATTATTATTTGTTATTATTATTCCTTTTTCCAGATAAGGCAATTGAGGTTTCTAACCCTGTGATATACTGTGAAAGTCAAGCTAAAGACATGGTCTCTTTGTTCAAGGACTTTGTGATCTAGTTGGCATTAGATTTAGATAGTGAAAGAGCAATCCTAAGGCCATGTGCAATGGACAGTGGGCTTCAGTGTCATTTATGAGCACTACAGGAACTGAGTATAAAGGAAGGAAGTGCTTGGGGTAAAGTCTGCATGGATGGAGATATGTAGCCTGCAGAAAGGGAGGACTTACCCAAGGTGAGAACTTTACAGATGGAGAAGAATGTGAAGACATGGAGATATGAATACGATCCATCCTAAGGTTCTAGGAAATAGGCTAAATGTGTGTTGCGGAGAAAGACAATTACTCAGGGACAGGGCTGCCTCCCGTCGCTTTGTGCCCTGTGGGACATTTCTAAAAACCAACATTTTAGAAGAGAAAATAAAGATGTGTCTTGTATCCCCAAGGTAAAAGTAAAAAAAAAAAAAATCTTCTATGTAAAGAATCTGACTTGGGACTAATTTGAATTCCAAAGGTAAAATAAAATGAAAGTCTGGGTAGGGAGGCAACAGAGGTGGCACCAGCGAGCGTGCCAGGCGCTGGTGAGCGCATTGTACGCATGCGCACACTTGCGATCCACCTGGCGACCCTGAGGCTCGCTGCCATTCCTCATATAGGGTACCGGGGCCGTGTGTGGGGAAGCTGGGCTTGAGCCCAGACCTGCAGTGACAGCACTGAGTCGCGTCCAATCAGAAATTGCTGGAAAAGCAGTGCAGAAAGGACCTCATCGTAAAAACGAATGCTCGCTTCCCATTTATATTTGTTTTTTTCCTGTTAAGCTCTTCCTTTAGTTCCAGCTCCCCGGAAGGGTGCTCATCCTCTGGGTTAGACTCCGGGTTGCTGGCTCCGTGGGCAATAAATACCAATATGTGATGATGATATTGGCTTAAGGAGTAGATCCTCTGACTTGGAAGTGTCCTTGATCGAAGCCTCTGTGTGCGTGAGGGTATGTGCACGCACACGGGTGTGTAGGAAGAGAAGACGAAGATGTGGGATAAGTTCTCAACTCCATAAACTTACTTTTGGAACCGCTGCTCTTTTTACCCAGAATCTTTTAAATAATTTTTTAGGAAACAACATCTATATCTCTCTTTAAACACAGTTTAGGAAACAAAAACCCAGATGGGAGAGAATACAGTAGTCTCCATATTCAAAAGCCCAATTTTAATTACATTGAAATGAGACCCAATGGCCAAATATTATGCTTTTCCAATCCCTAAATCAAAAGACAGAGGTCAACCAGTTACAGCAAAACATGGTAGTGTCTGTGCAGCATACAAAGAGCTAAGAGATTCAGGATGGGTAGGAGACAGGCTTCTGTTAGGTTCCTTTTTCTCCATTCCTGCAAATTGAAAATACAAAATTCATATAAGCAGGTGCAAATTCATTGGCACTCAATTAAACAGCCTAGGCAATCATTCAAGTGGGAAAGAAATATTCACAACTACAGCACCACTTCTATCAATTCTCTCAGAGGGAAAAACCTCTGCAGGCAGCAGGGAAGGGTGGGGTAAGGATCTTGTAATTAAAACAGGGTTCTCGACAAGTCAGAGGTTTGGAAATTCATAGTGGCAAGTTCAACATCATTTAAATAATGAAATTTGGATAGGAGAATTGATAAAACTTCAGCTCCCATTATTAAGCAGTAGCAGCAACAAATCCGCTAGTCTGGCTATTGATCAGCTCTGGCAGGATCCTGGCTCCCTGCCCTGAACTGTTTCTACTTTTGTATGCAACGCCTCACTCTTTCCTGGGAAGTGCCAGCAAACTGCCAACCTTGGGCAGGAGCAGCTAGGCAGCTTCACAGAGGCCAAGTGTGAGCTCAGTTTAACGCCAAAGGCTCTTTTTTGAAATTCTTAGATTTGTAAGTTAAAATGCAGCTCTTTCCTGCTCAAAATTCTCCAGCAGCTTTCCAAATCAATATAATCCAAACTTCTAAGCGTAACCTACATACAGAGCCCTGCAGGATCTAAACCCCAGGAATCTGACCTCATCTCTTCCCTCTGTCCCTCTCCACCTAGGGGCCTCCAGTCACACTGTCCTCCCCCGAGGTCTTTGCACTCGGTGGTTCTTGTATTGATCACACTCTTTCTGAAGATAAGCACACAACTTACTCCCTGTTTCACGCACACAATGTCTGAGAGCTACCCCTCAGTACCCATCTAAAATTGTACTGCCATTTACTACCTCCTCACCTGGATTTATTTCTTTCTTATCCCAATTTACTGTTATTTAAGGTGCTTACTGTCATACACACTTGCAAAACACATACATATATACATGTATGAATATTCATATATATGTATGTGTGTATGTGTATGCACATACCTATATATGTGCATGCATATATGCACACACAGAATCATCCTTTAGTATCTACAGAGAATTGGTGCCAGGACCCCTCATGGATACTAAAATCTGCAGATGCCCAAGTCCCTTATATCAAATGATATCATAGTATTTGCATATAGGCTGTAGATATCCTCCCATATCCTTTAAATCATCTCTGGATTAACCGTAATACCAAATAAAATGTAAGACATAAATGCTATGCAAATAGTTGTCCCATCTGTGCAACAACCTGACGGTGTATGTAGTATGCTAAGTCTTAGTTTGAGGACTAAGAAGTAGCTTAACTAAGGAGACACAGCTGCTGTATACATTTCCCACTGCTGCTGTAACAAATTTCTGCAAAGTTAAGTCTCTTAAAGTAACATGAGTTTATTATCTGGCAGTTTTGGAAGTTAGAAGTCTGCAGTGGGTCTCGCTGTACTAAAATCAAAGGCAGCAAGGCTGAAGAGGAGGATCTGTTTCCTTGACTCCTCCAGCTTCCAGCAGCAGCCTGTGTCTTTGACTCATAACCCTTGCCTCCACTTTCTGAGGCAGCCACATAGCATCTGCCCATCTCTCTCTGCCTCCATCCATCCCATGTATGCACCCCTGGGATTACACTTGGGCCACCCAGACAATGCAGGATAATCTCCTTGTGCCATGATCCTTAACCACATCTGCGAAGTCTGTTTCGCCACATGAGGTGACAGGTCCACAGCTCCTGGGGATTGGGAAGTGCACGTGTTGGGGGGACATCCTTCTACAGTCACTGGGAGGCAGAACTGGGATTCGGACCCAGTTGACGTTGGACCCCCAGACTGTTCAGAAAGCCCGTGGTGTTTAGTACATTCTCTTCCCGCCTTGTTGTAATGACAGGAGGATGGAGCGCTCTGGATTCCAGATTCGGGATTCACATGTGACATTGAACAAGACAGCTCATGCCCTGCCGTCCTGCTGTTCTGCAGTGTAGGATGCCAAAGAGTCACAGTTAACTTTAAATGGTATTTTACCTCATCAAAGTAAGCTTTAAAATGACCAGTGTCACTGCAGCCCCAAACCTGTTGTTGACTTTCAAGAAACCACAGAAATGCGATAAAAGCAGGCTGCAAAGGAAATGAGGGCTCTGCCTGGAGACGGGCTGTGCCTGCGCCCATGCAGCGTAGTGCTCACACAGCATGCCCAGCAGCAGCCTGGGGCCACCCAGAACCGGGAACCCATGAGGTAAACGGAGCTGGCGAGGCGGAGCCTTTTAGCACCTGAGGTGCCAGGACAGGACACGGTGACCTGGCTCAGGATGTTCCAGGGTGCACAGGGCCTGAGTAACCGGAGAATGGCGGTGGGCCAGGGCAGGACAGACAGGACTCTAGGAACCAGCCCAGCAGGGTGTCAGAGCAAGCTGATGCACAGGGACAAAGGAAAGGCAGGCACATCCTGCATCAGCAGTAGGTCCCTGTCTGCAGCAGGCAGTGATGGTCTGGGTGGGCCTTGAACTCAGGCTGGGGGTCTGTGATAATCCCAACCTCCCAGGGCTGGAAAGAACCCAAAGGCTGTTTCAAGGCTCAGCCAACGAGATACCTAAGACAGACCTAATCCAGGAGGAAGAGAGGCACACGAAAAAAAGACAGACGCTTTATCTGGTCATGAAAGAAATGAGTTTGAGGGGGAGACAGGAAGTCAGAGACAAGCTGCAGTCTGGGAAAATGAGATGAGGAGAAATTCAAACTTTCCCTCCACGGGTTCAATATTAAATAAATACCTGAAATAAACTGGCAGCTGGTTAACAACAGAAACACATTAACATTTGATAGTAGTTTTACATTAGGTAGCATCCTTCAGTTGGAAGAGTAGGGACCCAGTGTGATCCAACCCACTTTTATGCTTAGGTTCAGGGAAACATAGGTAGCCATGCAGAAATGTGATTGGCAAAGAGGGTGTGTGAGCTGAAGGTAATTGAGTGGGGAACCCAGCAAGGCCTGTCTGTTCAGATTCTTCTTGTCCCCTCTGTGGTATGAGGCAGGACCTTTTCTAGAAGTGAGTTCTGATGGCTTACTCTCAGCCAGAGGAGGCCAGAGAGTTGCTTCATGGCTGCCTCTTATGCACCAAGATGGGGATGAGCTAGAACTTGATGTACAGGTTTTATGGCTGGCTTAGGGGCAAACAGGCTCTGGTTTCTATGATCAGCTTTGGAGAAGAGGATTCTAGTTTTTATGGCTTGTCTCCATGGAGAGAACGAAGGTGAGACCCAGGAGGGATGGGGAAGGGCAGGGAGAAATCTCATCTTCAGTTTGGGGTTTCATTTTCTAAGCCCCACCATTAGCTCAGCAAGGCTCCTGGCTCCCCAAATCTCTATCAGCTGAGTTCTGTCCAGACCTCACCTTCGAGCAACAAGGGGCTGCCCCTACATAGATATACGCTCGTTTCTCCCAGTTGGAGACACGAAGGAGCTTCTAGTGCTTCAAGTATCTGAAGGGACCTCCATTCCTTCAGGTGGGGAGGACTGGGGAACACCCTCAGCTCCTGGACAGCAGGAAGGTGTGATGAGCATGAATTCCAGGGACAAGAGTACTTACCTGGCACATTGCATTATTTCCAACCTTTCCTTAATGTGCATGTCAGTGTTAGAAATTAAAATTAAATATATGTACAGGCTGTGTGTGTTTGTGGCTGAGCAATAATCACAGACTGAGCTGTGGGTACCCTTTGCTCAGCTGTCCACACACATGGTGACTGTAGGGTATATAAAATTTATGGTCCAAACCAGCGACTGTGAGAGCACTTTCATCAATACGATTAGTGTCACATAACGATTTTCTGTGACGGTGGTTCCATGAGGTTATAAAACAGCTAAAATACTCCTCATTACCCAGTTGTTTTGCTTTGTTTTTTGTTCTTTGTAATGCTGGGATCAAACCCAGGGCCTGTGCATTTGCTAGGTAGGAAATCTACTACTGACCTATGACCCAGCCCCTATTTATTCCACTTTCTCAATGTTTTGATGTCTTAAATAACAAGTGACCTTCACCTACAGAATTCACTACAATAATGTTTTAGTCATCTTTTTCTCTACTATGACTAAGGACCCAACCAGAACAACTGTAAAGGAGGAAAAGTTTCTTTGGGGCTTATGGTTTCAGAGGTCTCAATCCATAGGCAGCTGGCTCCATTCCTCAGGGCTTGAAGTGAGGCAGAACATCATGGAGGTAGAGTGTGGCAGAGGAAGCCGCTCACATGGTGATCAGGAAGCAGAGAGAGAGACTCCACTCTCCATAGTCACGGCCCCAATGAACCACTTCCTCCAGCCACACCGCTCCTGCCTTCAGTTACCATCAGTTAATCCCATCAGGGATTAATTCACTAATTGGGTTAAGACTTTCCTCTGAACCTTCTTGTATTGTCTCACACATGAGCTTTGGGGGACACCTCACATCCAAACCATAATAGTTGACACACTATACAGGTCTGTAGCCTAGGAGCCACAGGCTGTATCACACAGCATGAGTGCGTAGCAGGCCAGCCCATCTAAATTTGGGTAAGTACATGCTATGACGTTTACACAAAGATAAAATTGCCTAATGATGTAGTTTGTAGAACATGTCCCCATCATGAAGCTATGTGTGACTGTCAGTTCCATAGGTGTAACCGAGTCCTTGGTGTCTCTGCTAGAGGCAGATCCCATCTCTGGGTCCAAGTCTCATAACATAGGCACCAAGACCCAACGTAGAGCTGTCTTGGGTGCAAGCGTAAGAGTGTAGAGAGAGAATTCAACCTCCATAGGCTTGCCTGCAACCTGCTTTCCACAGTCCTCAGGTGGGAAGCCAGAGTGCCTCCCCAATACGCTATTGACATCCGGGAACTGCGGTCCCCACTGCTAGCCTGCTCTGCTTTTGTGACATTGTCTTAAGATGGACTGCTTTTCTGCTCTGCGTCCACCGCTCAAGTTCATAAGGAGTCCTTCCACATCTGAGTTTTAAGTTCGACCACTTACCCAGGACACGGTGCTGCACGCCTGTAATCTCAGCAGCTCGAGAGACTGAGGCTGGAGGAGCATGAGTTCAAAACCAGACTCAGCCACTTAGTAAGGCCCTAAGCCTCTCAACTCAGCGAGACCCTGTCTTTAAATAAAATATAAAAAGGGCTGGGGATGTGGCTCAGTGTTAAGCGCCCCAGGGTTCAATCCCCAGTACCAATAAAAAAAAAAAAAAAAAGTCTGGCAACCATCTCAGTCTGATGCTGCATAGTGAGCTATGAAATCAGTTTGGCATAGGGAGGCCAGAATATTCCTAAGTTAGATCACCTATATAGGAAAAACAAATCGCAGCCTTGCTGCTCCCGCAGCAAGGATAAGAATTCTTTCATTGCAGAGGGAGGGGGCGTGGAAGGGGTTGTGGTGTAAAATTGCACTTCCCAGTGCAGGTTGCCTGTCCCAGGGTGTGCGACCCCCTGCTGTGAACTGCATCTGCAGGTTTCCCTTTTCCTCTTGCCTGCATCTTCCTCCTCCTGCCTCTCAGGCATCCTCCCTCTGCAGATGGCAGAAATGCATCCTTGAAGCCAGAGCTGATAAAATGCTTTCCTGCTTGATCCATTCTATCGACATGACTCTTTATCGAAAAGGAAAAATAAAGAACACCGAAACCGTACACCTATCACCAAAAATTGTATGGTCATGGCAGCAGCGACGTCTGAGAAGCTTAAAAGCAGCAGTGTTAATTATTAGCAATGCCAGCTTCTTCTGCAGCATCTGTGGCCCAGCCTAATTCATGCCTAAATGTGGGAGTGCCAGGTGGTGTGTGTGTGTGTGTGTGTGTTCTGATGCACCTCCCTTTGTGCCACAAAATAAGTGGAAAATATCCCAGTCCAAGATTTGACTCTTCTTCTTCATTGTTTCAGGGTCTCTGCAGCTGGGGGTGGGCGCTTCCAGCTTTTTCCTGTGATTGGGCAGAAGGTAGATTTGGGAAGGGTAGATCCCACATCAAAGGCAGGCTTTCTGTGACTGCTATGGGGGAGGGGAGAGAAGGGGACCCTCATGCAGAGCGGAAGGGAGTGACCCTCAGGAGGATGTCCGGAAGCAGAGGGGAGCAAACTGCAAAGGTACTTGAGTAGACATGCTGTTTCCATTCCTTACCATATGTTTTTCATTCCCGTTTTGGTTACTTTTGGCTTGAATTATGGAGCTTGGTTGAGGTAACTTGGATGCAATTGCTTTGAGACATCAAAAATGAATACTGACTTGTTTGGGGTGGGACGAGGGAATGACAGTAAGTGGCTAAGACAGAACACACATTGCCTTTCCAGAAAGCTGGAAAATTCCTCTCTTCCCTTTTTCTTATGGGAGTAGAGAGTCTTTTTCTAAGAGCCCAGAGCACTTTGACTAATGCAATTGGTAAAACATCACATCCGGCAGGAAAGATATTCCCAGACTATGAAACAGTGTGGAAAGCAAATACCCTTTAACCAGAGGGCAAGATAGAACGATAAAGGACAAACCCTCTTCCCACAGAAATATGGTGACTTGCTCAATGGCTGTGGCCTTAAATTTAAAAGGAAAAACAAAAAGAGCAGGTGTTGTCCATTGATTAGCTAAAAATACTGAAACACTGCTACAAGTAAAGGTTTCTTCCTGGTATTGTCACTGTTTTGCTGAGGTCTCCAGCAAGTCCTTCCTCTCTTTGTGTTTCACTCGCCTCCCTTCTACAATGCACAAATTTACACTTATAAAGGGCCATTGATAGAGTTTATGAAGTATGTTCTGAAATGTTTAAGTGACTTTCCAATAACAGAAAGTCGGGCTGTGATTTCGAATCATTCCAAATGTGGAGTCTTGCCCTTGTGGGAGACACCGTTGTTTTGTTGGGTTCTTCTGACCTCTGAGTATCACTGATGGTCTCCCTCCTGTGGTAAAATCCAGAAGCCCCTCATTCCTCTGGGAGCAAAGATCAGGGAGTGGAAGAGAAGAGTTTCCCCAGGTCCTAGCACCACCGCCATGTGCTCCCATGTGTCCAGGGGACATTGCTTGATTCCCAGGTGATCAGAGCTGCAGGAAGGGACCAGAAGTGGGAGAGAAAATTGGAGTTGTGGCATTGTTGACTGCAGCCTTATTCTAGTTTCCTAGTTAGCTATGCGACACGAGGTTTGTTGAGTGAAAATATCAGTTTGAAAAATAGTCATTCTGCAATGATTCGGTATCTTGGCCAAAGCGATCTATACCATAACTGACCTAGACACTCATTTTCTCATTCATTCAATCAACCAATCAATGAAAGAGAACACAAAAAATGACCTAAAGACACAACGTGGAGGCGCAGTTAAACTGCAGTTTTTAATTTAGATTCTTTTCATCTGGAGAGATTTGTTGTTAATGATAGGTCACATCTGTCAGGGCAAAAATGTTATCTGAAAATTAATTTTAATTGTCACTATGTCTCCTTGTGGCTCGCGGTTTGGTTTGTAGATCATGTGTCATCTAGAGCTATAATTCTGTAATTAAAAAGTAAATCAAAGCAGGAGGAAACTATAAATCAAGCAGAAAATATTTGTCTTCTGAGTGACCCCTTGTTCCCCCGCAGGCGTACTTCCTCAGTGGCTTTGCTTTCTCTGGGAAGGACCAACCATCCTTCCTCACGGGGCCCCTGCGTCCACAGGCACCAGCTGTTCATCTCCACACCCAGCGGGCTGCCAACTTGAGAAAGCCAGACACTGGAAAGAGGTCACAGGGGAGGCCACCCCTGTCCTCACCCATGACATTGGCATACTGAAAACCCAGAGCAGAAAAGCAAACACGTTACAAACCTGAGCTAACCCACACATCTGTAAGCCAAACAGCTGTTTTCACTCTGACTTTTCCACCCTGACGCTGGGTCACTGCCGAGCCAGCATCCGGTTGGTGGACCCGCACAAGGGCCAGGGAGAGCCGCCCTCACTGTCTTCCTTCACTGGGGCAACAACTCTGGGCTCTGTTGCCAAGGCACACACTACAGGACCCCAAAGGGGACAAAAAGCCGAGGGAACAAAAGGACTTACTGCTGAATGCTGATGTAAATATAAAATAGCACGATGAGGAAATAGAGGCATGTTTTCTATTAAATCAAAGAAGCAGATGTAGAAAACTAAATCCTAGAAAGTTGAGTCCCTGATGGTAAGGATTGTGCTTTGTGAGCCCAGCATGCAACTGTGCCTTCTCCCTGGTAGACATGCTTTGATGTGACAGTTATGACCTCAAGCAATGAGGTAGGATAATTTTGTCTTGTTGATCAGAAAACTGTGTTCATTTTCTTTATCTTAGATGAGCTAAGATGATATCTTAGCTCATCGGGCTTTCTGTATAGTACAATTGTCCCTTGGTATGCACAGGAAATGGGTTCCAGAACCCCAAGAATACCAAAATCCATGAATGCTCAAGTTCCTTATATAAAATTGGCATAGTATTTTCATATAACTTATGCACATCCTCATGAACTTAAGTCATCTCTAGAGGACTTATAACTAATGTAATGCCTACACAGTACTTCATTCCCATGGTACCAGCATAATATTCAGCACATTCAAATTCAGTATTGCTTTTTGGAAGTTTTTGAAATGCTTTTTTACATATTTTTGATCTGCAGAGGGTTGTATCATTGGATGTGGAACCCACAGATATGGAAGGCCAATCAAAGTTAGGAATAGCCTACCCAACACCCACCATCTAAGGACTAGGCATTTGAACCACTGGCTCTGGAACCCGATCCATAACCTCGAGCACAGCAGACTACCACCACAAAGCTCCACATCACTGGCACCAAACCAAATTTGACAGGATCCTCCCAAGCATACCACGAGAATCTGCCCATCCCTCCAAGCTAGTGAAAAGTTGGTGGTGATGGACTGGAACTGTACGTACTGGATTCCCACTGGATAGCCCTGTTTTCCAGGGGATATCTGTACCACATGGAATCTGACCCTAATCTACATCTCTCCCATGAATCTGGCCTGTGTAGTACAGGAGCACAGGGACACTGGGTTGCCACTGGTTCTGTAAAACTCCAGGGGTCCCATGCTCAGGGTCTGGATGGAGCCCCTAGAGCTGAATGGCTTGGTCGCTTTGAGAGACACACTATCCCTCTTCTCCAAAGTCTTGCCCCTCCAGTCCCTCCCTGAGTCATCCCTCTTTCTGTGCCATGTCCATTAGATTCTTTCTCATGCTACCATTGGTTATGAATAAGCTGCTCCTATTATTACTAAATAGGCTATCGATTGAACATGCCTCTGCTCAGGTTCATATGTTGAAGGCCTAACCCTCAATAACTCAGAGTGAAACCTTATTTGGAAATAGGATTGTTACAGGTATAATTAGTAAAGATGAGGTCATTACAGTATACCCCAACCCAGTATTACTAGTGTCCTCATAAAAAAGGGGTATTTGAGCAGACACACACAGGGAGTACACCAGGTCCACATGAAGATGGAGATTAATGAGTCTGTGAACCAAGGAAAGCTCGGAGCTAGAAGAGGGGGACATGGAATGGATCTCAGTCGTGGGCTGTGAATTGGGCCAGTTCTAACACATTACATATCCGCATTTCCTTTATATATATATGAATATGTTTGATTTTGTTTTTGGAGAGACTGGGGATCAGACCCAGGGCCTCGCACATGCTAGGCAAGGGCTCTACCTCTGTGCTCTTACCACATATCCGAGCCACACCACGTACCTCAATGGGTTGAATGCAGAAGCAGACAGAAGGGTCTAGCTCTCCAGGTTCTTCTACTGAGCTAAATATTAAGGAGATCTGCAGAAGTATAAAGCCAAGCCACTCATTTTCACTAGTTGTTTAGTGTGGGAAAATATAGTTATTTTTATTAAAAATAATTTACGGTAACATGGCTTAATATGGCTATTTTTAAATGCATTATTATTTTTTAGTTTCTAAGTTTTCATTTTCACTCTAGTAAATATCAGTAGATGCAACCCACATCAACAGAAGTCCTTTGGGATCTTTAATAACATTAAAGGGATGTGGAGGGGAAGAAAAGGTTGGGAAAAGCTAGTTTAGTTAAACTTGAAATTGATTGCTTTTTGATTCTCAGTACAGTTTTGATTCTACTTAATAGTCCCCATTTATCCCCATTGTATAATAAAATAATGAGTCTAATATAGATAGATAGACTTATTTATTTGCAGTACTGGGGATGGAACTTAGGGCCTCACGCTACCTGGGCAAGGGGCTCTACCACTGAGTGACACCCCAGCAAAGATGCATTTTTTTGGCTTAAATACTCTAGATAATTTTACCATATGTGGTACTCTTACCATGAAGGATGGTTCTATTCAAAGGACAGCCCACTGCCTAACCTGGGGTTAGAGCAGCACAGAATGAACTAGAGGTACACAAATCTCTGTGCTTTGAAGGCATTTGCTTTGCTTTGCTTCTTTTTTTTCCTTTTCTTTTCCCCTTTAAGTTCTATTTTAGGAGCAGCTTTTCACAAGGTTCATTTTCCCAACACATTTTAATGTGATTTTCACACGCATAAGTTTTTGTTCTTGCACATGGATGATTCCACTGACTTGTGAAGCTACCTACAGCCTCTGCTTCCAAGCGCTACCAAATTCTATGACTTGAAGGCATTATTTAAACAGCCTTTGCTGTGACAAAACATGCCAGATGTTTATTTTATTTATTAACTGAATAATCAACACACATGGTGTAAAATTCAAAACGGAAAAAAGGAGACATGAAAATCAGTCTTCTCCCAGCTTCCATTCCGGTGCTCCCAGAACAATTCCTGCTGACGAGGGCAGGCCTGTCCCTCCAAAGATCTTCTAGACAGCCAGCTACATGTGACGTCATCAGGAAGAGTTCTGAGAAACGCACTGCAGGGCAATTTCATCCTTGCGCACTCGCTCAAACCTAGAGAGCAGAGACCACCACACCCCTAGACTCTGTAGGATAGCCTGTTGTTCTCAAGCTGGGTGGACAAAACAGCAGGGTATTAAATCAAGCACAAGAGATGGTGACACAAGTCAGCAGGCAGTGGCTGAGGCTGCTCCAGGGAGCCACAGTGTATCGTTTGACAGGAGACTTTCATGACAGGAGGACATGCCACAGTAGTGGTAAAAAGTCTATTATAGTAAAAGCATAAACAGTTACAGTCATATACTGTCATGATTATTAGGCACCATATACAATTTCATATGCTAGGCTTTTGTATGATGTTAGACTACCACATCACCAGGTGATAGAAATTTTTGAGCTTCATTTTAATCTTATCTCCATAGTGTATAAATGAACGTCATTGACCAAAACAGTGTTTGGTGGTACATGACTATGTAATGGAAATGTGCTCTTTTATTACAAATGGTGATAATGATTTTCATGTTACTCTTTTCACTTAGCACTGTTTGCAGCTGCATAGAATTCCACTCTATGGGTGAATGATTCGTTCCACTCTTTCCCATCTACAGATGTTGAGTTATCACCCATGTTTTACTACTGAAAACAATGCTTTAATATCTGTGTATCTTTGTGTACAACAAATATATACAACCATAACTTTCTGGATCAAAGGGTGTGGAAGACAACATCTCTTAGACTACAATTAAATCAGAGAAAGTCCTAAGTCACAGGTTACCAAGGAATCATGAAGAAGCCATTGATACTGTAAAATAAATATTGAGTCTTCATTGAGTTTCCTGGTATTCAGCACCTAAAATCTTGGAGTCTCCAGAATTGTTGAATGTTTTTATATATGAATGGGTTAATTGGTGTCTGGGAGGTCCCAGCCCTTATCAGGTTGCAGGCTGGTTAAGGGAAAGACTAGACTAAGGCAAAATTAGAACCAAAGACCCAGGAAACATGAGCAGATTTTTAATCTAACTTTCTCCTGATTTGAATCCTAGCTACGCCGTTCATTCTGGTCTTGGGGACATTGTTGAACCTCTCTGGGCCTTGGTTTCCTGATCTGTCCAACCCTGTTATATTGCTTCCCTTTACCCCATTAGGCTTCTTACAGCACCTTCTCCATGTCCTCAATTGACATTGACCTCCAACCTACTGGAATTTGGCTTCTGGCCCCATCATTCCACTGCAACATATTTCAGAAGTGACCATGATAACAACCATGATGTTGCCACACCAAATGGACTCTCAGGAGCATCTGGCCTCTCCTCTGGATATACGCTAGCCATTGGCTTCCCCACCCTCTCTCCTGGCTCTGCTTATCCTTTATTGAGAGCTTCCTTTTCAGCCAGCTGTAGGGACACTCCCTCCCCCACCTGCCCATCAACCTCCTGGAACTGACCTCTGACCCCTCCTGACCATCCTCACTCTCTTGCAGGATGTCACTCACTTGACGGGTTTCTTGCATTATTTCACGTTTTTGCTCCACTAGTTTTTAGCCTCCACGTGGCAAAAGGCCCCTCCATCTGCAGCACCGCCCTCTCTTCTCTCCCGCTGAATCTCATGTTAGTACAAGTTGAGGAAATTCCTCTATTTGGATGGCTGGTCCCCAGGCACTTCCCTTTCAAAAACGGATTCACCCTCATCACAAACTTGCTTTTTAATATTTTTTTCCTCTCTCTCTCTTTTCCTGATAATAACACCTTCAGATGACCTGGCCAGCAGGCTAGGTCGTCCATACCCAAGCAGGGGTCAAAATTTCTATCGATTGTACAACTTTTAAAAATCGTGCCTGTAGTCGCAAGAGGCTAAGGGGGAGTGGGGGTCACTTGAGAGCAGGAACTCAGGGCCAGCCTGGGCAACATAGTGAGACCCCTGCTCAAAAATAAAAAAAAAAGGAGAGAAAGGAAAAGAAAAAAAAAGAAACCACTTCTGCTGGTGGCAGGCAGCTGGATTTGCAGCAGCTTGAGTATTGAGAAAGTGTCTCTAATAAGAAGGCGGAGAACGGAAGAGGGATGGGGAGGTGCTCAGGAGGGCACCTCCTAGGACTCCAGTCGTGCCCCAGCCTGGTGGCGCTCTCTCCTGTTGCTGGGGACACCCCAGGAGAACGAGGCTTGCAGCCCCAGGAGCGAGGGCCACCCTCCCGGGCACTCAAGGGGCTCTGGACAGCACATCACGGCAACCCCGGCCTCCAAACCGAGCCCCAGGTGTATTCCTATACTTGATCCAGATTCATCCTCCAAAAAAAAGCCCTGGCCATGTCTGTCCCACATTTTCCCCTTTAAATGACCTCCAAACTCGCGACAGCACTTGGAAACCGGCTTCCTTCCATGGTGTCCGTCAGACAGGGAGAGGTCTGCGTTGAAATACTTGAGCCCTCCCGAAGCTCCTGCAGCACCCTGGCTCCTTAAGGGCTCTGAGAAATCCTTCGGTAAAGAAAACCATTCAACTTTGTTTCACCTGGGAAGTACCAGCCCCACCTGCCCTTGACCTGGAGGGTTTGCCCCTGTGTGTTGTGGGTATAGCCCCTTGTCCACACTGCAGTCTGCAGACCGGACTGGACATGCTGGCCTATGGGAGGGAGGTAGCTCCCCAGTGTGGTGCATAAAGTTTTCTGTGTCCTGAAGTTCTGCTTCTCTCCAGCCTCATCCCTGGCCCTGAGTACTGAACCACACACCAGGTCCTGAAGAGTCCTAGAGGTGGCACTGGGTCTTGGGGTCCCTTTTGTGCTACCCAACTGGTTACCTCTTGACCCTCTGTCGAGCTCAGGTCAGATGGCACCCCTTCCAGGATTCTGTTGCTGGTGGGGGGTGTCTATGACCCTTGTATCTTTGGGTTTTGGGTTCCCCCAACCATGGATTCAACCAACCATGATTGAAAATATATTTTTGAACTCACTTCCGTACTGCCTCCACATAAACTTCCGTTCCTTGTCAGTACTCCCTAAACCCTGAAGTGTAACAATTACACAATTATATTGAACTTCATTCAATAGCATTTTTATGTATTAGGTATTGTAAGTAATCAAGAGATGAAGTAAACAGGAGGGTGTGTGCGGATTATATGCAAATACTATACCACTGTACGAGAGAGACTGGGACATCAGCAAATGTCGGAATTTGTGGGGTCCTGGAACCAGTCCCCTGTGGAGACTGAGGGACAGCTGTGTGTACACACACACACACACACAGGCTCACAGGATTATGAAAAATGACAAGCATCAAGATCTGCAGAGTAAGTGGGCAAGCTGGAGACCCATGAGAATGGATGATTTAGTTCTAGTCCAAGTTCAAAAGTCTCAGAGCAGCAGAACTGATGAGGTCGTTCGCATCTAAAGACTGGCAGGCTAAGGGCTCAGGATGAGCTGATGCCTCACTTTGAGTCTGAAGGCAGAGAAAATCCAATGTCCCAGCTTGGAGGAAGTCGGGCAGAAGAATTCTTGTTTACTGGAGGCAGGTCAGCCTTAGCTCTATTTGTCCTTCAACTGAGTGAGACCCACCCACACTGTGAAGAGTCACTTGCTTTATGCCATCTACCAATTCCAATGTTACTCTCATCCTGACACATCCTCACAGAAGCACCAGAATCATGTTTAACCAAATATCTGGGCAGCCTATGGCCCAGTCAAGTTAACAGGTAAAACTAACCATCTCCAACCCACAAGTTGGGTTGAGAGTTTTCCTGGGTCTTCAGACTTCCTACACATACATTTGCTATATCTCTTTTTCCCTACCATCTTAATCATCTTTTCATGTCCAGTTCAGTAGCATTTATATGCAATAAACTAATGTGTAATCAATCTCCAGAACTTACTCATCTCACAAAAATGGAACTCTCTAACCTTTAAACAACTACTTCCTATTCCCTCCTCCTTCTAGCTCCTATAAACGACCATTCTACTTCCAGTCAATAAGAATTTGACACTTTCTGGCTTTTGTGACTGGCTTAGAGTGCTTAGCATAGTGTCCTCAAGTGTCATCTATGCTGTGGCGTATATCAGCGTTTCCTTCTTTTTAAGACTATATAATATTCCATTTGTATGTACATACTACATTTGGTTTATCTATTCGTCTACCTATGGGTACTTGAATTTTATTCACCTTTTGGCTGTTGTGAACCCTGCTGCTGTGGACATGGGTGAATGTTTCTCGGAAACTTGTTTTCAGTTCTTTCAGATACATGCCTACAAATGGGATATACTTTCCTTATCTTAACCCTGATCAGAACTTGTTGGGATTCCATCTTTACCCACCTGGCTCCCTCCCTCTGGTGAGGCTAGACCTTAAGTTCCATAAAGATTAGACAGATTTATTCATCTGTGAGGATGAATCACTTAGCAAATAACAAGATCCTTCTTAATAGCTTCCTCTTGGCCACCCTACACCCCCTGATCACTAGGATCAGGACTCTAGATGAGTGTTTCATCTCAAAATAGCCCTGAGTTCCAGAATTGGTCACATCTTATTCATTTCAAAGTTCAGCATTCTGGGTACACCAGGAAAAAAAAATATTCTAACTAGAACCCAGAATAAGGCATATGGTTTATTAAACTGTACTGGGAAAGAATTAATGAGAAAGAAATATTGTACAATAATTGTGATTTTTCTTTTAAAATTAACCCTAAATGTGACAGCATTGATCATTGACAATACTCTTTCTAAAGTTATAATTTGAGGAGTTGGTTGGGTGGAAATTTGAACCCAGGCTTTCCACATATAATTTATTTTATTTTTAAAAGTTGAATTTTAAAATTAACTCAAAGACAGTACTAGGAAATTGTGCTAATATCTTTTAATTTTGTGAACACTTTGGAATAGACTGGATGTCAGTCTGCCTTAATTTTAGGATCAGTTTTAGAACTGAAATTAGAACAAATGGACCTGAACTTCTAAAGCAGAGGTGGCATTGTGCCAATAAATTGGAATTCTTTTGCAGTGACTCGTATTATTGTTCGCCTCCCCCTCTGGATTGCATGAGGATTAAATAACCCAGCTACATGTTTAGGGTCAAAATGGCAGAGGTGTTGTAAAGGATGAAATGTACCTTGGGAACAGAATTGGTCGTTCTGACCAAAATACTTGACAAGCACAACTTAGAAGATGAAAATTTTATTTCGGCTCATGGCTTAAGAGGATTCGGTCCATAGTAGTCTGGTTTCAAGCCAGAAACATCATGGCAGAAGGGTGTGGTGGAGGAAAGCTTTGGGCTTATGGCAGCCGAGACGCAGAGACAGGAAGAAGCTGGGTGAAGAAAAGCCCTTGCTGCACATGCCCCAGTAACCTACTTCCTCCAGTGAGGTCCCACCTCCCAGTGGTTAATGGACTGATTCACCAAGTGGATTAATCCAGTGCATTGTGGATTAATCCACTGAAAAGATCAGAGTCCCACTTCTGCACCTTGCTACATTGGGGATCATGCTTTCAACATGTGAGTTTGGGGCGGACACGTTCCAGATCCAAACCATACCAAGAATTGTAAACACCTTCTCTGTAACCTGTCCCATGGTGTCTCGCTGAAGTTGATTTGACATGCAGTGTGTGGCTTTCAGCAAGAATTAAAGCCTGTTTCTTTCGTGAGGGTTTTCTAACCACTGGAGGCTGTAACAGCCGCTGCCTGTGCTTGGCTTTGTGGCACTGTTAGCGTGTTTTGATAGGATTATTCATCCCGCCACTCCTCGCCTTCAATCTTGCGGCATTTTTGTCCACCTATGTGGACCCCTCTGGTTGCCAGCACAATAGAAAAACAAGCTGATACAAGAAGTCGGGCATACCACACACTTCCCTTCCATCGTCTGCGCCAAGAATCCTTGCCTGAGCAGCACAAGCCCAATTGTTGGTTTTGGACACTGCCACCAATTCACGGCATATGTGACATGTTTCCCAGAGATTAGAAGTCAAAGTCGACTTCAAAAGGCATGGCCCTAATAAATCTAGCAGGTAGCTTTCCAACATTCCGAGTAAGACCTACCGAGGGACAGGTGCCACAGGAGACGTTTGATTAAAATAGACACTTGATCCAAATGGACTCAATTTCAGTTTAACCCTCTCCTCCCCCACGGCCTGAAGACCACTCTTGGACCCTCCAGATGCACAGAAGAGAACGCGATTCATTCTGTGGCTCTCTGGGGCGATCTGCAGTACCAGCAACGTGCCCCTGTCACTATCAAGACTGGGAAAGGAAATATTTCCAGTCAAGTCGCCCCAGGTTTAAGACTCCCCAGGGTTTCTTCCCTGGGTGAAGCTGCCTCTAAGGCCTCGCCCTGATTCCATCTGGGAGACAAAACTCTCACTCCCACCTCCTGCTCTGAATCGGATTCTGATTTGGGCTGAGGTCAGCAAACTGCTTTCCTGTGTCCCGACCCTGTGCGACCCCTGAACTCGGGGTACTGCCTCCTTCGGGACTGCGGACTTTGCTTCCAGCTCTAGCTGAGTGCACACAGTAACTGAGCTGGGGTCCCTGATCCTCTGCGACGTCCCTTCATTCCGGTTGGCTTGGCACAAGCCCTGGTGGAGGGACCAGGCAGGCGTCGGCTTGCTCTCCTGGCAGAGACACCGGGGCGGATTCCCAGGCACCGACGGTGTGCCTTGTGGTGACGAAGCATGGAAAAGTGCAGGCGCATGCTATTCCAGTTTGATTCACCCAGGCAGCTTGGGACCCTGCCGGAGTCCCTGACGGCCCTGAGACGGCCCCAGGATGGGTTTTCTATCAGTGCCTCTCACACCTCTTTCTGGAACAAAGAGACTAGCCAGGCCTTGGAACAACAATATCTCATTGTTTACATCAGAAACAGGACTCTCCACAGTAAAGGGCATGGCAGTTTTGACTGGCCTTCAGCACTTACATATATTTCAACAGGCACCAAATTCCATTTACGACTCTATTGAACAAAAATTTTAAATTAACCATCAGTGTGGGGGCTTGGCCGGAAGCCAGCACACTCTCTCCCTGCCCTACCTGGTTATCTTTCTGGGCTCGTGTGTCAGCCAGGGCCTGACCTGGAATGGCTGGGGCCAAGTAGGGGTCTTGGGAGAGCTTAGGGGTAACGTCATCTTCCTCCTGAGGCTATTCCCGACATCCGGGAACTGGCAGGTGAATCATATCGAGTGCTTTGTTTGAGCACATACATTAACTAACCAAATGCAGACTCCTGGCAGAGTTCCCAAACCCGAGCTTCCTTTGTTTTTCCTGTGGATGGTCTTCTTTTGTTCCTGTAGAGACTGTTTCACCCAGCAGGCCTCTAAGGCACCACCTCTGTGTCGGAAAACCTGTTGCACACAGGTATTCTCTCCCTCTGGGCCACAGGCCCCCTCAGTCCTCCTACCACCCCCTCCATGGCTTTCTTGCCCACAGAGAGAGCTCTGAGCTGCCCCCACTCTGCCTCGTCTCCTCTGCCAGCTGCTGCCTGGTGGCACCATGTTAGATATGGAGTCCTCTAACACTGCTTCTGCTCCTAGAGTATCAGATAGAAAGGGGAGGAAATTCATCTTCCAGGACCTCGAATCTAAACCCATTCTTGTCTCTCTTTCCCATACCAAAAATGTACCCTATCAGCAGTCAAAAAATAATAAGAAAAAAAAATGGTGGAATCGTGATAAGGAATATTGGTCTTCTAAACTCCACATTCCAGGATGAGGAACAGATGTGTTAGTCAGCTTTCCAGTACTGTAACAAAATACCTGAGCAAATCAACTTATAAAGAGAGAGGTTCATAGTGTGGGCGGTTTCAGTGCATGACTGATTGGCCCTTTGGCTTTGGGCCTGTGGCAAGGCAGCTTATAGTGCATGACAGGGAACATGTAGTGGAGCCGCTCACCTTGTGGCCCAGATAAAAGAAAAAGGAAGAGGAGGGGCTGAGTCTCCCAATCCCTTTGATGCTTTGCATACAATGACCTAGGGGCCTCCCACTATGCCCCACCTGGTAAAGTTCCCAATAGCGCCAAGCCGGGGACCAAGCCTTTAACACAAGAACTTTTGGGAGATATTCCAGAGCCAAATCCTTGCCTGTGGGTTTCTATTCATTGACTAACAGCCCGATTAGTTCCACCCAAGCCAGGAGCTGCTTCCTTCTCCACTTGCACACATCACCTGTAAATGACCAAAATAAACTAATGCTCACTGCAAACCCAACTGGTGGGTAAAGGTGTACCTCTGTTAAAATGAAGGCTGTGTTCCTGCAAATGCTGAAGTGCTGGCTCCGGTCTGGATTGGAAATGCTCTAAGACAGCCTGCTGATGTTTAAGTCACAGGACTGTGCGACTGGAAATCACCATGTCATCTCCTTGGGCATGGATGACACAATCAAGCAAGGTGTAAATCTGTTCGCCTGTTCTACCTTTGGGAATGTTTGTACTTGACAAGATGAGTGAATGAAGAAACTATACTAGTTTCCCAGTCGAAGTAAGCCCACCTTGCTTAGCATAGGTATGGTGAAGGGAAGTAGGAACGGGCTCCATCATGTGCACCCTCCTTACAGAAGTAAAGCAGAGCTATAGCTGGGTGCGGTGGCGCACGCCTGTAATCCCAGCAGCTTGGGAGGCTGAGGCAGGAGGATCACGAGTTCAAAGCCAGCCTTAGCAAAAGTGAGGTGCTGAGCAACTCAGTGAGACCCTGTTTCTAAATAAAATACAAAATAGGGCTGGGGATGTGGCTCAGTGGTCCAGTGCCCCTGATTTCAATCCCCAGTACCCCACCCCTACCAAAAAAAAAAAAAAGTACAGCAGAGACAGAGTTGTAGAATTGAGAGACAAGAATTCCTATCCCCAAAATAAAGACGGGTTCATTTGCAGGCTGGGGACATCAAAGAAGTCCCTCAGTGTGCCCGAGGTGGGACAAGGCACAGGCAATGATAGCAGAAGTGGGTCAAGAGAAGCAGCCCTGCCCTACCAAAGCAAGGCTAGCCTCTTGGAGGCAGAAGCCTGATCCCAGGAACTTCTGCATGTAGGTGTCCCTGCAGCCTCATTCTCTGCTCCTCCCAGCACCTGCCGGTGCTGCAACCTGGGGGGTCCCTTCTCTCACTGCAGGAACAGCAGTTCCTATATCCACATCTGCTGCCTTCTGGAAGGTCAAACCCTCCACCTTTCCTTTTATCTATTTATCCTTGTGGTGCCAGGGTTCCAACTCTGGATGCGAGGAGAGCGTTCCACCAGTGAGCCAGCTAACAGCCCCAGCCTTCGGCTTTGCTGGGATTCAAGTTGTCTGCAAGGTGAGTGACAAGGCAAAGCCCAGGGAACTGAGCGGCCCGAGTGGGAAATGGACCTGATGGAAGCGGGGCAAGTAGAACAGCCTCCCTCATGTCGGCTTGGGCATTTCCAGGAAATCTGAATTAAATTCAGTCAATAGTCACCAAATTGCAAAGCCCTGCAAGTACAGAAACCAATGTCTTAATCCTTGCCTAGAGGAGCGCACACTCATCCCCTGTCATTATGAGTTAGGGAGAGAGCATGAAATCATCAGGAACAAGGCTGGCCTCGCCCACAGGGCCGCTGTGCTGGAGGTAGTTTATCTGGTCTAAAGGAAAGGAGGATTTTTTCCAGAAAGGACAGAGTCAGGAAAGACTCCAAATGTTCCAGGATGAAGGGCTGAGGCTGCGGCTCAGTGGCAGAATGCACGCTGAGCACGCTCCAGGCCCCAGGTTCAATCCCCAGCACCAAAGCAAAACCAAAAAGAGTTCTTTCCCCACCGACCGTAGGCAGAACCCGTGGGACCACTGAGCATGAGCAGAAAGGAGCCTGCCTCCGAGAGACCCTCTCCTTGTTCAGGGTTTCCATCTCTGCCCCTCTGACTCGGTCACTTTCCAAACATATTCTTATAAAAAAGAAAATCTCTCGTGTACTTTCTTCATCTACCTTTAGTGTGACCTGTAAATGCAAGCGACAAAGAGAGGTACAGCGTCAGAGGAAACAGACACTCAGATCCAGCAGGGTGGGAGAAGGAAGTGAGTCCATACCCTGTTAACAAGGCCAGGGAGAGAGGCTACCTTCAGGCCAAGTGCAAAGTGTAAATGCAATTTCACATGGTGGAGAAGAAGGCAAAAGAGAAAAGAAAAGGAAAACTAGAAAGCCCTGTTGAGTTTAAAGACAGCTAAACAAATGTTTGCACAGACGGTGCTTTGCACTGGGACCCCATCTTGCCCTCCAGGGAAGAGGGTGACTAATTTGGGACAATGTTAGAGTAACTGCTCAGTATCTCTAATGATGCAGAAGATTCCAGAAATATTTGTACAGTTAGGAGGGCCTAGAATTTTTAATTAAAAAAAAAAATTTTTGGCAAAGAGTACTTGCAGGAGACATTTCAGAACTCTTTCCTGGTATTTCAATAGTCAACTACCACTACAATGATGTAGAAAGAAGTGCGACAGTTCCAGAAAGCTCTGTCATGAGTCTGAGTCCCAATTTTAAAGCACATTCTCAAACAGATGAAAGAAAGTCTTAAATAGGCTCTCTGGAAGAACTTAAAGCCTAGCTTTCATCACACACAAATCTGTATCATAGTGCAGAGGAAAACATTCCAGAAGATTAGCAATTGCCAATGAACCATAAAAATGGCTTGAGAAAAAAATAAGTAATTTGAAATAATGCTTGAAAAGAAGGATGAGAGGTATTAAAACTTTTATTTCACAGAGTAAGAAGACACAAAAAGGTGAAGGATTTACCTGTGGTCACACACACATTAAGACTGGATCTTAAAGGTCCCTAAAAGCCCATGTGGTTCAAGTTTAGGCCCCAGCTTGGTCCTATGGAGAGGTTGTGGAAATTTTAGGAGGCGGGGCCTTTTGGGAAGTCTTTGGGTGACTCAGGGCAGGCATTTGAAGGTGATAGTGGAATCTCAGTCTCCCCCACTCCCCGCTCTCCAGCTCTCTGTCTGTCTCTTGCTTCCTGGCTATAATATACTGTTTCACCATAGGCTCAAAGCAATACGGCCACCTAGTCATGGACTGGAACCTCCAAAACCGTGAGCCAAAGTCAACTTTTCTCTTTCAAAGTTGATCATCTCAGGCATTTTTTCAGAGTGACAGAAAGCTGACACTACTCTGGAGGAATTCCTGGTTTTGAGTTCAGCCCCCTCCCCCTCCAGCCAGTCTGCCCCACGCCCTGCCCAACTAGACATTCGATTTTCTGTTAATGACCTTGATCAAAGCGGAAATAGTACAAAAGAACTCGAGTCGGAGATTTTAAACTTGCAGCATTTACTCATAAAGTTAATTCATGACGAGTAGCAGAAATCAGGGTGGTTTAAATAAACATTCAGAGGAACCAAATGAGACATGAAGCTCTATTTCAGATATGCCAGAAGCAGCGTCAAAGGCCACAGGTAAAAAGGTTTTCAAGTATCTTAGAGAAGCAGAGTTCACGCAGAAACAGGATTTGTCCAGGTTTGCAATGACCTCAGACAGTCACACTTCTTTTAAGTGGGTTTTGAAATAGTTGACAAAGGATAAAAGAGGGTAGAACTGACAAATCAGGCAAGCAGAGAAACGAGTAGATTATTTACAAAAGGACTGGAATCAGAGACAAAGAGATCTCAAGATGCACAATCGTTTGGGTCAATTAAAAAAAAATTTCAAGATACAAGAAGCAAATTCAGGGTCTACTTTAGAAAGAGTCCTCATCTGAAAGAGTGGGGGAATGTTTAGTGACCAACATGGACTGTGGGTGTCAGCTGTCTTCCTTTCATTGGTCCTCAGCTACCAAACAGCCTTTCTAAATGAGGCATCAAAGCCACAGTGGAAACTTGTGTCCAATGCTCCAAGTAGACTCTAACCACCCATGGGAAATTCAGAATCATAGAGTTGTTTGTGGATTTGGCTCCAAGTCAGACATGTTTTGAAGCTTTCAACACTGACTATTTGCATCCATTAAATCAGCTCATGAAAAAGAGAGAGAGCAAACAAATGGGATATGGAAACTTTGTGTCTCAGCAGAGAACCAAGCCTTGTTTTCCTCCTAACCAGAGACAGGCAGAAGGGGAGGCACAGAGCTTGCGTTTCATGGAGAGTTGATTTTTTTCCTGAAAGTCTGGCAGGCAAAGGGAAAAAGCTTAGATTCTCTGAGATCTCAGCTGTAACCAGGTGGGCTTCCTTTGCTGAAGGAGGCCTTGGGGCTCTGCATTTGCACAAACTCTGGGGCAGGCAGGTAGGCACCCCACCTACAGAGTCCTGCTGAATTTTTCCTGCTTGATTCCAGTAAAAAGTTCTTTTAGAAAGAGTGGGTCCAGCCTACTGCGACACCACACTCGATTCTGGTACCATGTCTCGCCAAGGCACGCAGAGACCTGCCTCCTGACCCAGATGCGGGGAGGGGTATGAACTGAAGACTGCTGTCCCTTCCTACCACTTTTTACGATCTTAAGACACTTACTCACCTTCCAACTATGTGACGTAATTAAAAACGATTATCTCTGAATCAAGAGCGAATCATCCACCAGTTTCCTGCCCAAGGGTTGAGGGGGAGGAACTGTTGGTGTGAATCCTGAAACAAATGTGATCTAAAAAATCTTCAAGGCAGTGGTCACCGTGTGTAACCCCTGTAGGGAAGTCTGGCCACTAGGTCCTGTTTTTATGTGTTCCATTTATTCCCGGTGACGACGAGGTCTCCTAGTTCCCCTGGGGCGACCACAACATCTGTGCAAGGAGACCCCTACCCGCCCCCTGCACAGGTGGGCCAGACCGCCAGCCTCCCGCAAGCAGCGACCCCGCCACGAGGTGGCAGTCGAGAGCAGCACGGACTGTCGCTCTGCCTTCACTTTGGGTTCTCTGAAAGAATTTTATTGCATCATTTGGATGGATCGCTTCGACTGTATGCTGAAAAATTTCAGTTTCCGTCCCATGAAGTAATGGACAGAATAGGAAGTACATGAACTGGAGGGTAGAGTTCCCGAGTCTGGTCTATGTTTAGTCTGTCCCCTGCTTCTGAAACTGGACACCTTGCAGGTTTATAGTAAATTACTGCGTCTTGCGTTGGAATCCCCAAAGGGTGTTTGACCTCCCGAGCACTCAGTCATCAGAATCACCTGGAGGGCAGGTGAAGGCAGGTACACCTGGGAATGTGCACTTCTGACAAGTTTCCAGGGGATCCTGAGGCTGTGGGTGGAACCAGGCTTCCAGAATCGCAGGCTACATGTCCTTTCCTCTCTTTCCCAGCTAGGTGACCTGGACAGGTCACAGGCAAGGGAGAAGTTACAGGGCGTGTTGCTTGGCGAAAGAATTAGAGGACAGTTGAAATAAATGCTGGGAGTGATACTGTCCAAATTATACTGTTGTACTGTGTGCATGTATGAATATGTAACAAATCCCAGCAGTAGGTACAACTATAAGGTTCCAATTTTTTAATGTGAAAATATAAGAACTCGAATAACCTATTACAATCACAGCTTGGTTCAGGAAACTAATTCTGATATATATTTTTTTTCTTCTGTGAACTAATCTTTAACCTAGAGCAGTTCCCTCCAACCAAGAAGACAGTTTTATCTTTAGAAGACGACCTCAGCTGTAATTCTTTCTTCCTATGAGAATGAAGTCCATTTCCTTCTTGTTCTGGAATCATCTTCCCTTTTCCCCTGAACTAGAGCAAATATTTACTGAGGACCTACTGTGTGCCAAATATGGAGCTATTGGTGCTAAGAGGTTTATACATATGAACTCAAATGTTAGTTTACAAATGAGCAAACTGAGGATTAGGGAAGTTTGGGGGTTACCTGAGGTCATAGAGCTGGTCAGAAGTAAGATATTCAGAGCCAGGCCTGACTTCAGGGTTCAAGCTGTCCTCCTCTAGATGGTATCTCATTTTCTCATACTACGATATGAAATACTCATAGAGATGGAAGATTTGTCACAAGCAACTCTTACAATGATCTGGCCATTCATTCAATACATGTATTTACAAAGCACATATGATGTGCTATGCATTATAGTTAAGTCCTGGGAAGAGTGTGGTGTACAAGATGAAACTTTCCCAAACACATTTTCCCAGGGTTGTCTCATGAAAATATCTTAATGGTTTGTCCTTTGAATTGTTCATATGAGCATGTTACTAAACCAAGACATTGCATCCCCCCTTTCCCGCAAACTTCCACTGTTTTTTTTAACCTCAGTCTAACAAATTTGTTTTCTATTTTCATTACAGGAGAATGTATGTGTTGCTTTTTATTTAAATTTTTTATTTTTGGAACAGATAATGCATTTTCATAACTGAAAAGTCACAAGAAACAAAAGGGGGATAGAGTGAATATTAGTCCCCTTCTCCCACTCCCAACCTCAGAGATCACACCGAATCAGCAAATGTAGTTACCTCCTTGTTTTTAACATCTACATGCTTAAATGATTCTAAAATGTACCATACTGTATTTAACTAGGCCCCTGTTGATGAACATATAATATGGTTCAATATTTTGCTATTATAAACAATTCTACAGTGACTTCTCTTGTATGTATATCATTTTACAATGAGCAAGTATATCCACAAGATAATTGCCTGAGAGGGGAAATGCTGGGAATTGAAAATAGTATGTGCATTTGTAACATAAAAACTGATTTCATTATGGAATTTTTCAAGCATTACAAAGGAAAGAGTAGTAAATGAACCCTCCCATCCCTCATCAAACTTCAATGATTGCCAGTAATCCATGGCTGATACTATTTCACATGCATATATTGGCCTCATCCATTTCCCCCACATCAATTTATTGTGAATCAATCCCAGACATAATGTTATTTCACTGGTAAATATTTTAGCACTGTTCCTGAAAATAAGGCCTTAGAAAAGAAAAAAGAAAAAAAATGTGTGTGCACATAATTTCCTCGTGACACCTAAAGTAAACTAATACTTTATTAGTACTTTCAAATATCCTGTTAAAGTCACATTTTCATAGAAAGTCTCATAAAAGTTTCCTTTTTTAATGGTTTGTTCTTCTGATCAGAATCCAAATAAGTTCCATATATTGTAGTTGGTTAAGTCTTTTTTTTTTTTAATCTATTCGTTTCTCCCTCTAATGTTTTTTTTTTCCTTCTTTTTGATGCATTTGTAGAAACTTGGTAAGTTTGTTTCCAGAGACTAGATTTTGCTGACTATATCCCTGTAGAGTCATTTAAAATATTCCTAAGAGCAAGAGGGAAATACGAAGTTAAATTGGAGACTTTCTTAATATTAAAAAAAAAAATAACACACCAAAAATCCATCTAGCAGTCAGAGACGTTAGTAGAAGAAGAACTAAATAACTATGCCAATAAAAATAAAATCAAAATAAATAAACACACAACTCAGAAAGCTGTTCAAAAGTAAGACGAAAGAAAGCAGAAAGAGGAAAAATGCAGAAACAATGTTTCATCACTTTGTAAACCTGTTTTTACAAACTGGAGCTTAAGATTCACCACTTGATAACTAGAGGATCATTTTGTACTTTGCAACTAGACAGAGAGACAATAAATAAATCTAAATAGTTGTCAGCTTCACACACACTTCACCCAGAATTTCAAGATACTGGCCTGCTTTGACTATCAGTGGGAATTTAGGTGGGGTGCTAGTTACTTGGATTCTTGGTGAGGTATCTCCCAGTTCAGGGACTACAAGGTGGGGTGAGGTTGCAGAGAAGGTTGCAGAGTGGGCTAGACTCCCCACATTCAAGTCTGGCTTGGCTCCTGTCTGTGTGGCAAGCCTCAGCCCTCTGAGAGTCACCTGAGTGACTGTAGGGAGACGGGGTACTTCCCATCCTATCAAGAGCTTCCAGGTCTTGCCATGTTACAGACTCCAGTTCAAATCTCGGCAGGTATAGTAACTGAACAGTGACCATTTGCCCTGCCTTGAACCAATCTTCCTAAACTGAAATTTTATAAAACTGGGGTAATAATCCTTACCTAAAAGGTCTCTGGGAAAGACCAGGAAGAGCCCAGGAAGTGGTAGCTAATACCAGGATGCCCTTGACTCTCAAGTTCGGTGATTCCACCACGGGAATCCATGGGTAGCAACAGATGGATTATCAACCAAAAGAAAGCCAGCAAATAGCTTTTCCTGGCTCTTCTGAAAAATGTCTGACCCTGAGCTTCCCTCAACGCTCAAAATAACACTCCTGCCCACAAACCTCCCACCGGGGCTTTTGCTGTCACTTGTTCATCTTCAAGTCTGCTTGGGGAAGGGCTCCCTGCTCAAGAGCCAGCGTTGCGATCGCGATGACCGCCTTTCCCGGGCATGGGACTCTGTCCACGCTGTCTCTGCTACCCTGCTGAACGGTGCCCTCCGTCTCTACCGAGGGCGGGCTTCTTCCAGAGGACCACGATTTTTAGTGTGGAAGGTACGTTCCCTCTTCACTTTTTGTTTTCCCACCTCGGAGGGGGATGCGCATGGCTAAAAAGCCTTCGACCTGGAGAGTTGGGGAGGGAGCTTCCCTTAGTAGCCTCTCCACTGGAACAAAGAACCATCATCAATTCTTCCTCATCTCTTGAGTTCCTTTTGTGACGGACGGAGGCAGGCGTCATCAGGGTAGGGCAGAGAAAAGCCCACCGTGCAAATGCGTCCCAGGCGCGCGCTGCTGCCTTCCTCAAAACTAAGAAGTGGCCCATCGGTTCCATAACACTGCGATCCGCCTCTACTTCCCGAGAACGGGCGGGCAGTCCTGGGTGGGCAGCCTCGGCCCTCACCCTACACGCGCCCCTGGAGCCCTGGCGGGGGGCAAAGCTCGGCAAACCCTACGCGCCAAAGAACTGGGGAGAGCGAAGGAGGGAGTAAGCAAAACAAAGGGTCGGGGCGGTGGAGCGCCGAGCTGAACGGGCGCGACGACCAGGAGGCCGAGGGGCGCCCGCCCCCAGCGCCCCGCGCCGGGTGCCAGCGCGCAGAGCCCGCGCCGCCCGCGCTCCGAGGCGCGCGTCTCCTTATATGGTCAAATGACACGGCGGGGGTTCTCTAGGGCGGAGCGGCGCCCGCTGCACTCCGCGGGCTGAAAGCCGCCGCCACCGACCGCCGCGCGATCGCCTGCCCGCCCGCCCCGTCCGGGAGCCCCTTGCCGGTGCCGCGCCGTGAGTACCTCCGCCCTGTGAGTACCTCCGCCCCGAGCCGCCCGCGACCCAGACAGAAGCGCCTGGCCCGCGGAGACCAAGGCAGAGGCCCGCTGAACCCGGGAGAGCTGGGGGCGACCACGGGACAGGGCAGCAGAGACGCGGGGGGACATCCCGGGCAGAGGGTCCGAACCTTAGGGGAGGGACCCTGGTGAAAGGCGAGCCGAGTCGTAGGGGGAGAAGACCCCGGGAGAGGGGAGACGAACAGTGGGGACGGAGGGTGAAAATCGCTGGGAGAGGGGACCCGAGCGGTAGGGCAGAGACCCCGGAGACAGGGGAGCTGACTCTGGGGAAGGCCACGGGACAGGAGGCCTAACCAATGCGGGAGAGACCCCTGGGAGAGGGAACCAGAACCGTGGAGGGGACCCGAGTACAGGGACCCGGAACCGGGCGGGGACGACCTCACCGACCTGAACACCTGAAAGACTCACCCATCCTCAGGAGGACAGCAGCACGCGTCCTCACTAGGTGGGTCACCGCCAGGTGGCGGGGAAGGGCTGAATCACCCAAGGGCGAGCCCCGGGCAAACGCTGTTGCTCCAGCCGCTGACCCCAGGAGGAAAGGGGGTCACTGTCCCCGCGCTCCCGCACTCAGGCCGGACGCCCGAGGGAATTGTCCTGGCAGGCAGGTCTGCGCGCGACTGACCCAGGCATTTCCCTTCCATAGAAAGATGTGGAGTTTGCGGTGTGACTTCGCTTCTTGACTAGAGCAGAAATTTAAAAACAACCCTCCGGTTAAAGAACATTGGTTTATTCTAAATGAAAAAGATTCTCATGTTTAGGTTGCACTCGTGTGATGTCTTAACATACCTGAAATTGTAGGAAGAAAATGTTAAATGTATTTTTGGGATTGTGAAAGAGGAATCAGTCATATTTACTTTCGAATCCCAGTTGGGTCTCTTGGAACTAGTCTAACCCATTTTGATGAAATGTTACCGCTGCCTTCCATGGCCCAACTTATGGCATGCTAGCTCTTGCACATATTCTGGGAAGTAATAAATCATAATTTGGGCTTATAATCAGGAAGAACGGTCTTCAAAACACTCCTTTAAATATGTTTCACATTTTTGGTGCTAACTCTGTTTATGTGTGTTCTGTAATAATATATGAAAGAGGAGGTTTATGGCATCCTAAAAATAATGTAGAATTATTTTTAAAAATGCAGCAAGTATTAGAAGTACAGGAATTCCAAGTCCAGCAATTAAATGTCAGTAAAACCCAACAAAGGGAAAGATTTCATTATGCATTAAAAGAAATTTTCACAAGCTTTTCAGATTTAGCTGACTCCAAATGTTTAAGACTTTCCGTATGTAGATTTGGGTTCCCGAGTGTTTATCGTTCTGTGGTGCTTTCAGATGTGTTTATGCTACAGCACATCAATAAGAGGTCAAGTTGGCTTTCTACTTACCAGCTAGGTTTTTATATTTAGCCTCATTTCAGTTCAGTCTCACATATACACCACCAGCAGTATGGTAGATTCCAGGATGCACTTGAACTGGAGTTGTGCTTCCTGAATTCACACTGGGTCCCTTAGTTTGCATGGCCTTGGTCAGGTCACCTAATCTCTTGGTGCCTCACTTTCCCCAGCTGGGAAATAGGGTCACACTGTCATTTTTATGGTGGGTTGTTATAAAACCTCCACACCATAAGCCGTGCATACTTATTTGATAGACTAATTTTAACAGAGAAAGAAACTGGTTCATGGAGAGATCAAAGTAAAATTTGCTCAATGTTTCCCAGCTTGTAAAAGGTGGCCCTGAAATCTATCCCAGACAGCTTGTCAGCCTGAGTTCTGAACATTATACCCTACGAGGTACACACCTGAATATTTCATTAAGGACTTGCACTGCATACTTTGTCCCAAGATTGCTTGTTAAACCATTTGTAGTATTGAGGGAGATCTAAATGGCAGAGAGAAATGCCCAATAGGATATGGGGAAAAAATCAGACTGGGTCATCAAGAGGCCCAGTTTCTATTCTTATTCTGCACTGAGGGATACCCAGCCTCTGCAACCCAGCCTGCCTCATTTATCAATAAGGGGGCCAATGATGGTTTGGATGCAGTTTGCCCTTCAAGATTCACATATTGGGAGCGTGGTCCTCTGTCTGGCAATGTTGATAGGTGGAGCCTTTAAGAGGTGAGGCCTAGTGGAAGATCTTTAGGTCAACTGGGGGTTCCTCCTTTGGGAGGAATTGTGGAACTCCAGTCTGTCTGTGTGTGTCTGTCTTTCTGTTTCTCTCTCTCCTTCCTGTTTGGTAATGTGAGCTCTTCCTCTCTCACTGCCATCGGTCCTACTAGAGCCAAGTTGATGGTAGCATCGTGTTGTTGAATCTGCAGAATTGTGAGCTAAATCAAACTCTTGTTTATAAAGTTAGCCTGCCTCAGGTATTTCATTATAGTAACAAAAAAGCTCCTCTTTGCCTCAGCTGCCATGCATCATAAAGTTCCTGAAACTTGGGTGAATAAAACTGTTAGAGATTGGGTGCTTCTGTGTAGTTTTATTCTAAGAATTTTATCACAACCACATTTATCAAGTGTCCATTTCAGGTGGCTTTAAGCTGAGAGGCCAGTTCCACCAAATGACCATCTTGAACAAACTGTACGTGCTTTCTCCAGTGACAGAATGCTGTTCTTTCAGGACACTAGGCTTGCATTTTGACTTTGGTGTGAGTCAAGTGAATTTCCTCTGTCATCCTGAATTACAGATTTCAACTTTAGTTCCTGTGATGTGTCAACTTGGCTGGGCTACCAGGTGCCCAGACATTTGATCAAACATTATTCAGGACATGTCTACACGGGAGTTTTGGATAAGATTAACATCTGTCTGAGCAAAACCAACTGTCTTCCCTAACAAATGTGGCCCTTATCCAATCAGAAGAAGACCTCAGTAGAATAGAAAGACTGAGTAAGAGAGACATCCTCCTGCAGGACTTTGGTCCTTCCCAGTCTTTGGACTGTGATTGAAGCATCAGCTCTTCTTACATCTGCTGACTTCCAGACTGAAACTTACTGGCTTTCCTGGGTCCCCACCCTGTCAACTGCAGATCTTGAGACTTTTCAGCTTCCATAATTGTGTGAGCCAAATCCCTGTGTAGATCCCTTGACTTACAGTGGGGTAAATCCTAATAAACCCACAGCAAGTTGAAAATACTGCCTGCCTTGCTGGACATCCCAGCTCATCACAGAGCACTCTGTAGCATGTCACTTATTTCTCCTCATGATTGTGGGGCTGACCACAGCCAGTGCCCAGCTATTGAAAGAGGATCCTACTGCATAGTGTTAGCCTGTATAAGGAGCCAAATTCCCACTTTAAAGCTTAGTGTCTACAGAATGCTGATCATTTTTACACCATGGTGGGGGTTGAAAGATCACAAGTCTAACCATTGTAAGCCAAGGACCCTCTATCTATATTCATGTGTCACTGCAGAATCCTGGCACAGTCCCTGTAAGTTTTATTTGTTTCAAAACTCTTTCATCCGCTCTTATTCTTTCTGCTCTGTTACCCTTGGTCTAGGTTTTCCTTTTGCTGTAAAATATGGCTCTCTACCTGGGCAGCATCTGGCCTCTCATCCCCAGCCGAGTTCTCATGAGTGATTCTTGTGCTTCCTCTGAGCCTGAACGTATATATGTGTTGCCACACTCATCCTCGGCTGTGTGATTTCGTCTGGGAGTTCAAGATGTCCTCTGGGCTATGGTCACAGGCGAGGCATGTGACATCCGTGGCCATAAAAGAAGCAGCTGCCTTGATTTGGTGGGTAAATAGAAATAGTATCAGAAAGTGTCCTTGGAGCCCGCAGATATTGAGGTTGTCAGTCAAAAAGAAAACGGAGCTCTGTTTGTGGAGGCACCGTTTGGAACGGTGAGTGAGGGAAGTGGAAGCAAGCGTTCAAGGTCATCTCGACAGTCCTGATGGCGGTGTGCTCACGCAGGACCACCAAGGGCAGAGCTGACATGAGCGAAGAGGACAGATGTTCATGGAAGTTGGGGGACACCAAAACAATAGACCAGTCCACAGGGACCATAGGAAGTGGAAGGCCATGCAGCTGGAGAGTGAGCAGCGAGCTGCCCCTGGGCGATGGAACGAGATGGATGAATGACAGCGGTGACGTTGGTTCCCTGGGTGTAGAAACAGCATCCGTAACTTGCTCATGCATTCTTAGCAAGGCAGTGCTGGAGCCATAGGGTGGAACCTCCCCGGGTCCCCACGCTGGTGTGATTTATGAACTTGAGGCAACTGTCCATCTAGCCTGTATAACTGGGGTTGTCGTGCATCAACTGAACAGGCGGGTTTGGAGATTCAGTGACAAGATAGGACCTTCAGGGTGATTTACATTTGTTAGAGTTGGAGCTAGACTCGGACTCCTCCGGAGACTGTGTTTGATCTCAGGTTCCCAGTGCCTAATACTATTCGTGGGAAAAAGGGGTTACTCAATACCTTCTCCTTGACTGGATTAAGAAGCAGGAGCACGTGTAAGCTATTCCTGTATTCAGTAGACTTCAGCGCATTTGACATTGGCATTTACTGTTTTCCCATGCCTTTCCTTATTCAGCATGCAAAGGAAAATTCTGAAGACTGCAGTTTCTCTCTCCTAGCATCATCTCACATGAAGCGTGTCTTAAAAGGATCGCAGACAAGATAATTTTACGATTCTTGAGAGCTACCAGTGTATGTAGCACATTACAACACATCCCTGACCCCTGTCTGAAGATACCCTCAATAAAGGTCCTCTGAAAGAATCCATAATGCATAGCAGCAAACATGGTCAGTGTTACACCTCAGGATCCAAAAACCTAAAAGTTGATTTCAAGTAGATTCAAGATACACGATTCTGTTTTTAGACACAGCAAGATCCCTTTCACCAGCAATCCTATTTAGAGGAAGCATTTCAGCTTGGCAAATGAGAACAGTGTTGAGGTGAGCCAAGTTTGCTTGTCAATACTTCTATGCAGAGGAAACAAACTGGGGTAGGTGTTCTCTGAGCATGTGTCTGGGTGTGGGAGTCCCTCCCACACCTTTGAGTTGGGTGGAGAATGTTGGATGACAGATGTAGTGGTCTGTATGGGACACCCAGGGCCGATCCCTGGAGTCCAGTGTGTGTGTGTGTGTGTGTGTGTGTATGTGTGTGTGTGTGTGTGCAGGAGGGAATCAGTACGTTTCCCCCAGGGCTTGGGAGTGTCTTCTGGCTGACGTTTTGCTTCTTGATCTGGCCAGGCCACATCCTGGCCTGAGTAGCTGTGTGTTCAAGTGGGTTCAGAGTTCAAACACAGTAAGTAAAATTCTTGCCGCGGAAGCGGCAGTCTATCTGGAGGGAGGGATGGAGGTATGGTGATGGGGAAGCTCGGGATCTGTGACACGAGAAATTTCAACAACACCAGATGCCAAACCACATTGCTTTTGGGGTTTGACATACAGAGTGGATTGTACACACACAATGTTCCACATTTTCGGTCTTGATTTTCCCATGTGTGCGCGCTCTCAGATCCTGTGTTCTTCCCTCATCCACTGGTTTGTTCGTTCTTCCAGTACTTACAAAGACCTGAGCTGCTGGGGATGTCTCAGCAGCAGGTACTGCCCACCTGACCAGTGCTTAGGGCCAGTAGGGGACACAGGCAGTCACAGTGTGGGGTGGTGTCATGAAAGCATTGCATTTTTATGATATATTCTTAAGAAGAGTCCACATACAACAGACCCAGTTCTCTCTAAAGAGCTCTGGTTGGTGGTCAGTTAGCAATGAAATTTCTCACCGGGATCCCTGGTGGCATTTAAAGATGGACACAGCTTTGTGCAAGGACGGGATGACTGGACGGGCCTCTGTAGGTCTTCTGGGAAGTGCCTGGGGACATGCACAGATGGGTCTTTAGGAAATGGCTGTATTAGAGGAGTCTCGTAAAGCAGGGCCTTTGGAGTTTGGAAGGAGAGGAGAAAATGGGCCCTTGGGGATCAGATTCAAGTAGACAGCTGGATAAAAGGAGCAGTGGAAAGGATTCTTGCTGGAGACCCTGGCAGAGCTGGCCTTGTGTGGGGGCCCCCAGGTGTGCGTTTGGGAAGGATGGACCGCAAAGACCTCCGCCAGCAGGCCAAGAAGAGGCTGGGCGCCTTGCCAGTCCCTCCCTTGACTCTCAAGACGTCTTGTAGAACAAAAGCAAACCGACAAACAGATGAACGGCCACCACGCAGAAACGAGCTCCCGGCTCTGACCGTCTTGGCTCCTCTTCTGGCCACTCGCCTCCCCTTCCCTCCCTTTTCAGTTTTCTTCTCCCTTCCATCTCATGCTTGTCTCTCTTGGTGCCTCTGACACTTCCCCTACTCAAACTTTGTTCGACAGCTTTTACATCTGAACGTTCATAAAGCGAGCCCGTGCGCTTGCGGGTGGCCTTTCGTGGGTTCTATTGTGTTTCGTAGGAGTCATGCTCTGGGCGTCCTGCTCCGCTGCTCTCTGAACCTTTATTCCTGTAACTGGCTGGAAGTTGGGCTGAAGAGGGATGCCGAGATCAAAGCCCTCCCTTCCCAGGTCAGCCCCAGCCCTGCGAGCTGCACCTGGTACCTGCCTTGCCCAGTGCAGGTAACTTGGTCTGAACTCAGTGTCCGAAGATAGAGCTTTTTCAGATACCCTGGTTGTTCACAGCCGAAGGGGGAATGACTTAGCCCTGGGAAGTGATAGGAACTCTGGGACACTCTAATTTGGAGTTGATTCAGGGGAATAACAAGTTAGCAGTCACGCCACATGTTCAGGTGTCTGCCTGCATGTCCCTCCTTAATCCCATCAGCATTCTGTACACAGGTGATGGGCAGGAGTTCTTTCTAACCTGTCAGGAGGGAGTATGGAGTTCACAGAGGGTAAGTGGATTGTGCAGTTAAGCTTAAAAATCCCTATAGAACCAAGACGTTCTACATTTATTTGAAGAAATGATTCAGACCTGGACTCTGACAACATGGTAACATGTTTAGGTTTCTTTCTTTTTTTTTTTTTTTGGTGCTGGGGATTGAACCCAGGACCTTGTGCATGCGAGTCAAACACCCTACCAGCTGAGCTATATCCCCAGCCTGGTAACATTTTTTAGGAGTCATTGCCCCTTGGGTCTGTCTCCCCCATCTCACATAGCAAGGCCAGGCTTCCATGCAATGGACACTTATGAGTCCTGCCTCGCCCTGGCTATGTGCAGGTTGTGCAGTGTCACATGCAAAACCTATTGCCTACCGGGGACATCTTATCCAAGTCCACCAACAAGGCATTCAGGTCTTCCTTGCCTTGGCCTTGGATTGTCTTTAGGCTGAGCCTTTTGCTATCCCTGCCAGCTGGATTGGGGTCTTCTTGGTATGCTCACCCTACACCACTTCTCTTGTCCACGGCTTTGCTTACTCTGACCCTTGACCTGCGGCACCACGTGGCCTGCCCTTTGCCAGCACAGGTGTCCCTCCTCCAGGCCCAGTCGGGCCTCCTGGGGAAGACTCCTGTGAGTTCTTGAGATTCCTGTTCGTCTCCACTGCGCTTCTGCTACAGAACTTTGCCATCTGTTTAATGGTGCTTTTGCTGTCTCAACCACCAGTGCCTGAGGGAGGGGCCGGTACCTCGCTCCTCTTCGTCCTCCAGCACTTTGTGTGACATCTGATACATCATTCCAGTTCAGCCAATGTCGCTCGCGTGAATGAACGAGCAGTGGGTATTTTAGAGGATTGAAAACTGAAAAGTGAAAGCAAACTTCCCACAAAAGACTATAAACATGTTTCCCTTTAAAAGGAGGCTTAGGATTGAGAGTATAACTTGAAATACACAATTTTTTAAAAAGATTCTGATGGGGTTGGGGCTGTTGCTTAGTGGCAGAGCATGTGTGAGGCCCTGGGTTCAATCCCCAGCACCAAACACAAAACTAAAAGAATATTCTTTTTGGTCTCATGTAATTAAAGGAGGAATTGGGATTTCAGGCCTCCATGATAGAAGGGAAGCATTGAGCTTCCACGTTAGCTTACGGACTATTTATTCTAACTCTCAGAGTTTGCGCTTCTGATAATGCTTTGGAAATTCTTTTTTTTTTTTTTCTTTTTTTTTTTTTTTTGGTGCTGGGGATCGAACCCAGGGCCTTGTGCTTGCAAGGCAAGCACTCTACCGACTAAGCTATCTCCCCAGCCCCGTGGAAATTCTTAAGAGGACCTTGGTAAAGCAGGCAAAGTGCGTCTCGCTCTGGGAGTGGGTCTTAGAGATGACATTTGACAAGCCCAAGTTATTCTCAGAGGTTACACACTTAGAGGTTTTTCAATGCTGGACCTACAGAATCGTAGGAGGTGCAAACACACATGCCACCCTTGACCTCAGATGAGGGGCATGATCTTGACCTTGGAGGGATGCAGGTGCCCCTCACTGGCTGCAGACAGACCCTGTGTCCTGGGGAGACGGTTGCACAGTCTGCAGACGGCTGCCTCCTTCCCTGATCAGGGCCAGTGCTTGTCCAAACCCACGTGGAATCACTTTCCCATTTAGATCAGTGGTTGGTTTTCTCAAAGTTAGATGGCTACTGGGGAGAAATCTGGAGGGTCCCCTTATTTAACCAAAACTTCCGGGCTCCAGTTTTCCCATCCATACAATGAGGGAGTTGTCCGAAGATAATGTTGAGAGTTGTTTCCAGCTTTTAAAATTCCATGATTTATAATTCGTTCTCTCTCCTTTCATTGTTCTTCTTATAAATCCCCAAACCATGTTCTCTAGTTGTGAGAATGGAATGCACAAAAAGGCTCTCGTTCCACTAAATGGCAGCCTTGATTGGAAAAATACATATGTTGGGAGGTTGGCTCTCGATGGGGATGAAATAAGTGACATCTCTCTCAAGGTCAAGAACTGGAGAATTACAGGAAAGCATCGCATCAGCTTCCAGCATGGCTGCTGGAACCCCAGATGGCCTCAGCACAAAGGCTATTCAGATGCTGGGTTTCAGAATAATAATCCAAATGCTCAAGAGGCTCATCTTGTGATGTTATCACAAGAATGTCCAGACGATGTTTTCTTTAACCCCAGGAAGAGTGATTTAGAGGGGTGGATCTTGCTGCATGTATCCAGCTGTGTGTTTAATGCTCTTGGAAGAAAATTATACTCTAAACACAGAAATAACCAAGTATGGGTGCTTGAAAGATATTCATGTCTCTGCTTACCGTTGTCAGGACCTTGTGTACACAAGAGGATAAAATTAATAAACACTATCAAATTTGCCGTAATCGCAAACCAGGCAGCAATATTTGATTTGCGTCAGAGACTCTAATTCTGGGATTTCACCCTCAAAGGGCTTGAGATGACTGGAAATCGAATCGAGTTGGCTTAGAGTTTGTGAGACATTGCTCAGTTGCGTGGCCACGAGGTGTGCCCCTTTAACCACAGTCGGGAGAAAAAGTTCACTTCTTAGCAAATGAATTACTGCTACTGGGAAAAACTATTGCTATAGAAAAGCAACTGTATTGGAATGCCCTGGAGCCATTTGTCCACACCAGGTACTGCCATAGGAGACTTTTTCAACCTGGAGTAATTTTAACACCATCTTATAGCAATGGCCCGAGGAAGAGGGGAGCGGAGGAACATCTCCCCTCCCACCACCCCTGCCCCCACCTTTCTGTCTCTTTCTGCTCATGCACATTGTGTACTGATCCTGGAAAAACACAGTGTGTCTGCTGGGAGGACACATTCTTGTTCCGCTTTGCAAGGCTCCAGGAGAGCCATTGACTTTGAGCACTGCATTTCCCACCCTGTAATAATCCTCGTTCCAGGAAGCGGGCCCGTCTTCTTCTTCTGCTCTCTGGGTACCTGGACAGCTGCGGGAGGACTATCTTCATCTGGGAGAAACAACGCTCCTGGGGGGACACTGGCGGTATCTCTGGTGGGCATTTGTGCTTCCCCAAGCAACATCCAGGTCAAGGGCCACACTCTCCTGGGGTCCCGCCACAGATCTCCCCAGGCAGATTTCCCTCCCTTTTACGACTGTGATTTCTTCCTCTTCAGGCAGATGCCTTACTAAGGGGAGCTCACGGAAAGCCTTTTAATAGAAATGGACATATTGTTTCTATGCCTGCCTTTCTATTTGGGGGGACAGAGAGAAGGGGATGAGGTTGCAAGCATGCACTTGCAGGATCACAGGTTGCAAGCATGCACTTGCAGGATCACAGGTTGCAAGCATGCACTTGCAGGATCACAGGTTGCAAGCTTGCACTTGCAGGATCACAGGTTGCAAGCTTGCACTTGCAGGATCACAGGTTGCAAGCTTGCACTTGCAGGATCACAGGTTGCAAGCATGCACCCAGCTGGCCAGGGCAGGGACTCTGGTGCCAACTCAGATCCCACATTCTGATACGTCAACTCTAATTGGCACTGTTAAAGAAGTAGATTACTTACAGACGCAAAACTTCCCCCAACTAATGAAGAGAAGCATATAATTGAAACTGATGAGCACTGAAAGGGTGAAGTTCAGTGATTAACTCAGAGAAAGCAGCCACTCCTTGGCTAAAGAAGCTGCCGGGCCAGGCGACGGCTCTGTGCGCATGGCCCCCGGCTAGCTCTCACTGACACCTGGGTCCTCTCTGTGTTTTGATAGGCTGTTGAGAAGCCGGCGTCAACATGACAGAGCGCTTCGACTGCCACCACTGCCATGAGTCTCTCTTTGGAAAGAAGTACATCCTGCGGGAGGAGAACCCCCACTGCGTGGCCTGCTTCGAGGCGCTCTACGCCAACACCTGTGAGGAGTGTGGGAAGCCCATCGGCTGTGACTGCAAGGTACCCCCTGCTGGCCTCCCCTGATCACTCTCCTGGGCCCTTGGTGCACCCCCAAACCCAGGAGCTTTCTGCACAGTTTGTGTGTGAGTCCTGACCCTTGTCACCCTGTCTCTCCGGCCCCTCTGATGGTCATGGACCCCCAGTAGCTTTTCTGCACCTCTCAATCCATGATTTGGTCTCTGCCCACCTGCTTTTGGTTAGTACCTTGGCAGGACATGTGCTCGATGTTCCAAGTACGCTTTTCCTATTCTAGTTATTAGTGCCCTTATCTAACCACCCACCCTGCCAGCTGGTACTGCGCCTTCCTTGGGGACTGTGCTCCTGCTTCTGTCTCCTGGTGACTAACAGGGAGCAGGTGCTGCTCAGTAAATATCTGATGAGTCAGTGTGTATGCGAGTGAACCGGAGTTGTTCCTAGATAAATGAACATATAAAAGCTCCAAAGTCCATGGGATATTATGGGTTCCTCTTCTTCTAGTGGGAGAACAGGATTATATTTTTTTTAAATGGGCAAAGGCTTTCATATAAGGAATTAATAGCTACCCACAAATGTCACAGCATGGTTCAATAGAGATTCCTGGTCATTCGGGGTGATGGACCAGCAATTGAGGGTCAAACCCTGGTACTCAACAAATTCTTAGTGTAGCCTAGACCCCGGAGGGACACCCACGAGTCAGTTACTCAGCTTTCCGTTACTGTGACCATATATCTCAGATAAGCAACCTACAGAAAGGTTTATTTGGGTTCATGGTTTCAGAAGTTTCAGTTCATGATCAGTTGACTCTGTTGCTTTTGGGTCCTTCCTGAGGCCTCCAGAGCACCAGCTGGGGACCAAGCTTGAACAAATAGACCTTTAGGGACCTTCCAGATCCAAAGTGTAGCGGGTCTGTCCGTGTCTCTAAGATGTCTCATATCTTTTACCTGAAAATCCACTGGTAAAAACACACTGACAAGCTCTCCAGGTGGCTGCCATCGGGAGAACCACAGAACTGGTTACAAAATGGGACCACTTTGGGATCTCTTAGGTAATTCCCAGTTTGCTTGACTGCAGGGCAGTTGGTGGCACGCTACCTCCTCTTCTCTGCCCTCGTTGCTTTGTCTTCCTTGGGGATTTTGACCTCTCCACTCCATGTTTGTAAATATCGGCGCCTAACTGTTGCAGCTTGGTTTGGGCCTTGTTTGCTGTTGGATCGTTCTAGCACATTCATTGCAGCCTTCTTATATTTCTTTCTTTTAGCACATCATTCCTGGGACAGACAGTAGTCAGGGCTGCACCATCGATTCGCTTGTGAAGTGTTTAGTGACAGTTGAGGGACGATTTCCATCTGGTGCAGAGAGAGACTTTTGTCAGAAGCAGAAATGAAGGGCATGCAACATCGGCTGCTCCAAACCGAGTTGCAGCCACATTGCTACCGGCTTCAGAACAGGGCTGGCATGCTGAGTGTCAGAAGGGGAAAATCAGCAGTCATGTAGCACAAACTCGACGACGTTCAGAAGTGTGACCATGAGCCAAGACAGCTGAGCTGGCTAGTCTGAAACTGAGTATCTTCCTCTCTCCTCTTCTGCCTGGTGCATGTTCTCAGTCTCTGTACTGGTCAGCCCTCCATCAGGATGACAAAATGCTTTATAAGTCAAGCTTTATTTTGATTCGTGATTGGGAGAATCCATTGCTTTTAGGCCTGTGGCTAAGCAGTGAGCCAGGGAGTGGAACAGGGTAGAGGAGAGGCCGGGGTCCCATAACCCTCTTCAAGGGCACACCCCAATGACCCTAAGGACCGCTTTCTCAACCCCACCCCTTGAAGGCTTCACCACAACCCCAAAGTACCCGCCTAGGGACCAAGCCTTTAACGCATTTGGGGCCTTTGGGGGGTATTTAAGATCCACCTATCGTAGTGTCTTTTGGTTTATTTAGTACACCAAGGGTAAGAGTGCAGATGCCAGACTGCCTGGTTCCATTCCATGGTCAGTGTCTCACAGCTGTGTGAACTTGATCCACCTACCTGACTCCTGTGCTCTTCTCCACTTCTGTAAAACAGAGAGAGAATCAGGCGCCTTCTTCATAGGGTCACTGGTCTAGGTAGACAGCCCAGCGTTCCCAGCAGCAACTGTGATGTCATAAACGTCAAACTTCCACTTTTCCCCTGTTCTTTTAGTGGCCTGTGGAAGGATCCCACACACTCTCAGAATCCTCGCCCTCTCTCTTTATCGGTTTGCATGATGGAAACATCAGTCAAAGTGTCCAGTCTGGGAATGAAATACTAGGCAGAGAAAAACAAAATTATTTCATACAAGTCGTACCTTGAAGAGACATCCGTAAGTCGATGAGAAGTTCAGGTCTCATTCTGACAAAGAACCACTCCAGTTTAAAGGAAAGATTTTGAATATTTGGGGCTAATCATCCTTGACCAGTGGCTGAAGTAAAAACAGAACAAAAATTGCTTAGCATTTCTCTGGTGTGATTTTGTGAAAAGACCCTAAAACCGGCCATTCTTCCAGAGATCTCTTATGAGCAAATAAACAAGAGTCCCCTGAATGAGGACAAAGTCAATAGGGCCGCTGCACAAGTCAGGAGTTCATCCTGCTGAACTCTTCAACCCGATTGATGTTTTAAGATATGTGGGGTTACACAGTGTGATTTTGCTACGTTTTGAAACAAAAAGAGATGTTGAGCTGAAGTCAGACCTTGCCATTTGGGGAATTTTAGCATATTTGTGGTGGTTTACTTGACTTTCAAAAATAATTATGCAGTTAGTTAACTTTATGGAGGAAGCAGTGACAGAAAAAAATGTTGTTGTTTCAGGAAGTAAAGCTGAATGTCCCAGCCGGAGGGATATGTACTTGATAAAGCAACTGATTAGGTGGATCTTATGGCCACTCTCTTTTCTTAAAATAGCATGGCCACTATGGACCTCACTTGACTCTTTCTGAAGGACATGTTTGTGCGTATAATTTTAAAATTTTGGCAAGCCTATGGGAATTTGGATTATTTTCAGAGTATTGACTGACTTTTCAATGAGAGAAAAAAGATCTGAGAGCCACTCCCATAGTTAGCTTACTTATATTTGAATATTTTTTCTATGCACTCACTCAGTTACACTCCTTATTTCTATTAAATTACTCTGAGGAAACCCTGTGATCTCAAAGGGCAAAAATCATTGATTTGGAATAGTTTCATTGGCCAGTGGAATAGTTGAGAAGAAGCAATAAAACTTTGTGATCCTCTAACATTACACCCTTCCTGAAATTTTTCTTGGAGACTGGTACTTGCAAAATATTTCCACAGACTGATGACAGATTGGTTTTGGATCTACTTAAGTTCTGGCTTCAGAAATTCTAGAGCCTAGGAAAAGGTAACTCCAGGGTACCTCGCTTTTTACCAAATTGGTGATTTCAAACAAACCCTGGGCCATACTCCTGGTTCAGATTGAACTTTGCACATGTCTGTAAGCAATACCGTGAAAGGGGACAGGCTACCATACCCCATGTGCCTTAGAGGGTGCTGGGAAGAGAAAAAAATAGTGAACAAAATGACATTTGCAGATCTAAAACTCGCATTCAGGGTTTCTTTTCCGATGGTAGTCATAAGAGGCGCCACACGTTGCGGGGTCACTAGTTCCAGGCATCTGGAGATGTTCCCTGAGCAAGATCCACATTGTTCCTAATGCCCTGTGGAGAGGAGGAACACTCGCTCAGTTTAATGGAGAAGTCACTGAGGTTTAGAGAGTTGGGGATCTCACCCAGGGTTATGGGACTGGGAAGCAGATGAGACAGAACTGGAATACAGATGCGTGCAGTGCGGCCTGTCCCCTGCAGCCTCAGGCCTTGGTTTTCAGGTCACAGGTGGTTAGACCCATGAGGGGGAGGTGCCTGCCCCGCCTCTATCAAGTGACTGTCAATGAAAGACCTTTGCCTTTCTCCCAGGTTCCTCCAGGTGGCGATGTTTGTGCTGCAGAAACAGGTGACCTTTGTTTCCATAACTCTTGCTTCCTGCTTGTTACAGAACCAGGGACGTTTTGCCCTCTGCAGTCTGCCAATCGTTTAAAGGAACAGTTTCGCAAAAGAGAAGTTTCACTTGCAAAACAGCCAAGCATTAGAGAAGGCAGAGCAAGCTTCAAATCTCTGCCCCCAGGAGAGGGTTTGGGGATGGATATGGCTGAGGCATGGGGAAGGGTGATTGGAGCAAACTTAGTCAACATTTCCCATCATGGCCCATGCTCAGAGGTGTTATCCAGAGTCAACTAAAAGCAAGAGATGAAGAACAGGAGAAATCTAGAGGGTTTATTCAGGAGTTGAGAACAGGTAGTTAGTCAAGTTGTCCCTTAGTTTCTCTATGTCAGTTAAGTGGGAAACACTGAATCCATGAACAGATTGGCACAAGTCCCCAGAAGCTGCCAGGTACACAGGTAGGCAGCATCCCCCAGCACCTGAACGCTTGGGGGCAGCACCTGGGCCACACCTGTCTGGGTTTAGATCTGGCTGCACCTTAAACAAGCTCTGTGGTGCAGACAAGTCATGTTACCCATGAGCCTGTTTCCCTGTCTGTGAGACAGGGTCGCCTATCTCACAAGACCATCCGGGGTTTTGAATGAGTTAACATCTGTGGAGCACTTGGAACAGGGCGGGTATTCAGTGCTGTCCTTTCTGCTGTTGTCCACACTTCCAGACTTTGTAAGGAATTGAAAGATACAGTTGGAAATGTGTTCTCCTGACAGTCCGAAGCACAGAACATCCTTTCGAAATGCTGGGCCTGACTGAGGCAAGAATCCACTCACAAACCAAAACCGTATGGATTTGAGAAATGGTTGCTTTGGGGAGTCAGTAACCAGATTTCTCCCAGCCCAGGGGGCCGGGGCATCTGTCTACAGTCAAGGGTGACCCTGCTGCCCAGAGCCCCCTCTCACCTCTGGTTGGAGGTCGAGGAGCCCTCCAGGTCACTCACTTGACCCCTGGGCTCAGTCACAAGGACACATTTGCCGCTACCAACAAGCACCTCCCATGTCGAGAATGTTTCTGATATGAAAAAAATATAAGATCTGCAAGGAATTTTACTGCAATTTATGACATTTCTGTGAGCATAAGATTATCTTTGATGTTTTTTCTTGTGGGAGGTGTAAAAGATCTTTCCTTTTCTTCTTCATTCCTTCCTTCCTTCCTCTCCTTCTCCTTCCCGTGGTGCTGGGGCCTGAACCCACATCTTTGCCCTCTACAACTGAGCTCCGCCCCCAAAGCTGTCTTTGTTTCTTAACTTCGCGTCTCTCAGCATCTGAAGGCTACCTCTTGAACTCGTTTTTGCAGTTAACATGCAGTCCCTTGGTATCCACAGGGGTTTGGCTCTGGGATCCTCCTTGGATATTTGCAGGTGCTCAGGTCTCTTTCTGTAAAACTGTGTGCACATCCTCCTGTGAGCTTTGAATCATCTCTAGTTTACTTATAATACCTAGTACAATGTACATGCTATGCAGAGGGTTTTATACTCTAGGGAATAATGCCAAGAAAAAGGTCTAGTGCAATTATTTAAAAAAAAAAAAAAAAAACAACTTCTCCAATCTGTGGTTGGTTGAATCCAAGGCTTGAGAACCCAGAGATACCAACAGCCGATTGTACTAAACAAAACAAAACCACCACCACAACAAAAATAGCAAAATTAAACTACAAACAACAACAAGAACCAACAAAATTAAGCTAGACAAGACTAGCATGGTGCTAATCACTACAACTAAAAATCTGTTTGGAGCTGCGAGAGAGAGATGAAGAGGGTCACTTGACCACCAAGTCTTTGCAGGTCAGTATGTGGAGAGTGAAGATAATACCAGTGATGACCCACTATAATCTACTCTTCCACCACTGGGTGGCATTTTCCTACTGGCCTCTAAGCTCCAGGGAGTCCTGGGGCTGCGGCCCTGCATCCTACTGAGACTCAGAGAACACTGCACTAGCCAAAAGCCTCTTGATGCTCTTGAGAAATCAAAATTGGCAGTATTCAGTGACCTCTCCCTTGCCATAGCGCCTTCGCTCACTTGCTGCTTCCTGGTTACCTAGGAGTTCAGGAAGAAGCTGACTGCGCCCAGGCTGCAGAGCACAGCCTGAGAGCTCCCAACTGAGCTTGGCGGCACTGTTGATAGCACGACACGCGGGGTGTGGGTTTGCATTTGTGATTTGGAAAGAGATGCAAAGGTTCTCTCAGTGCTGAGTGGGCCAGGGTGGTTCATGGCTGCCCTGCAGTCACGTCCATCTGACCCGTAGCTTCATATGGGCTGAGCTGGACAGCTGAGCCGGATGTTGCCTGAGAACGGGGAGGGCATGGAGGTGGGATAGTGGAGGCCAGCCAAGGGCAGCAAGGTGGGATCCGCCTGGAAAGAGGCTGACGTGCCAGGTGAAACGTAGGCACACAGTTAGTCCTTTTGGATCAACAAGGGCAGGAGGGCACCAGGAATGTTGCAGAAAACGGTTTTATCATATCATATGTTAAAATTTTTTTATGTATGAGGATGAAACCTTGTTTCATAGGGTTATCGTATGTTTCAAAATAGGTAAGATGAGTTCAGTAACATAATTTTACATCCAAGGAAAATTAAAAAGCACTATACGAAAGTGGAGCGGTAGAGTAAGAGAGTGATTGGCACGGGCGTGTTCAGATGGCAGATATTCTCATTTTTAATACTGTCTTTAGAAGGAAATGCAATTTCAGAAAGTGACAGTCGGAGGCAACTCTTCATTATTAGCTACGATAGGAATGACGGCTTAATCGAACAGTCATTGCACGACTGCTGTGTAGCAGTGACTGTCATAAATGCCTCATGTGCATGAGTTCATTTCACTGTCACAGCCAACAGTAGCTTCATTACTTCTGTCTTACAGGGGAGAAATCGAGATTGAGAGCCCTTAAATGACTTTCCCAGTCAGGCAGGTGCATGATGGAGCCAGGATTTGAATTTAGGCAGCGTGGCTCCAGGGCCCTTGAGTTTAACCATGAGGGTGAGATGCCGATGACTTCTCGCCCACAGAGGCACTGGACACGTGGAGTGTGGAACCCCCGCAGTCTCCTGTTCTGCCTGCATGCCCCGGGTGCTCAAATGTGGTTGGCCCAGGAAGTTCATCACCATCTCTAGCTGAACTAGGGCAGTGGGCCTTTTCTGTCCCCACCAAGGACCCACCACCCATGGGGATACAAGTTTGTTAACAGAGCATTTTGATTGATGGTTCACCACCAAGCTTTGGAACATAATCAGAGATTGATACTTACCTTCAAGGAAGGTTTTGAGAATTAACAAACATCCTTGAATGAATAATTCAGGAACTCTGCATATTCTTGTAGGAGTGTGCGTGTGGGACAGAAATGGCCGGTGAGCTAAGATGGCCCCAGGAAGTGAATGACAAGACCCTGCAGCCTGGTCATGAGAAGGCTGTGTGTGGAAAGGGTTCTGTCTTAGGTTTCTGAGGCCACTGTCCCTCCTCAAGCCCTGACCTGGCTCTCCCTGGTGGGAGGAGGGATCCTTCCCAGCATTGCTCTACACCAGCCTGAGGAAGAAGCTCAGCTTCAGGCAGAGGCCAAGGTAAAATGGCTCCTGGGCCCTGCCAGGCCATTCTGGAAGGTTGGAGCAGGTGCTCAGGGGGACTCAGCAGGAATGGCCCTGGGCGTGGTCTGTGGGTGGAGGCTATGGACTGGGCCATAGAAGTCTAGAAGTCCTGCGTTAATTCATACTCCTGAAGGACGTGACGGTACCCACATTTAGGGGGACACTTTTAAGTGTCCAATGTCTGTATCAACAAGTTGGCCTCAAAACAGTTATTGTGTCTTCATGCCGGAAGTGTCCACCACAGGGAAAAGGGGTTTCTGCAGAGTCACAGGAGCGTTTTAGCTTTTCCTTGACTGTCTAGTTGCACCTACAACTCCTCTCTCCTCCGGGGGATCACTGACCAGGGAGGAGACTGGGGATTTCTGGTGTCTTCACTTTTGCCGGGTCACCCTTGAAGTTTCCTCCAATTTTCCCGTTTTGAGCATCAACCGCTAAAGGCAAATTTTCCGCTTGTTTCCTCACCTTCCGTTCTCACTAACGATGTGCACGTGAGTTGCTTTTCCCTGCTCAGAGTCACTGCCATGTATGGAGCACATCTTCCTGGAAGAGCCTCTGAGTTTTCTCCTGTCCCCTCTTGCCACAGTGTGGCAGTGATTCCCCGATGCTGGAAAACATCCTTGCAGCTTTTCACCCAGGAACAGTTCTTTTTGGGGGGCTCTGGAGGGTACCAGGAATTGAACTCAGGGACACAACGCCTGAGCCACATCCCCAGCCCTACTTTGTATTTTCTTTAGAGACAGGGTCTCACTGAATTGCTTACTGCCTCAATTTTGCCGAGGCTGACTTTGAACTTGAGATCCTCCTGCCTCAGCTTTCCCACCTGCTGGGATTACAGGCGTGCGCCACAAAACAGTTCTTTATGATAACTTCCCACTAACTTCTGAACAAAGTGTTTTTCACCTGCTGTGCCATCATTGAACCACCTAATCTTCTGAGTTGTGATTAAATAGGCACAGCATACAGTTGCCATGTGAACCAAGTTTGAGTGTGCTCAGCGCAGCAGATAAATTCATCCTGTACCCCCATCACAGGGTCCATCTCCAGAACTTTTTATCTTGCAGAACTGAAACTCTGTACCCATTTCACGCTAACTCTTCGTTCCCCCTTTGTCCCTGATGACCAAAATTCTGCTTTCTGTGTCTAGGCTCTTGACTACTGTCCTTATGTCCCATAAGGGAGGTGCTGCGTGTTTGCCACTTACCATGATGTCCTCAGAGTATCCGTGTTGCAGCAGCGGGCAGGATTCCTTTCCTTTCCAAAACTGAGCGAAGCGCCATTGCGCTGATACACTGTGTTTAGCTCATCCATCCGTCCCTTAGTGGACGTCTGGTTAGCAGCTACATTTGGCTGTTGTGAATCGTGCTGTTCTGATATGGGTCCACAGATACCTCTTTAAGACCCCACGTTCATGTCTTCTGAATATAAAACCAATGTGAAATTGCTGGGTCCCCTGGTGATTCTGTTTGCAATTTTGAAAGGAGCCATTATACTCTTTTCCATATGAAATTCAAGTTTTTAAACATATGGACTCCATAGTCAGCATTGTAACAGTGATCGCACTATTTAAAAATGCAAAACTCAACCCAAATTAGGTTGATGAGTGTTCTTGGTGGACAAGGCTCTAAATGGTTCTTCAACTTCTTTATTCAAAATCCAAGCAAAAGCGTGCTGAACTGGTTCATTTGGACAGTCTTAAATGATATGAGAACTTGGTGGTCACTGAATTTTTTTCACTAGATCCATACAATACAATTTTTTAAAGCAAATAGCATCACAGGTCTGAACAGGTTCCAACCGGTATGGTTTGCTGAAAAAACAACTTTTGTATTAGGGTTTGAGCTTGAAGCCTGGCTCAGCTACCTACTGGCTGTGTGACTTCAGAGAAAGTAAGAACTTCTCTGAGCTTCAGTAATAATACTCACCTTGCAGGGCTGATTGGTGCCTGGAATGTGCACCATGGTCAAATAATCATCATTAGTATCTCGAATTTCTGGGTTTTTGTTTTGTTTTCCTTTTTTCCTCTACCAATGTGCTTCACCCCAGCCCCTCAGATTCCTCTGAAGATGGGATACGTGCCTGGAGAGAGCTCAGGCCATACCTAGTCCTGAATGATGATGATGTGCGTTTGCACACTGTGAGCTTTGCTGTCCATATGAGTTCACGTATAAACACACCAACACAAATTAAAGCAGTTTGTACTTTATTTCACTTATCAAAAACCAATAAAGCACATGTGATTTCCCCCCAGACTTTCTGACAATATTTTGAGCTAAAATGCAAAAGCAGCACTGTCCCCAGCCCCCCCATACGTACATCCTGCCCTTCAGGTTCATGCAGGCTGGAGAGCGCCGTGGATTCAGTAAGATCTCCCTCCGGTCCCCCAAGAGGCTGTGCCCACCTCAGAGAACCCGCTAAGCCCCAAACTGATTCACAAGGCAGAATCCATTTTGCAGAAACAAAGCCTCCAGTTCTGCTTTGGGAAAATTTGACCTTGTCTCTCCTTATCCTGCCTCAGCGATGACTGTGCCCGCAGCTGTCTCTGGAGGTGAGCCTCCAACAGGGATGGCTCAGGAGGGACCGACCTGCACAAAGCCTGCCCCTCACGGTGAGGTCTTGGGCAGGACTGTTTTCAAAGTGTTGCAATGCGTACGTTTTTCTAAATTCCTTGAACTAAGGAAAAAAGGGGGGCAAAGAGATCATCGAATCAATGCAAATAGCTTTAGTTGATCTGAAGTTCTGGGAAACACACACACACACACAGACACACACACACACAGTGGTATTTTAGCAAGAGAACTGTTTGTTCTGGTTGGGGCTCTGAGCTTAGCTGGTGGTTTAGGCCTTGCTAATCAAGTCCAGCAGATGTGTTTCCACATCCTACGCTCGGCGTATGGCCAGGCTTGACTTGCATGGGGAGCAGAGCTTGGGGAGATCATTCCTGATGGCCATCTGCATGAGCAGCGCTCCTTTGTGCTGTGCAGGATGCTTGAGACCTGGAGGCTGGCCGGGGAACCTTGCAGTGGCTTGAAATTCTGTTTCCGCCTGTCATAAGTGGGTGGTGTGGGGCAAGGCCAGTGAAGACCGCAGCAGAGAAGCAGCCTTTCTGAGTGCCGCTGGGTGGTTGTAATTTTGTTCTGGTGCTTTTGAGATGCCGTGTGCTGTTTTAAAAGGGCAGATATCAAAAGATGTCTCAGTGTTCCTCAGATGAGGCCCCGGGAGGGCAGATCAGCAGTGTCCTCCTGGGCGCTCTTCCTCCCCGTCTTGGCTACCCTGCTCGGTGGTGCCCTCCCGTCTCCACCCTGTGTGAGTCTCCTGCAGATGCGGCCCCACCGTCCTCCCGTCCCCTCCCTCCCCATCCCTTAGCCCTTTGTCACAGCCCGTCTCAGCGTCTCCCTCTCCACTGCTTTCAGGAGGGATCGACACTCCACATGGACAAGAGAGGGAGCCATGTGTCCAGCGGACCCCGTAGATGCACACTGTCACTTCACCCCGGGCCCGTCCCCTAGCCCGGGCGCCATTGTGCCCAGCATGTCCCTCACAGCTTATCCTCATTCATGCTTTTTCTCTGCTGAGATTCCCTCTCCACCCTGCCCCACCCAACTGGTGGCACCCACAGGGAAGTCCCTCCTGACAGCCTGCCACCAGCTAACCCCGGGTCCCGCCCTGGAGGGCTCCATCTCTGTGCGTCTCCACACCTGGGGTTCCCTGCCATGCCTGTGACCACCATGGTCCATTTTCTGATGGTCTTTCTTACAGGAAGCACATGCGGGAGATCCATTTTCATCCATTCTTTAAAGCATCTCTCTCTCTCTCTCTCTCACAGACACACACATGCACGCACATGAACACACATCTAGCTCGCTGCTCTACGCGCCAGCAAGGACGGCGCGGCCCGGGGTCACCAGTGTCACCATGAGGTGGTCGTGGTGCGGAAAGGCATGCTGGCCTCGGCCCTCATTCCGTGCCGCGCGGGCGGTTTGCACCCTGGCCCTGCGCCTGACCGTCCCGTTTGTCTGACTCGGCAGGACTTGTCCTACAAGGAGCGGCACTGGCACGAGGCCTGCTTCCACTGCTCCCGGTGCGAGAGCTCACTGGTGGACAAGCCCTTCGCGGCCAAGGAGGACCAGCTGCTGTGCACCGCCTGCTACTCCCACGAGTACTCGTCCAAGTGCCAGGAGTGCCAGAGGACCATCATGCCAGGTCAGCACGCTCCCCCTCCCCGCGGGAGCCAGGGTCTCACTAAGTTGCTTGGGGTCTCACTAAGTTGCTGAGGCTGGCTTTGAACTTTCGATTCTCCTGCCTCAGCCTCTGAGCCACTGTGATCAGTGGAAATGTGGTTTTAAGGAAGTTCAGTTCACTCAGTTGGTAAATGGAACCAAACACAATTCCCTGAAAAAGATTTTTGCTTTGTTCGTTTGTTGAGATGGGGTCTTGCTGTGCTGCCCAGGCTGGCGTTGAATTCCTGGGCTCCAGTTGAATTCTGGCATTGAATCCCCAGTGGCTGGGGAGGGACTAGAGGCTCCGACTACCACACCTGATTGAAAGGGGTTCTTAACGTCCATTACATCAAACAGATGCAATAATTAGATGTGTAAAAAAGACTTGAGTTTGTGGCTTCCATAGAGCCGCTACTGATTTGGAAAACCAGAGAAGCCATCCAAACGGTCCTGTTGTGCAGTAGCTGAGTTCCCAGGGACCTGTGAAGAGAATCAAGCCCAAGCGAATAAAGGGCAGACATGTTAGGAGACTGTGACCCACCTAAATACTATTGAGTTAAGTGAGTTGACAGGGGTTACGTGAAATTTCAGGACAACTTCGTCTAACGAATAAATTAACCTTGTGATTCTGAGGGAACTTGAAATTGAACTCTGACCCTTTATGGAGACCCTGATTGCAAGCTACAGAGTTTGGGCTCTGTTTGGGGTTTGCTTTGTGTTTTGGAGGCGAAGAGATACTGAAGAGCTTTAAGTGAGAGACAGGCAGCTGGGAATACTTCAGGAGGATATATTGGCTAAGACTTTTGAAAAAGGAAATAGTTAGGCCTTCAGAAGATGGTCTACTACATCCCTCTGGTTAATGCAACTTAAAAATAATGGTGGCATCCTGTGACAAGGACCGAGAACACCCAGCCTGCCGTGGGGGCGACAGAGCTGCGTGGCAGCCTCAGAAGTTGGAGATGTCAGGCAGGAAGGCCCTTAGAGACAGGCCAGCTCTGCGGATGTCAGACACTCGGGGCTCCAGGGCAGTGCCACCGCAGAAGGACAGCGCAGCATCAGAGCCTGGCCCAGCTGTGGCAACAGCCACAGGGAGCTCTGAGCAGGACAAGCCGTCCTGGAGTGAGAAAATCCACAGCAGCAACTGGAAAACAAATGAAATCTTTTTTCTGGTTTTCTTGACAAGAGCCCAAGGGACTTCCACTGGGGACTCACAGCAAACTGAATCCTCTTTCCCTCTCCATTCCACAGCTCCCAAGCTCTGCAGGGCCCCAAAGACCCTCCTCCTCCCCTAGCGCCCCAGAGTCCTCCTGCCGCCCGCTGGTGCAGGCTTTCTGACTTCTTTGTCCTCTCTCTCTCTCTCTCTCTCTGTCACTTTTGTTTTTGTTTATGTTTTTGTCTTCAGCAGCTCTCTGCCTCTTCCCCAGCAAATCCTGCCTTCCTCCCCACCCCCGGTCTGCTCCCTGTCTCCATGTCCTTCCTTACCCGTCCGGGGACCAGGTCGTGCTAGGGCTCGTCCTGAGTTGGGAGGTGAGGGAGGCCCTGGGCCAGGCAGCTGGAGGCCGGTGCTTAGGAGCACAGTGAGGATGCAGAGGTGTCGCCAGAGACGTGCCTGGGCCTGTCGCTACAAACGCTTCCAGGAGTGTGTTGTGGGTTTTGGGGTGTGTGTTGTTGTTGGAACCCAGCTGCTAGGCAGCGCTGTACCACGGAGCCACAGCCCGGGTGAGCCACACCCAGCAAGTGTTTAGAAAGGTGCCTCCCCGAGGCCCCTGTAACCAGAACGGAAAAGCGTCTGTGATTTTCAGCTTAAATGAAGTTAAAGACCCTGAAGGTCCACCTGTCTCATCCTACAGTGAGGGACCGAAGCGCAATGCCCCGCAGGTTCAGGTCCTGTCCCTCGCCCTGCTCTGCTGCAGGCCTGGAGGTTTGAACTTCACTAGAATAGATGAAGGAAGGAGGGGAGGGGAGCTTCCCTCCGCTTGGGTCCCCGAGCGTCACTGTTCAGGTGGAGTCATGTGTAGGGATCGATGGAGGCCCACACCCCGGTGCTGAGTGCTCTGACCTCACTGGGAGGTGACAAATGCAGCACCGGGATCCTTCCAGGTAGGCATCTCGGGGTGGCCCAGGCGCCAGCGGCCCAGTGGTCCTTGGGGTCCCCAGTAGTCGTGGGACTTGGGCCAATGGCAGCTCCTCGGGTCTCAGTCTCCTCACCTGAAGGAGGGGCGCGTGGCCTCCAGCATTCCTCGGTCACACTCATCATCACCTGGACACCCCAGCCTTCCAGTCACTCATCATCACCTGGACACCCCAGCCTTCCAGTCACTCATCATCACCTGGACACCCCAGCCTTCCAGTCTGAGTCACTGTGAATTCAAACACCGTCCAGCAAATGCGACTCTGTGACTTTGTGATCTGGCGCGCCACCTGCAGCGGGTCACCCTGCCGTCCCAGCCCCTCCTAACGCCCCCTGGTGTTTGTGTCCCTGGGGAGCAACGTGCCGGCCACAGGGCACTTGAGCCATTTGGCCTTGTGTTCCCACTGGTCACTCACTGTGCCCAGCTGGACTTGTTTCTGAGCAGACAACCAGGTCCATGTCTCAGCCAAAATGACACATAAATCAGTCACCACACCTCCGTTTCTCATGGAGTTTACCGGGAAGAGGGAAAAGCAAGAACCCTGATCAGATCACAGATCAAAACCACACACTTCAGCTCCTCTCAGGTGAGCGAACAGATATTTTGAAACATAACTGTCCTGCGGTCTGTTCTACTAAGGAATAAGAGAAGCTGGGCGGCGAGGTTCCTGACTTCAGGCTCAGTGGTAGGAAATGCCAGGTAGCGGTGACGACAGCATGACGCGGTCCCACCGCTGGCCTGGCTCTGCGGAGTCCCATTTCATCTTCAGAGTCTCCGGGTGACATGGCTTTATTCCCATGCTGCAGGTGCCTCTGCCAGGAGAAGTGGCTGGCACTAACGGCGGGTGTCTAGAAGCAGCCTGGGGCGTGCAAAAACCAAAAAACCAAAAACAAAAACCAAGCACTAGATTAGAGCACTTGTTTACATGGGTTTGATTTTTTTTTTTTTTGGTACCAGGAATTGAACCCAGGAGCACTTAACTACTGAGCCACATTCCCAGCCTTTTTTAAATATTTAGAGACAGGGTCTTGCTGTGTTGCTTATGGCCTCACTTGGGTTGCTGAGGCTGGCTTTGAACTTGCAATCCTCCTGCCTCAGTCTCCTGAGCCACTGGGATTACAGGCATATGCCACCATACCTGACCTTGGTTTGATTTTTAAAAGATCATCGGAAGGGAATTAGTTCTAATTCTGTAGCAGAAAAACCATAGTTGACAACAATTCATTTTACAGTTCAAAATAACTAAATTAGTGTTTGCAGAGTCCTGACACACAGAAATGGTATTTGGGGAGATAGAAATGCCAGCTATCTTGATTGGATCACTGTTCACTGTTCGCATATATTGAGTTACAATACTGAACCCTATAAATAAGTACAGATAATTATATGTCGAGTAAAAAGTAAATTTAAGCAGGGCGTGTGATACACATCTGTAATCCCAGCAACTCCAGAGGCCAAAGCAGGAGGGTCTCAAGTTCAAGGCCAGCCTCAGTAACTTAGTGAATCCTTGTCTCAAAATTTAAGCTCAGTGGTAAAGCACCTCTGAGTTCAATCCCCAGCACTCAAAATAATAATTTAAAATAATAATATGAATAGCAGACAGAGCATCAGCATAGCTTGTGCAGTGAATTTAGATTTATAGGGCAAGTCCCAAGTGAAAAACTTCCCTGCGGGCCCCACACCCCACACAAGCCAGTCTCTTGATGCCTAGGGAGGAAAAACCCAGTTCTGGGGTTCACCAGCTCTCACTGACCAAATACAGAGCCTTCCTTGGAAGTTTTCTCTCAGATGTACTGCAGCCTCTGAGCAAGTTCTAAGGGGGGCGGTGACAAATCTTGCATTCAGGGGTTTGATTCCTCATTTGCTTGAATCAGAATGATACCCTTCCTCTTGCCTGCACTTCCTCCTGCCCACCAGGCTATTCTGAGCCCATTCCCTTTGCAGGGAGCTCTGCTGCCACCTGCTGGCCATGTTGCATAACTCTATAGGACTGGCCACTGTGGTCAGATGTGCAGTCACCATTCCCTGGGCTCCAGGTACCCAGTGAACTCTCCATGTGGGCAGTTCCCCGAGCACTAGTGTTCACTTAAGACTTATTTCAGAACATGCCGAGAATTCACTTCAGTGACTTGTCCCCATGTCCACTGACAAAATCCTTTGGCTTCTGACCTGCTTGATCAGAGTGAAGGTCCCACATTAAGAGCAAGGGAGGGTTGGGGTCGTGGCTCAGTGGTACAGTGCTTGCCTCGCATGTGTGAGGCACTGGGTTCAATCCTCAGCACCACATGAAAGTAAAGGTATTGTGTCCATCTACAACTTAAGAAAAAATTTTAAAAGGAGCAAGTGATGAAAGTATGTACGGGTAAAGAAGCCCTGGAGGCCAAGAAAAATAATTCTAACGTATGTGTTAAATTCCTCCCACCATCTTTACTGAATCTCAGTGGCTTAATGTAGTTTTTGTCTCAGGATCCATCCCAGGTTTGAATTCTGTAGATTCTGTAGCTTGGCTTTGAATATCATTATGGGTCACTACCCTGAGTTCCTCCCAACACACATCCCTGCATATTTTATAAAATCTATGCAAGGCAGAACCTGAATGTCTGGTTTGGGGGGAATGGGAAGCTGAGAAAGTGGCCTGGGAATGACATCCAATAAATCAGGTAATAATTCTCAGCACATTCCTAATTACCTGAGACAGGGATGCCTCCTGACCAGACTTCCAGCTGGCTGAAATACGGGCCTGCGCTTTACTGTCTGGACCATATCTATTATGTTTGGAGTCGGAGCCAGAGACTTGTTCATAGACTTGGTACACTGCCGGCGTTATCTCAGAGTGCTTCCCCTGGTCTGGGACAGGCGCTCCCCTTCCAGGCTCATCCTTCTCACTCCCTGACTCTGGATCAAAGTCTGATGGATGTACCCATCATGCCTGTGTCCCCATCCTTCACCTGACCCTGGGGCTGGCAAATTCTTCCATCAAGAACTGTGAAACTAATAACAGTAATAAAGAGTGATAGAGTTCATCTAGAAAACAGCAGCAGTCTGGATTTGGCCTCTGGGTTACACAGTGGACTGCACCCTGAGCTGCCCCTTTTCTACCTCTGTATCCATTACATTTCTTTTCTCCAGTCTATTTTCTTTCACATCTGTGATTATGTGAACAGTGACTGCATGTATCTTCTGTCTTCAATTAGATCTTTCCATAATCATATGCTGTTTGGGGGAACGTATGCAAAAAATGAGTTCACAGATGTTGATTCCCTGTGAATGGTGGAGTGAGCCAGAAAGTGTTTCCGCTCACTCAGTTGCCTTGGAGGAATGGTAGGAAGCTATCAAATGATAATAGTATTCCAAAGAAAACAGGATGGCACAAGATCAGATTAGGGGACTGCTAAATGGGATGTACAAGTGCCATGTGCAGATTTCAATCACAGCACATAGCACAGCGCATAAAACCACAAAGGTACATCACAGCTTGGTTTACTCAGCCAGGTGCATAAAGTGAGTGCTGTAGAAGACCCTTGGGGAATTGGGCTTGAGGCTCCAGGTTCAGCCACAACACAGTCATTTCATCTCTCTGAGAACCAGAGGGGCTTTTTATTCATACACTCAAACAGGAGAATGCGCAGTAGTCCCCACATCCTTGGGGTGTGTATTTCAAAACCCCCAGTGGATGCCTGAAATTATGGATAGTAGCCAACTCTAAATATATCTTTTTTCCCTCTAGATACAAACCTATGATACAAAGTATAATTTGTAAATTAGGCACAGTAAGAGTTTCATGGCAGTAACTAATAATCGAATAATTATTTTTTTTATTATTATTGTAAACAAATGGGATACATGTTGTTTCTCTGTTTGTACATGGCGTAAAGGCATACCATTTGTGTAATCATAAATTTACATAGGGTAATGTTGTTTGATTCATTCTGTTATTTTTCCCCTTCCCCCCCACCCGTCCCACCCCTCTTTTCCCTCTATACAGTCCTTCCTTCCTCCATTCTTGCCCCCCTCCCTAACCCTAACTCTAACCCTAACACTAACCCCTCCCACCCCCATTATGTGTCATCATCCACTTATTAGCGATATCATTCATCCATTGGTTTTTTGAGATTGGCTTATCTCACTTAGCATGATATTCTCCAGTTTCATCCATTTGCCTGCAAATGCCATAATTTTATCATTCTTTATGGCTGAGTAATATTCCATTGTATATATATACCACAGTTTCTTTAGCCATTCATCAATTGAAGGACATCTAGGTTGGTTCCACAATCTGGCTATTGTGAACTGAGCAGCTATGAACATTGATGTTGGCTGTATCTCTGTAATATGCTGATTTTAACAGGACTCCGATAGCACAAGAAATAAAAGCAAGAATTAATAACCGGGATAGATTCAAACTAAAAAGCTTTCTCTCAGCAAAGGAAACTATCAGCAATGCAAAGAAAGAGCCTACAGAGTGGGAGAAAATCTTTGCCAATCATACTTCAGATAGAGCGCTAATCTCCAGAATCTATAAAGAACTCAAAAAACTCTACACCAAGAATGTAAATAATCCAATTGACAAATGGGCTAAGGAAATGAATAGACACTTCACAGAAGAAGATATACAAGCAATCAACAAACATATGGAAAAATGTTCAACATCTCTAGTAATAAGAGAAATACAAATCAAGAATAATTATTAATAGACTAATGAAATAGTTCGATATTAAAGAAGGGTGACTTGAACACATGCCCTACAATAACTTGATGGTCCACCTGACAAGTGAGATGGCTACTAACTGAGAGTGAACAGCACATCCAGCAAGGACACGCTGGTCAAGGGATGTTCCCATCCTTGGCAGGATGTGACATTTCAGTATACTACTCAGAATGGTGTTCAATTTAAAATCACTGAATTGTTGGTTTCTGGAATTTTTTGTTTAATATTTTCAGACTGAGGTTGACCACAGGTAATGGACACCATGGAAAGTGACACTCCAGGTAAAGAGAGATGACTGAGCTCCTAGTACTCTGTCATCTGCCATGAGAGCTGGCCTCAGCTGGGCCGGGTTTCTCTTACTGCTCTATGATGCTGAGAGTCTTAGTTTTTTTCACTTAACATTCCTAACCACCATATTTAATAAACGTCAAGCACCTACTGTGTGCACGCATTGCTCTAGGTGTGGGGTGTATAGCGAAGACAAAATCCCCACCCTCCACAAACAGGAATTGTCCAGTTTGAAGGGAGCCTAAGAGCCGAAGTGACTTGCTCCCGTCACAGGCTCTGAAAGCAGAGGACCAGAACTCCTCGCAGGGCTCTAACCAGGCTGTTTTCTCTTGGCTCTGACAACAGGTACCCGCAAGATGGAGTACAAGGGCAGCAGCTGGCATGAGACCTGCTTCATCTGCCATCGCTGCCAACAGCCCATAGGAACCAAGAGTTTCATCCCGAAAGACAATCAGAATTTCTGCGTGCCCTGTTACGAGAAGCAGTATGCCCTGCAGTGTGTTCAGTGCAAAAAGGTATCTCGAGGTCCCCCTGGGCCCTGCGTGTTCTAGCTGGTTTGCCTCCATGGCCTTCTGTCAGGTCTCCCTGTATGCAGTACCTGAGTGGCTTGGGATGGACAATGGTCCTGCTACAGCTGTAGTCTCAGGGGCTCCTGTGCCTTTGCTCCGCTGCATCTGTGTTCAGGTCCTTCTTTCAAAGACATGAGCACTGCTGTTTTCTGTGGTTAAAAATCCTTTAGCCCTGCTTTCCAGAATGTTTCCAAATACGCACTTGATGTTAGAGGGAAGGAGAAGCTGTCTTTTTGAAGCTGATCTGGAATAAACAAGAAACCAGCTGCTATACTTGAGGGAGAAGAGCAGGGAAGGCGGGGGTGGGAGAGGAGATGAGAGAGAAGAGAAGAGAGAAAGGAAGGAAAGAGGAGAGAGAAGATGTGAGAAGAAAAGGAGAGAAGGTCTGCGCGTGGTCAGGGACTGTTCGTTAAACCGGGTGCGTTCGAAGCCCAGAGAATCTCCATGGAAGCCCTTGAGTTCAGTACTGCCCTCTGCCTTTGTAAGCATGTGAGTAGACACTGTGGGGGACACTGGCCCTGAGTCTAGCCCCGCTCCCTGACCTGGGCACACCTGCTAGCTCTGCCACCGCACTGCTGAGTGGCATCCATTGATTCTGCAACGGGACAGCTTTCAGGCACACAAAGAATTGAACCTCTTGACTTGGGTGGTTTTGTGGGGTTTTCTGGGTCACGTGAATAGTGAACCACTGCCCCAGTGACAGGCTGTGCCCAGGAAGAACACTACTCTCCTCTTTGTCCTTCGATTCCTGGTTATGCGGGTTCCTCTTCTCTGTTCATCCCTTTTATTTTTCTCATCAAGATCCGAGGGCGGTTGCTGGCTCTTCCTGCCATCCTGTCCATCCGGTGATCTGTTCAGTGGCAGACATGACAATAGGCCTTTGTGTGAATGTTCATTAAACCCATACAGAAATGACCCGGAGGTGTCATTTCTCAGGCTGGGAACGAGGCCCTGGGGCACCAGGAATCCAATGGCAGACAAGCCGGGCCCCAGACACTTGATATCCAGTCCCAGGAGAAATGCACTGCACCGTCCAACCCGCCAGGTGTTTACTGACACTGTGTGCTGGTGGGGGGATGGAGCATTAAGAGAGTGGGTGACAAGGACGACCCTGGCTAATCTGAGGAGCGGGCGCCAGGTGGTGTTGAGGAAGGATTCTCTAGGACAGTGAAACTGAGGCTGAGATGCATCTGTGTTCGCTGAAGTGCAGAGAAAGGAGTGGAGGGCCCAGAATCCAGAGCCGGGAGGGAGCCCCGAGGGAGGAGAGCTGACGTGGCATCCCTCCGCATTCCCCATAGAACTATCCAGACCAGACATGCTTCCATCAGCCCTTTCTGGGGACAGGGGTAATTTATAGGCAGGCTATTTATGATCTACGATTGAATGAAAAGAAAGGAGGATAGAAGGGGAGTCCTGAATTCTAGTTCCTCACTTGTCATTAGCCAGCTGTGAATGAATCCTTGGGCAAGTCACTTACAAATTTCTCTGGGTCTCAGTTTACTTATCTGTAAAAGGAAATATGTCTTCCTTCATAAGCCTTAGATAAGGATCAAAGGAGTCTCCAAATTCTGTCACACTGTTCAGAAAACAAAACATGCAGAAGGGCAAATCCGAGGTGTCCGGGTGTTTCTGCTCCATCTTCTGCTGCCGTGGTTCTGTGGCCCTGAGACTCACCTGGACGCCTCTGATATCTCACGCCATTATGAATCCATTATTTCCATGAATATGAAAAGCAACATTTGGAGGAAAATACTAGATAAAATTGAGGTATTGATAACCAGGTCATCAGTTTGCAGCTTCTACTCAGAAATGTTCCAAGACAGGAAGACAGGGTGAGGACAAAAGTCTTTGGACCATTTTTCCCAAAGCTTCCGGGATGCCAGTCCCTTTCTGTGGCATCTGCAGATGCTGCCTGGGGTCTTTTCAGTCTCTTTCTTCTTGATCTGGATGGGCTGAGTGGAGAGCGGTGTGGGAGGAGTGCCAAGGCCAGGTTTTGTGATGAGGCACCCCAGAGGTTGTTCCTTTGTCCTCAGCACTTCCGCTTCATGGTGAGAGAACTGAGGTGCTGAGCTCTTTAGCTGTGACTGGCCCCCAGCCACAGGGCTGGTAAGGAGTAGGACTAGGATTCAGACCCCAGTGTCCCTGATGTGGTCTCTGTGGTGCCCTCTCCACCACACTGCCTCCCCACTTGGGCAGGTGGCAATGTCCCCATGACATCTGTGCCTTAGGTCCCCACTCCCCTCAAGAGCTGAAGGCAGACACACAGGAGCAGTGTCACTAGCAGCAAAGCGGAAGCCATAACACTGGAGTGACAGTGCATGGAGGGTAACAGTGGAGTTTGCAAAGCAGCTTTTTTAGGACTTGATCTTTCCTGGGCGTGATCTGCATCATCCAGTGGCAACAGTGGGATGGAGGATGGTTGGTGGGAACGCAGGCCACTAATCTCCCGCTTGCTCCCCAGCCCATCACCACAGGAGGGGTCACTTACCGAGACCAGCCCTGGCACAAGGAGTGCTTCGTGTGCACTGCCTGCAAGAAGCAGCTGTCGGGGCAGCGCTTCACCGCCCGGGATGAGTTTGCCTATTGCCTGACCTGTTTCTGCGACTTGTATGCCAAGAAGTGCGCGGGGTGTACCAACCCCATCAGTGGTGAGTGTCCCGGGAAGGCCTGCTGCCAGGGCACGGGCCGTGGGCTTCACGGAGCCACCTGAAGGTGGAGGAGCCAAGCACTTGCACACGTGATGTTGCTGAAACCCTGAGCGCCTCCGGGCCTGGCTGGGGTTCTGCTCAGCAGGCCTGTCTCCCCGCTCTCCACTCCCTGGTCCCGAGCTCATGCTCCAGCACGTCCTCACGAAACCCTGTGGCCTGCTCTCAAGTCGATGGCTTTGCTTGGCGCTGGAGTATCCTTAAAACTGGAGTCCGCAAGTCTGTGACAAGCACGAGAGCCGTGCAACCTGCCATTTTCAGGCTTAGCCGCTGACCTGGGCCTTAGAAGGGCACAGTGGCCTCTTGGTGGACACTTCTGCCACGACAGGCCACAGGTAGATGATGGCAGAGGGCGCGGCCTTAGTTTTTTCTTACCAACGTTACCAAAGAGTTTGGTAAAAGAGTCCAAACTCAGATTGGCTGGTAGATCGGGCTGTGGACTAAGGAATTGAGCATGCCAAAGAAATTCAGGGTGGAGAATAGACAGCTTCTGACCGAAGTCCTTTAAGTGTCCACCATGTATTGCCACACCAGTGACCCAGTGGGGAGAGAAAAGCGAGAGTATCCCATCATGGCATAAGAAATGTTCCATGAAGTGATTTTCCAAACCCACCCGTTCAGTCAATCTCACGGGAAGATGGCAGACACACCTGGAACACAGTGGCCTGGCCACATGACTTTCCTGTGGAGCTTTGCAGTGTAATCACACAGACACGTGTATGCACCCCTGTTCCTATGCAGTTTTCCTTGACTTTCCTTTTCCTCAGGCCTAGAATCAAGTTCACCTAACTTCCTACACCATTAAAACAGTCCTTTGGTGTAGAATCCAGAGCTCATTACACTTCCAATTAAAAATAAAATATAAAGAAAAAAATCACAGCACCTACATTTACCTATGTTAAGACATCCAATTATAACCATTTATTTACCATATTTCTCTTAGAATCATTTAGAGGGGAAAATTCAGTCTTCTACCCTAACATACTAACCCCAAATGCTGTTTACATAGTGACTTATGTCAATGTAAATGTTTAGAAAATGAAACATTCATCCACAGAAAAGCACTTTTGAATCTAATAACTAGATATGGAAAATAATTGCAATTATCATCATAGCACTGAAAAAAAAAAACAACACTAGGAAAACAAAACAGAAAACTTTAAAACAGGAGAATTAATTCTCTGAGAAGCAGTGACTAATTTCAAAGAACATATAGAGGAACTCTGCAGCTAAAATATACTTCTAGCTAGATTTCCAAAGAATTGCAAAGGCCAAGAGCTTAGATTGTTTCAAACAGATCCTTATTTTTTACTTTTCCTCTTTAACAAAATTTAAGTTATTTTTGAAAATAAATTGAAGTTGGTATTTTCCAACTTTTTTATGTGCAGTGATGCTTCATCCTCATATAAATATAGTCGATCATCATTGTTCAGAAGCCAAACTTGTACTGCTTACTTGCTAAAAATTGATTTGTGACCCCAGATCGGTACCTCGGTGCTTTCACAGGCAGCCACAGACAGGCACAGGGCAGTGACAAATTTGAGTTGCCAGACACACACGTTCCCAGCTGAGGAATGATGCCTATTTCAGCTTAGGGGATGCCCTCCTCTCTGGTTTCAGTGTTAATAGTACAAATATCAGTCTTCAGTGACATATTTTTCTCATTTTTTGTGATTTTTGTTGGCACCTCCACTGTTTAACATGGACACTACTTCCATCTAGTGTCCCTGAGCATGAAAAGTCTGATATGCCTTACAAAGAAAATAAATGTTAGATGACCTTCATACAAGCCCGAGTTACAGGGCTGGGCCACAAAGTCAGTGTTGATGCATCTACATTATTTAAGTAAGAAACACATAAAATAACATCAGGTATTAATCAGTTGATAAAAATGCTGTGACCAGAGAGGCTAGTGGGAACCTAACCCTGAGTGTCTTCTTTGGAGTGAGGGTTCAGCGTTTGATAACTCCGCATTCAGAAGACACCATAGGATATACCTGCTGTGAACAACTGCGATCGGCTGTACACACAACTTCCTTCAGGACTCATCCGCTTTGGCTGTTGCTGGCTCTCATGTCTATCACTCACCTGATTTGCCAGCATTTCAGAACAAAAGTGGAGTTTCTAGGAGGACACTTTCTGCGCTGCATGGCATCTGTCACATCCTTTTTCCTCCTCCCCTCCACTGCTAACCCTCCTCCTTGCCCCCAGCTCTATGCTGCAGGGCTTACGAGGAGTAAGAGAAAGGAGGAACATGCAATGGCAGCGGTGCTGAGGCACCTGAGAAGCTTTCCCATGGCTCTGGGGCTTGCTCGGAGGTCTACATGCCTAAAAGAAAAATAACCTCTTCCAGCCCTTCAGGAGCCTTGCCCGTCGAAGTGTGGCCTTCACCACTGGTTCCCAAGCTTAGCTGTGCCATGGAAACTGCTGAGGAGGGTCACAAACAACTGATCATTGAATTGATATGAGTAGTGACCTTGGCATTGGAACTTTTAAAAACTTCCCAGATGGTTCTGATATGCAGAAAAGTTAGAGCTACTGGTCTAAAGTACCAGTGACTTCTGTCCTGGCCTCTGTGGTCTGCAGGTCTGTGTTCTGACTCTAGAATGAGGAGAGACAATGGACGCTGTGGAAACATTGGCTATTTGACATAACTGGTTGTGTTTTGGGGAGGTGGGTGGTTCTCAAGAGCAGTCCCAGGGCCTCATGCATGTTAGACACGTGGTCTACCGCTGAACTACAATCCCCCAGCTCCAGTAACTTTTTTTTTTTTTTTTTTTAAAGCTATACAATCTTTAGGAAAAGAGCATTGGCAGGCTTTTCTGGTTTGTACTGCATCAGTAGCAGACGCACTGTGGTATTAGAAGGGATACAAGAATCTGCAGGACAGGCCTGGGTTCCAGTCCCAGCCCTGTCACTCGCTTGCTAGGAAGAGCAGTTCTAAGGCCTCCCCCATGTGGATCAAATGTCCAAGGTCGGCCTGAAGGCTTAAGCTATAACAGAAACTACCTGATGAAGTCAAGACTCTTCATGCGTGCACATCTGAAGACTCAGACCCTTAGAAACGGAGCCGTCAGTGTGGTTACTTTGTCTTTAATATGGCTGATCACACACACCATTATTTCTGGAAAGAACTCTAATTGGAATTCATGATCTACATTTCAACAGAACAGACTGTAACTGTGAGATAAGTTCTGTTTTATTTCAGGGTGGGCAGCAGTGTACACACCACCTGCTCCTGATAGCATAATCAGCAACCATTGTACCTTAAATATTTGACGGGGATTAGTCATCCAACACAAGTCAAGCAGTCGAACTGAAAACAAGTTACTACTTGTCTTGGTTAAAAATGTTGGGGCTGTGGCCAGCTGCAGTGGTGCACCCCTGTAATACCAGCAAATGGGGAGGTTTGAGGCAGGAGGACCACAAGTTTGAGGCCAGCCTCAACAATGTAGCCAGACCCTGTCTCAAAATAAAAAATAGAAAGGACTGGGGGACTGGGGATATAGCTCAGTGGTAAAGCACCCCTGGGTTAAGTGCTCAGTACCAAATACACACACCCACATGGGGATGTAGCTCAGTGGTAGAGCACTTGCCTAGCACGTGTGAGGTCCTGGGTTCAATCCCTGGCACCACAAAAAAATACAGTAAAAAATAAAAGGACTTGTCCACTCCCTTTTTCATAGTCTGCTCCAACTGCATTGGCCCCATCTTCCAGCATGACACCTCACCTTGCTAACCCCGCCTCCTTTACCTGAACTGCTAGCCTGGGCTTTCAGGGCTCCTCACAGGTAAGCACGGGATCCGAGCCCCCAGCGAAGGCGGCGTTTCCTGGGGAAGCATGCAGTAAGCAAGTACGCCGGCAGGAGGCGCTTCGTTCACAGTGCTGCGCGCACCGTGTGGAGCCAGTTGCTATGGCTACTTCTTCTGACACTTGTGAGCTCCTAGGGGCTGTGCGTAGTGGCTTATTAGATATGAATTCTCAGTTCGCAGTCGTCCCTGGGCTAGAAGACGCGAACGTTGAAATGCCTCAGCCTGGAGTCCTTTGCCAGTGTCCGGTGCCAGTCCCCCGTTCACACTCCCTCCCTCCTTCACGTGTGCTGTCCTCTCTTCACAGGCCTGGGTGGCACCAAGTACATCTCCTTTGAGGAACGGCAGTGGCATAACGACTGCTTCAACTGCAAGAAGTGCTCCCTGTCCTTGGTGGGGCGAGGCTTCCTCACCGAGAGGGACGACATCCTGTGCCCCGACTGCGGGAAAGACATCTGACGGCTGGCACAGCAGCTGCGGCCCGTGACCCCACACAGATTTGTGTTTTCTTTCTCCACTAGGCAGTATGGTGTTCTGGTCCCCACCGCCACCTCGAGATCTTCCTCTTTCGCTTTCCAGTGATCTTCCTGTTTGTTTAAATCCTTTAATCCTTGTGCTAATTCAATCCGGGGAAGGAGAAAACCCTTTTTTAAACACTAGGTGGGAAGGAGGTTTGGAATTTTCGTAATCAAGTAAGACAAATCCAAGCATAAAAATCCTTTTGAATGATATCTTTATAAATGCATCTTCTTTCACTGCTATTTAATTTTTAAGTGCAATTGACATTTGTCACGAACTTGAAAGTTTTCCAAACTATAAATAGGGTAAAGAAGAGTTGGTATCTGCAGCTCTGTAACTTGTCATCTAAAGCCTAAAGCAAGGTTATGTAACTTACAATAAAGTTAATCGGAACAAAATGTTTTGCCAGACACAGTGTGTGAAATAATGATTAAATGTTGAGTTTCTGGGTCTAAGTTACACTTTATCACATGGTCCAGCGATCACTGTATGAAGTTCACGTTCTAAGGGGCTGGGCTGGTGTTAACTGAAATTGCATTGCATCATCTATTTAGAGGGAGCCTTCAATCAGCAGCATATTTTACCTTGCTCCTTTTCTCCTCCCCCAAACCCCTAGAGCTCTTTCTCTTGGACTATAATGCTCTCCCTTTGATGCAGTAACATGGGCTCCATGAGAGTGGAACAGGAGGCTAAGGACGGTCAAGTCGATTTGGGGGTTACTTCTATTGGGAGGACTTGTATCGGGAGAGCTCCATTTTGTTCCACTGTCCTAGGCCTGCCTTCTCTTCCACCAAGGACAGAAGTGGACTTGAGGCCAGAGACAACATCTTATTCCTCTTTACATTCTCAATGTCCTAGCAAGTGAGGGCTCTGGGATCCTTCAGCATATAAAAGACAGGAGACAGAGACAGAGCCACTGTTGTAAAAATAATCCTCCGAGCTCCTAGTTTGCCAGTAGTGTGTAAAATAATCTTGGCTAGCACAGTACACATTTGGGAAACACTAAGTCACTTTCTGGCATGGAACACTGCACATTTTGCTTTAGAATGGTAGCATTAATGACCTTTCATCCTTTAGTTTTCTAAGATAATGCAACGTGATAAAACGATCAGCTATGCAAACAGAACAATCCAGGGGGTGGCAGCATCGTTGGAAATACTTGCTAAGGTGTGAAATGGGTCTTCTGGATTTATAGTTGACTTTAGGTTAGATTTAAACGAGTAACTCCAAGCTGGCATGGTGCTACACACCATGCTGAGATTACAGAATCCCAGCAACTTGGGAGACTGAGCCTGGAAAATCGCAAATTTGAGGCTAGCCTTAGCAACTTAGTGAGACTCTATGATAACTTAGTGGTAGAGTATCCCTGGGTTCAATCTCCAGTGAGACACACACGCAGATAACTCCATCCCTTGTCAATTGTAATACCACTTTCTATCTCATAATAGAAAAATAAAAGCACTCCAGATTTCATTACAGAGCATCTTACCCACTCCTAAAGAAGCTACAGATATGCAATCTTACCTGATCCAAAATCAGGGGAGTTCCACTTTGAGTAAGTAGCTCCAACTGGACTAATGATCAAATAATCATTTTGAACAAAATATTTTTAAATATTTTGAAAAACGAGCTTGATCCAAAGTAGGCAGAGGTTGGAGGGGAGTGGAATCTTGGGAGAAGAGGATGGCTCTGGGTAATTGTCCTGTTTTTATGGCTATGGCAGGTCTCGAGAACAGCTAAAACTGTTAGCAAACCTTCATCCTTGCTGGTTTGACAAATCAGAGGCCAGAGTTTGGGATAAACAGATCCTGGAGTAGGAAAAAGAAAATCCTGCAAAAAAAGAGCCCCAAGTTCTCTGTCTGAACCTCTTCCTGCTGTGAAACAACATATGCAGAAACCCATCACTTAAGTCTCCTCTGAAAGTTTCCCTCAAGGCATACAACAGAGAAACATGTATTCAGGAAAATCTACTAACTCTTAGCACGCAGTGACAGTCCATGGCACTCGGGCCACACCTGGTCCTAAACCACTCCCACTCCCCAGCCTCATGTGACCAGCTCTGTGTGAGTGCAACCAAAAAGGTAATGGCTCCCTCTGCTCCAGGAGGAACAGACTGAGAACAGTGGGCTCCTAATTACCCCTGCCCCGCTCTGCCATAGGGTGGAGCTTCCATATGGGAAGGGGCAATCTGAAAGACCAAGACTACCAACCCACTGAGAAGGGATATTACTGCTAAACCCAGGGGCGAGGAGAAAGGGGGTGGGGGTGGGGGGGCAGAGGGTGCAGTGGGAGGGGTTGTGGTAAAGAGTCAGCCTCTGCTGAGGCTGGCCTCCAACGAACTTGCAATCCTGTCTCAGCCTCCTGAGCTGTAGGGATCACAGGTGTGCACTCCGGTCCTGACGTAGCTCAGCAGTCCTGCCTGGGGGGACTGATATTTGGTTCCAAGATCACAGAAATCTGCCGAAGGGGACTGTCAGAAACAATACAGATCTCGCTGACCTAATTAAGTGGGGCTGATAACTCCTTGATGGTTGTGGGAAAAGCGAAATGACAGACCATCCAGAAGTTTAACTAATTATGGGTTGCCAACCTATAACACGGAACATTTCTTACATTTCAGAAGACTCCCTTGTTTCTCCTTCCAAAAAGGATTCGCACTTGTCACCATAGTTAAATTTTTTCCCGTTTTGTGCACTTTTTTGCATGTATGTTCAATTTCAGTTTAAAAAAAATCTTAAAAGAACTGCATTGTCTTACAGTCTATTAGAATGTGCTCCTTATCTCTGAATTTCAGCATTTTAAAAGTAATTGTGACCTGGTGTGAATCTCTACACTTAATGCTCCTTTGAGTTTGTTGATTAGTATTTTCATCAAATTTGGGGACATTTTAAGCCATGAAAATTCTTAAAATGTTTTTGCTGTCCATGTTTCTCTTCTGGTAATTCCATTACGCCTATGTCGGTGTGTTTAATGGTCTGTCCCACTTCTCTTTATTCTTCTCTGTTCGGATTTCATCATCTCTGTTGCTTTAACATCACGTATTTTTTTCCCTTCTCCCAAGTCATATCTACTCTTGGGCACCTCTAGTGCATTTTTCATTTCAATGGGTGTACTTTTCAGCTCTAGAATTCTATTTGATTCTTTTTTGTACTTTCTATTGTTATTTTGTTTGGTAATTATCACACCTCTAATTCTTTAAACATGGAACAAAAGATTAGTTTTTGAATACACATGTTAATATGCTTAGTTTGGTAAGAGGTTCTATTTAAAAGCAGCTTGAACCAACAAGACTTCTGCCTTTGCTGATGGATGCCTGTGGGGCTTGAAGGATTCTTTCCTTCATGTCTACTCTGCATCCTGCTCTGATTGCTTCTTGGCTGCAGCACAGCTTATGCATAATCTTTTACACCCTTAGTGATAAATGAGATTTCAGGGGGTCTTTGTGAGCTATATCTTGCCCACTACCTGTTTTCTTAAAAAAAAAAAAAAAAAAAAAAAAAAAAAAAAAAAAAAAAAAAAAGTCGTATTAGAACACAGCCACGCCTTTTCATTTATGTACTGGGTATATGTACACATCAAACGTATATATTTTCACCAAGCTGTATAAGTTTATTTTTCAACTTATACCCCAATAAAAATAAATTAAAACATGTACATTGTGCTTTTTTATAGTGTCCTTTACTGGGTAGTCATTTTAAAGCTTATTTTTTTCTCTAAACACAGTGAGCAAACATGTTTGATCTTTCTTGATCTCTGATTACTCCCATATATAAAAACTTCAGGGGTGTGTCTCTACTGCATGTTGCTGCAGGAGGTCACACTGGGTACACTGCTTCCTTGCATGCTTCTTTAACTTGGATTGTGCTAATCACTGCCTTCCCCCTGCCCCCAGCCTCCTGTGGTACTGCAGATGGAACCCAGAGCCTTATATGAATGCTCCACCACTAAGCTACATCTCCACCCTTTTAAATTTTACTTTGGAACAGTCTTGCTAAGTTGGCCAGGCTGGCCTCGAACTTGCAATCCTCCTGCCTCAGCCTCCTGAGCAGATGATTACAGGTGCACACTACCACTGCCAGCTAATCTCTGCCTTCTTGTCTATGGGTGTCTCCGGAGACTCAGAATGAGGGTGTCTTCCTGCAGAGGTGATTTCTATTGCCCGTGCTACCGTCTTAGACTACCACCAAGACTGGAACTACTCCCAACACACTTCCTCACTTTTACCATTCTAGGACTGTAAATTTTGGGTTCAAATCCTATGAGAGCTTGCTTCCACCCCACCTCATCCCTCTACTTTCTTATTCTTTCTTCCTATCTTCCTGTTCTTTCTTCTTCCACTTCCTTTTCTTCCCTCCCTCCCTGGTTTTGTTCTAATTCACTCATCTTATGTGGCATTGTCCTTTGAAGTCATACTTAGCAGGTTGTGTCTCGGATGGCTGAGCTTTCATTTCATTTATCTCGTCCTTATAGTTTGGACAAAGCATCAAAGAAAATGGCCTACTCTGTGTTCTGGCTTTCTCTAAGGTTTTGCCTTTTCTCTTAGGTTTTGGTGCTTTTAAGATTTAAATACATATTTTTTCCAGTATAATTGCTCCTTACATTTAAGAAGTCAGAGTAAGCCTTTTTCTCTAATGTTTAGCATATGAACAACTATAAACATTGCATTAGTTACTTCCTGTTACACATTCTGCAAAATTAAGATTATTTTTTCTCTTAGTATGTTAAACTATAATTTAAATCTAAACAATCCTATATAAGTTACATAAATTTTGTAGTGATATTTAGGATACTGTAAAGCTCTTAAGAACTAGTCTAACTTCAACCCAAACTGAAAATCCAGTCACTGAATAGTTGAAGAAACACTTTAACCATCACTCCAGGTGAACTGTGACCATGGAAAGCTCCGTACATGTGTCTGCTGTAATGCCATGTGCCCTGGAACTACACTGGTTACTAATCTCTCAACACTGTCCTTAGTGAAAGCTTCACCTCTGCAAAAGAACTGTGTTGTTAGTAGAGCATAACCTTAGAGATCAGCACAGAAGTCCTTGTCATCACACAGATGGAGCCCAGGCTATATGCTGAGCACATCACTGACCTGCCATAGCTAGACCCAATCCGAGTGTCAGCAGAGGGCTGCCCTTGAGGAATAGGTCAGGCCCAGAACTCCTTTGGAAAAAAAAAAAAAAAAAAAACTTTTTTTAAATAACTATACCAAAGAATAAAAATGGCATTAACTGATATATTAATTACATTGCTTTACAAACTTATGTAAAATGTACAATCCTCAATTATCTCTAGTGATGCTCATTCAGACTTGAGGACACCTTTCATTGCTTGCTTGGCTGCTAAATGACACACTTAAGGGTTTTAGGGATAAGCATAAGGTAAATCCTATGAGAAAGAAATGAGAACAGAGTATAATCTACCTGCTTGACAAAGGAGGAAATGAAGCCCCAAAAGAATAAAGCTTACTTGACTGCAGAGGCCAACACATTAGAAACCAGGTCTGACTCCTAGCCATTGTGCTCTAAAAGATGAATTATTTTCATAAAAAGATCATTGTGAGGCAAATTCTATCTCTGAATACATATGCAATCTTTTTAAACACTGAGAAGGAAATATCCAGATGATGTATATTCTAAAACGTGCATGAACTATGAAACCAACCTCTTAGTGCCAAAAATAATAGAAAATGGAAATTACAAAAAACAAACCCACCAAAGTGACTTCATTCCTGACATCTATAGTCCATAGTCTATAAAAGCATTTGCACAACTAGAAGCATATGAATAAAATTATTGCCCAGGTTATAGGAATCTTCTAAAAGAAAAATCCACCAGTTTGTTTTTGGTTGGTTTCTCCAGGCTTGAAAGAATTAAGAAATACATATAAAATATATTTAAAACTATAACTAATACACTATTTCATAGTGCACAGAATGCTGAGATTTTTAATTATTAAAATGTTCTTTAGATTTCTTCTCAAATGATTATTTAGACTGAAATCAATTCAAACTGATAAAGACATGGCCCTTGAGAACAGAGACTCTTATTTACTGCAATACCTTATTTAGAGTTGGAATAGAGTAGACACCTTTTAATTGTTGAATGGATATTTGTCCAGGATTTTTTGTTTTTTTAGGAAAATGGGGAAAAGTTAAATTGGCATTGTCTTTTTCATTAAAATGTTAAAACTGCAAAACCATGTTTTAATTAATACAACACCAGAAATGAAAGATAAGACTAAAAGCAAAAGGAATTATATACAATTACTATAATCTACCTGATAAAAGTTTTTTCCCACATTATTAGAGGTTAGCAATTCTGCAGTTGCTAAAAAGTATACTGGAATTGAACAGTTAAGTCAATGGATGGCAACTGGTAAGAGTCATTTTCCTCTGTTGGAGTGGGAAATTCAGACATCAGTATGAACTTATGTTTAACAGTCAGAGAGGATTAGTTTGGATCTGGACTGTTCCCAAAGGCCCATGTGTTAAAGGTTTTGACCCCAGCCAGGTGCTATTAAGAGGTAGGTGGTGGAATCTTTAAAAGGATATGTTAGTAGGAGGTTCTAGGTCACTGGAGGCAGGCCCTAAAAGGGGAGAGTGGGACACTAGTCTCTGTCTCTTCCCTTCTTGGCTGCCATGAGGAAAGCAGTTTTGCCATATACTCTTGCTAAGATGTGCTGCCTTGCCACAGGTCCAAAAGTAACAAGGCCAACTATTGCTGTCAGTTGGGAAAGCCTAGAAACAATGATACCCTAACAGCAATGAGAACATCTATTACCCAGATCTTGGTTTATAACCAAGAAGATGAACCGAATCTCCTTGGAGAAGTGGCTGATCCTAGAACTTGGGCAAAAAATACAAAAAATGAATGTAACTACATTTTACAGTGCCAAAAAGTAAGAATGTGCTCAAGCGAAAACACTGAGTCAAAGGGAGCAGGAGCTAACTGAAAGAGTTTTTAATGGCCAATGCTGGAACAATTTGAGGGAGGAAAACAAAGCACTAAATAGATGTAAGTATAAAGTTAGTTTCCATGAGTTCATACATAATCAAATACATTAATTGTGAACAGATAAATCTGAGCAAAATGTCAAATAATTTATGTAGATACTTGAACAAATTAGAGCTTAACTCCTTACTCGTTAAGTGATGTTCTTCCAAAGAGCACAAGAAAAGGAGGAACAGAAGTCTTTGTGGAGAAACCTGACAAGCACTACTTAAACTTTAAAACATGTTTGTAGTATATATATCCTTAAAATGTGATGAAAGCTGCACTTTACCTCCGTGTCTTTACCCCAAATCCATAGCCCCAATCTAATCACAAAACATTAGACAAATCCCAACTGAGGGACATAACAAACTAGCTGACCAGTATTCCTCAAAACTGTCAAAAAAGTCAACAAAAGCAACAAAAGTCTGAGGAATTGTCACAGTCAAGAGGAGTCTAAGAGGACTTGATGACTAAGTGATATCGTGGTAAGATCCTGAACAGAAATTGGATACTAGGTAAAAACTAAGGAAATTTGAACAAAGTATGGACTTTAGTTAACAATAACATTGATACTGATTCCTTTTGACAAATATTCCATACTATCTGTTAATATGGAAACTTGGGGGTGAGGTATATAAAAACTCCTAAGAAGTTTATTATTAAAAAGCTAAAGAATTATATAGCAAGGCAGAATGGACATAATAGAGGCATAGTTATGGTGTTTCTATATTTTCAAAAAATATTTGTCTTCTATAATATGGTAGAGTATTTTACAGTTTCTTTTTTTGTTAAATATTTTTTAGTTATTGATGGACCTTTTATTTTTATTTATTTACATGCAGTGCTGAGAATCAAACCCAGTGCCTCACACTGAGCCACAACCCGGGCCCTTACAGTTTCTTAAAGGTTTAACTGAGTTAAATGAATACCAGTATTTTAGTTCAAACTATTTACACAAAGACCAAAAAAAACAATTTCACAGGAGGAAAAAGATTTTTAGGGCTGTTACATGCTTATTTAATTGGGCTTACTTTTTAAAATGAAACTTTTTAGTTAAATCTGAACAGTTAACAGCTTCCAATTGCTCTTAGACTCAAATCCAAAGTACTTACACGGAGGTTGTGTAAGTTCCCGCATAATGTGGCTCCCACCTACCCTCTCCAACTTCATTTTGTGCCACCTTTGCCTGTTTTCACCGACTTGGGTCACACCAGTCTTTCTGTTTTGAAAACCTATTAAGCCTCAGGGCTCTCACATCTTGGCTGGCCCGGTATCCATCATCTCTCCATGCTGGGGAGCAAATCACCCTGAACACTTACTGGCTTAATCTCTTCCTTACCCTTGATTCTGTAAACCACCAGACTGGTCTCACCTGGGACAGTAATGCAGCCAGACAGCTTATAGCTAGACTGGGGACTGGTGACTAGAGGTCACATGTCTGGTGGTTAGTGCTGGCTGTTGGCTGGGCCACATATTTCCCATGGGCACACCTGGGCTTTTTCACCAGGTTGCAGCAGGGGTCCAAATGTAAAAGTAGAAGTACTCATCTGACCAAAGAAAGTTACAAGGCCAGTCCATACGCAAGTGGTAGGAAACAGGCTCCACCATCTAAAACTGACCACATGTAGGATGTTTTTCCTGAAAGCTTCCATAGCTGTCCCTCAGTCATTCTTCCTTTAATGTATCTTCTCTTCCAAGAAACCTTTCCTAACCACAATATTCACAGCAGCTCCTCACCCTCTCTTCCTCAACCCTTACCATTTCATGACTCCATTTTATTATTTCCTTTCCATTGTCACAATTATCCATTATTTCATGAGAGCAGAAACTTAACCTGCCTTGTTCACTCCTAAGATCTTGAACAGTCAGTACTTAAAATATATAGGCAATTCACATCTTTATTTTTTATTCTACTGTAGGGAAGACAAGTTATTAAAAAACTAGAGTAAAGCACTTTAGTCAATTGCACTTAATAATCTCAATGGATTTGTTTCTTCTGTCCAGAGAAAAGAATGGAAGGTCTACATTTTAAGATCCAAAGTAGAAAATTACCTGAACCTTTCCCAAGTTACTTCAGAGCTTAGTCTGCACATCTAACAACATTGATACCAGTTTAAAAGTCAGTGGTTTTTATTTTTTAGATCACCCCAACAACAATCTCTCAATTGAGTCTCTGGCTCGTCCCATTTTGTTAGGAATTAACTTTCTACCTGGGAAAGTTTGGGGACTTCTGTTCTCATCTTTCAGGGCATAGTGACCGTCAACACGTCAGTCTCTATAGCACCATGATGTTCCCAAATACCACACCACTCTGAGCTTCCACTTATTGTAGGGACTCCAAGATGAGGCTGGACTATTTGGATCCTGCCTGATCCCAATCAACCCACATATAGAAGGTTATACAATGAAAAAACAATACTTTCCATTTAGCTTACTCAAATAAAGATGAGTCATTACTTTTTAATTTTATTTTTATGAATGACAGACTTACTCAAGATAATTTTACTCAGTTTATTTAAATAATGATAAGGCTACTTAAAAGACTTTTTACATACAAAAATGTACATTACAAGGTCAAACTTTTCTGTACTGAATTACAAAACTTGCACAAGCATTTAATAAAAGAGCACACTTAAAAACATTTTGACCATTTGGTAGCCTCTAAAAATTACTGAAGTTCCACAGTAGTAAATAGAGGAAGCTCTTACGTACATATATGATTTACTCTACTGGCAGTTTTACTTAATGTAAGTTTTTTAAAAGTCATTGCTGTTGAATGAGTCTCTAGATCGGTTTTAGAATTGTCTCTCAAAACTCAAGTCAATCAAAATATTATTTCAAATAAAAACTTCAATTCTGAAGAATTTTAACACTAGCAAATATAGCCTCATAGTAGTAGTAAACCAACTTTCCAAGGCGCCTGGTAGCTGTCTAGAGTAATAAGGCTAGTTTGAAAACTGCACTGCCTTTACAGCCACTAGGAAGCAAGTTAGTGCCCTGGAGCTGCAGGGTCGTGAGACTGCAGAATTCACATGGCAGTCTATGATCCTTTAAGTGCAAAAGGACTGGGGTTGGCCTATCTTTGCCCCTTAGAGAATGAGTAGGGTCAGGCAATATGACTTGCGAACATAAGCCTGAAACTCAGGATCTCAGAAAGGACAAGAATGGAGGAAAGAAACCATTTGGGACGGAAGAGAAAGGGAGAACAGGGAACAAAATGAGAGGAAAAAAAGAGCAAGGTCCACCTGCTGATGGCAGAAGTGGTGCCTCTTACTATACCTCAAGCCACCCACTGACTCTAATGCCTTTAGTTTGCCTAGCCCAACAATAAATGTTTTTGTTGGAACACAGAATCAAAAGCAACACTACCAACCCAATGTAGTGAGTAAAAATTATTCTAAAGTTGTACACCATTCAAATCAAGTCCTCCTAAACTGTCAAGCAAACCGAAACATCACTTCAAAATTAGACTCCCAGTGCTGCTGCCTCCTGATTCCCAGCATTCGGCAAGCTTCGTTATGTAGAGAAAGTCATTTTGAGACAAGCTCTATCCACATACCTTCAGATGGCACAGCGCTCTAAGATGGTGGGAGTATGTAATACACAGGGCATGGTTTAGCACTTCACCTTTCAAACTCAAGATAGCTCAATAATATGCTGCTACATGAGCACTGATTCTGAATGTTCATAATATAAACTTCAATTTGAAGCAACAATGTTACACAGTTCAGCTGTTATTACCAACCTACTCTGTAAGTTAAATATACAAATTAAAAATTAATTTCACTGAATAACTAAAAAAAAGTTCCCACTGACTTAAAATTGTCAAATGGCTAACTCTCTTAACTAAGAGAGAAATACAGGTGGAAGCAGAGGGGACAACTAAATAGAAAATATAATTTGTCATTCTACCCTAAAATCTGTACTTTACTTTAAATCTCCCTTAACATATATTTACCTATAGGATCACAGTTCCCAATATTATATCAGCCCTGCAGATAATAATATATTTAAAAATTTACTGTAACATCAGCAATTTATGCAACACTTAGTACATATCAATTTTGTCTTACACGTACAAATTTACAGTCTGGAATAAAGGCAGAATGGTTAAAAACTACAGAATTAAAATCTTAGTACAGTACTTACCTGCAAGGCTGAATTAAGTTTTGTAAGGCTATTTAATAGCTGAACTAAAATGTTTGGTTTAACAAATCAAGAGAAATGAGGCTCCTCTAAAAGCATACTGAAAAAGGCAAATCCCAATTTGAAGATCAATCATACATGGAAAAAAAGTATAAAGTATTCTTTGCTCTTGGTTAGAAATATATAGCAAAAAAGTAGACACCTGACCCATGAATATGTATGTCATAAGCCTATTTTCTCACTGACTTTCATTACACAATTGGAGTGATACTACTCAAACAAAAATAATAATAAAATAATAATAATAATAATAATAATAAAAACTTGTAGATGATTCTGCATGGGACAGCCATGTTATACTACAGGGAGCCCCATCCAGCTAGGAGCCCATTTTTCCTGTGCTGCACTCTGCAGTGAATTCCACCTTCATAGCCCCTACACTGTCTACTCCAGAGCAGAGTTCTCCCCGCTTACTGCCATACTTCCTGGACTCTACTATGTTCTAGAATTTTATGCCCCTTCCTCTCCTCTCAACTTTTCCCCATCAAGTACCACCTCTAACATGATTATTCAGCCTGAAGATTTTTAAATGAACTTCATTTTTAAAAGATTAAGCTCCCAGGAGGGAGTAATGGCTGAACTCACAGAGTGAGATCATAGACTGATTATGAAAAGAGTAGGCAGGACTGCTGCATGACAAGAACATTCTAAAGGATGGATCAGTCAGCTTCTAATCAATCAATTCCATTATGCTTCAAGGGAAGAAGCAATAGCAAGCACTGACTTCCCTTTTGTTTTTATGGGAAGAAGCAATGTAGCAATTGAAGTACAGCAATTTTATTTGTATATATGAAACAGTTTCCAACAATACCAAGATCCTCTTCTTAGTGAACCCTTGAAGATGAGTGTGGCAATATTTACTAAAATACTGTGATGAGCTGTTATATGCTTCTGCTTAGGGAAAGAAATTAATAAAAATGGTAAACCGGTATTTGAATTTTTTTTAAAAAGGTCAAATGTCCCCAAAGACTCTGAAAGAGACTAATGAGAATAGTTTTTAAAAGTCATTAGATGCTTTATGCCAGATTTGCAGCTAATGATCTGACTAGGGTCAATATAAATGACATATATCAAGCTATTAATTTAAAAAGAAATGCTTTCATAATCAGGATATGAAAGACAAATTTTAAAAAGGAAAGAAGGGAAGGAAGGTGAGAAGGAATGACTGTATTTTTTTAACCTGTTTTAAACCTCTTAGGAAAATTCCACAATAATCAGGATTTTTGTAAATAGTGTCAATATATGTGAACTTGTTTGAAAAACTACAATTACAGTTATATTTACATTTTTGGAAACTTCCCTTCATGGCCATGTAACGTGTTGTATCTTCCTCTTCGTTTCTGGGGGCTTCAGGTTATTCTAAAAAACATGAACGGAAACCAGTTGATACCTACAGAAATGTCTCAGAACAGCTAAAAAGAACATTGAAGCACCAATGGTTATTAAGATACTAATGGAAGATCGCTGCTGCCATCTGGTGGGAATGTAGTTCAGAACATTAGGAAAAAATAGGCCTCGGAGACTCTGGTCTCTTTGCTCTGTGGTTTTCAAATGTTTTGCACATCAGAATAAATAAGAGAACTTAAAAATATGCCCAAACATGGGCCTTACCCAAAACCAATAAATGCATAGAAGCTATAGGGATGAGGATATCACTTCTTTTCTTTTGATTTTTTGGCAGCTCCTCAGTTAATTCTAATAAGGCAGAGCTGAGAATCACTGACAGCTCCAAACCCACTTTCTCCTTGGCTAGCCCATCTCCTCCCCAACTTCACAGTTCAAAAGTGGTGGGAAACACGAACAATACAAGAAAACATTTATCATTTATAGCTATCTCACACCTCTGAAAGAGTAAAATTCTTTCGGGTAGAGAAATGCTCTTTAAGAGACTGGAAAAAAAAACCCTCAAGGCTCACTTCTTACTGCAGGATTTATGCTTCCTACTCTCATCCCACACCCTTCTCCTCTCCAAAAAAGGTGGGTACATAAGTTTGGAGGCAGCATGGTGTCTTAAATGTGTGCCTTGGGATCAAGCAGACATGGGTTCAAATTGCAATTTGGTCACTTATTAGCTCTGAAACCCTGCACAAGTTTATTTAAAACTCTAAACTTCTGTACCCTTGCCCATGAAAAGGGAATAACAACAGTGCTTACTTCATGGGATCGCTGAGAGGATTCAATGAATAAGTAAAGGCTGGTTATGTAACTTTCTTTTTTCAGGATCTATATTTCAGAATGTCTGAACTACTCTGAGTTTAGATCTCTCTGACATTAAAAGATGATAATAAAGCCAAAGTATACTACAGGAATAATTACTATAACACTGCTAGGGGTTTAAAAGTAAAATCACTTCTCTGAGGAGTCTAAGGAAAGACAATGAGAGCATGCATGACAGATTCTCCCAAACTTCCTCTATCTATCCAAAGTCAGGTACACTTGAGGGGTAGGGAAGACCATTAGGAACTGGAGAGATTCTGGTATGGTTTCAAGGTAAGCACGAACAGACTTGAAGTCAGGGCACAAATGCTGTTTAACAAATAAATGACCATTGGACAAATTATTTAACATTTTGAGCCTTACAAATAAGTATTCTCTCCTTTTAGTTCCAAGACAGTGAAAAAAACCAGATGAGAAAAATCTAGAAAAAGTGCCTAATGCTCCATATTTACATTTTAAACAGAAATAAATTGAATGAACTTTTAAAAACACTGAATTTTAAAATAAGACATATAATAATAACTTTTAAAAATAATAATGGATTTAAAACTCCAGGGTACCAACATGTAAGTGATGAGAGAGAAAAATCCGGCAGGAGATGAAAGGGTTCAAGAGGAGCAAGCACACGGATGGGCCAGCTCAAGCTGTAAGAGAACTGCTCAGGTTTCAGTCACACCACCTACTGGCACAGAAATCACCCCATACTTACTGCAGCCTCTGCTTCTTCTTTAGGAGCAGCTCGCTTTAACTTCACAGGAGTAGTTCCAACAGGAGACAAAGGTGGCGACTTCACAGTGCCTGAAGGACTTTTTTTATGCATTAAGTCATGGTTCTGTTTAGTGTCATTATTATTGTGTTCCGATTTATCGTTCGTAGGCAAATTGGAAGATAAAATTAGAGGTGAAACACTTGAAGAGGAATTTGATAATTTTCGAAAGGCATTACTGGTAAAGCTTGCCTGAGGGGGAGGCTTGAGTCGATCATTGTCTCCATTCTCTGTCTTTCTTACTTTTATGCTTGTACTTGTTGAGTTTCCATCAAACACAATGAGAGGTCTTTTCCTTAATCCATCTATAGTGCTACTCCTGAAATCAAGGAGAAGCACTTTTGAAAAATACTGTGTGGAATGGCAAACCAGTTCACTGGAATTCAAAGTTAAAACAAAAAACAATCAACAAGATTGCTGATAAGACTACTGTATGGAGGACTATTGGAAATGAAATTTGGTGTTCACTCTAAAAGATAATTTTCTAGTGTTCTGTGTTTTCTTTTTTTGTATTTTATCAGTTCTGCTTTATTTTTATTTTGTTGGATGGCATTATGATATTTATTCTCAATTTTAAAATATCAATCACTTATCATTAATAACAGTGTTCTATTTTAAAGTGTGAAGTATTTCAAGAAATTCAGTTAGATTTAAAATATACACAAGACACAGCTAGTTTTAAAACAGCAATTGAACATCTAACCCTAGTCTTAAAACAGGATTTCCAAACAACAAATCACCAGATTGCTGACAGTTATAATGATCACCTTACTATAATGCTATTATTTCAAAACTATATGAAGACTACCACAATGGCACCCCACAAACAATGAAGAACATTCTATTCCAGTTACTAACAGTCTTTAAGGCCACAATGTTTTCTAAATTGTAACTATAATATTTGTACAATTTTAGCCATAGGTTTTGGCAATAGTCTTCATGTTTTGCTTCTCAAAATCTAATTTGCATTTTAAAAGTAAAGGTAAATGCATTTATTTCTCATTACAACTCAAGTTATAAAGCAGATCTATGAAAAAAACATTAAATGTTAATTTAACTTGTGAAGTCAGTTACTAGCAAAACACTTTAACTCTACTAAAGTGCTATCCAGGGATCAGCAACATCAGTGCCATTTTGGGCGCTTGTAAGAAACACAGAATCCAGGGACTCAAACTGAACTACGGAATCAAGTCTTAAAACTAGCATTTTACCAAGATCCCTAGCTGACTGGCCACTCACCAATCCTTCAGTCACCAATGAGTTTCATTTTGTAGATGATTAAAAAATAAGCTCATTGTTTACCCAATGCCATTGTAGAAAAGAAAGAGAGGGAGGGAGAGCCAGGCTCACCGACACGGGAGCATTCAGCCTAAGACTCAAGGGGCACACTGAAGTTGGAGAAGCCTGGCACCAGGGAGCTGGTTCAAGCTGGGTGTGACCTTAGGCACGCCATAGTCCTTCTCTCTATCTCTGTTAGGGGCCACGTGTATGCTGCTTGACAGTGGAAGATCTCTCTTAGGGCTTTCCAATTTCAATGCTTGCTGATTCAAGAATGAGAAACTACAATTTTTTTTAAGATAGAGCCAAAGATCATTTCCAAAATGATACTGAAAGACTGTCCTGTAAAGTTGCTTCGAAGGGAAGTATAACCAGACTTGAAAATTTTGTTTACTAAGACAATGTGCCTACAAGAGCTGACAAAGAAAATATTGCCTGAATAACAAGCAAAAAAAAAAGAAAAAAGTAAATGAAAAGGTATGTGCCATGTAACCCATAGGCTTGCAAAAGCTAACACTAGCACAGTCTGTACTTCATACTTAACCATCAAGCTAAAATGATGCTTAATCTGAATTGAAATATGTTCCTGATCAAAATTGAGACTGCGCATATATTATTTAGGTATTGGGGATTGAACCCAGGGCCTTGCACATTGCTAGGCAAGTGAGCTACATCCCCAGTCCTTACATGTATTTCTTTTTTCAAAATGACTATGAGCATATATGTGTCCCTCAACTATTTTCATGCTTGGGAATAATCTCAGTTGTGAGTTTGTCTTGGCAATCAGATTAAAATACCCAGAGCTACATATTCCCTCTTACCCGAGCCCTCCTGCTCTGTCACCTCCCACTGCATTGCCCATGACAGTAATATAACAATAACACCCACTGGTGATAACAGTCACTTTGGAATCTTAGGACACTCTGTCCACATTAAGTAGCCACTACTATTGATCACTTGAATGTAATTTTCTTTAAAAGAGGAAAAGTCATTGGCTTGTGGGTTTCATAAATTTTTTTTTCCTGAAATTTAAAGACCTTAAATAGTGTACCAGAAACAAGACAACACTCTTCACTTCTGCACTGCTCAAAGACCTTAGGGTTGTACTTGACTGGTTTTTCTCAAAATTTAGAAATCCTACTGATTCTACCTCCTACTTATTGTCAGAATTACAGCACGGACTCTTAATTGGTTTGGCAGCTTCCACCCCTGCAACTCCCCCTTCTTCAATCACTTCATAGTATAGCAGCCAGAGTGGTCTGGTTAAAATGTCATCTGACAGGATTACCACCATCACTGGCTCAAAATCCTACAGTGATTTCTCATCTCTGAATAAAATCAAAGCCCTTACAAGTTTTCCATGATCTGACAATCTTCCCCTATCACCCCTAATATACCTCTTGCCTCCTGCCTTCTCTTCTCCAGTCTGATGGCCACTTTGCTCTCCTGGGCACATTCCCAATGCAGGGTTTTGGATTCTGCTGGAATGCTAGCTTGCTCTGTATTTCCTACATGTCTCCCTACTGAAAAGTCACTTCTCAGTAAGGATGTTCCAGGCACTTTACCAAAAATTACAATTCCTCTTCCTGTTTTACCTTTCTCCTTGCATGTGTCACTATGTAACATACCATACACTAAAATCTTTAATTATTATGTTTCTCCCAGCTGATAAACGGGCAGGGAATTTTATCAGCTTTACTCACTGCTATAAAGCATAGTGCCTGGTGTTCAATGCATTGTTATTATTCAATATTTATTTATTCAAATAGATTTTTCTTTTTTAAACTTAAGTTTACCTGGGGTAAAACCAAAACTGTTTAGGCATATAAGATAAAATGAAAACCAGAACCACTAACAAATACCTTTTTGTTTCATTTTTTATCTCATGTTGTTCTCTTTTCTTTTCCATCATTTTCCCCCATCTATTCTTTGGCAAATCCCTCTGAGGCAACGGTATGGCATGCTGAACATAAAGATCAGTAAGATCGTCTTTGTTTACTCTTACGTCATTTTCAACAGTTATGCTCTTCTGTGGAAAAAGAAAAAAAAAGTAATTTTAAAACAACATCTTTCATTTTAATAACACCTACCTAATATGGCAAGACATTATTTCTTAAATAACAAATTATAAAACCATTTTTCATAATCACATACAAACTTCAAAGTCCTATAAGTTTCTGTTAGATGTGGTATTATTGATAGGTCAATTCTCCTGCTAACTGGAAATATTAGGCTCAGCTTTATCTGAAAAACAATGGTCATATGCCCACAGTGTGACATGGACTGCTGCCCACAACTCCAGCCAAAACTCCAGGCATGAAGACCATTTCCAGAATATCATCTTAATCTATAAAGGGGATTGAAAATGGGGGACTGCCTGGAGAATACAGATAAAAGTAAGCTAACGATTTCCACATTCACCAATAAGTGACGTTAAATGTTGTTATTATGATCAGTTGGTGAGATGGAGGCCTTTCCCCCTGTTTTAGTTTTCATTTCTCTACTGCAGTGTTTCTGTTGTTGTTGTTGTTACTGGTGATTGAACTGGGGGCCTAGCACATATTACCCAGTCCCTGTCATATTTCTTTAATTGAGCTTAACTACCAAGATTTAAAATAGCACTGCAGAAGGAAACTATAGTCCCCTCACATTCGAAGAGACTTTCCCCGACATGTTCACTGTTCCTTTCAAGGAGCTTACAGTCACTGCCCAACCATCCCTATCTAAATAACCTCATTCTCCCTCCCTTTTCAATTTGTCCTTGACATCATGGAAAATATACAGCATAATTAGCAACGGAATAGTTATGAAGACAATTTGGATTTAAGAAGGAAAAATGAAAATGAGAAGTTTCTTTTACTTTGATTCAGAAAGGCTGGAAAACATGTAAAACCTGACAAAACAAATCACTACAATGATAAACTTAACTTTTTTAAAAATTAAAAGCATATTTTTCTTCTTCCCCACGTATAGTGAACTACTGCAATTTTCACCATGCATTCACTCAGAGGTGGGGGAAAACCTGGTGATTCTCTTGGATATCGTGTCCAGAGGATTCACAGGCTTTGGGAAGCACTGGCTTAGGGCAGTGATTCTCAGAGTGCAGTCCTTGGACCAGAAGAAAAAACTGGTTAAAAATGCAAAATTTCAGACCACATCCCAAACCTACTGAATGTGAAACGGAATGGAGTTCATCAATCTGTGTAATAAACCTTTGGAAGATACTGATATACTTAGAAGCTTGAAAACCAAAGGTAAAAAGGTCATTTCACCCAAATAATGCGTTTAGCAGGAGAACCTGAGGCAACCAGAGAAAGTCACGTGGAAAACAACAAAACACGCCACATAAATCTCTAAGGAAACTTTCAGTAATCCTCATTTTCAATAAACCGAAAACTTTTTAATTTTTTTTTTTTTTTTTTTAATTTTTCTCCTATCAGAAGACACACCCGCCCAAAACGAGTAAGTACTACATGGAGATCCAGGAGTCTTCAATTCTCCTGCCAACTGTACTGTTTACAGGCAGTGTGACCTCAAATAAACCACTTCATGTCTTTGGGACCATTTCAGCCTCTTGAAACGAGAAGAGACGGTGTGCAAATAGGCGACTTCTCGGAAGCTTTCCAGCCCCGACGTTCCGGGATTTGCACCCTCCGTGTCCCTCCTAAGCCGCTTCCTCAGCCCCATGCTTACACATAGGCCGCAGGGTACCTGCGACTCCTTCCCGCGAGTCTTTATGGCTCCTTAAGGACAAGTCCTATTTCTTGGGAATTCCTGATCCTCTAGGGACGTCTCTTTTCCGGATGGGAGCGAGGGGAGACCTGACTGATCTGTGTGCACGGAAAGTGGCCCAAACCCCAGGGGAGGAGACACACGCCCGCCGTGGCCGAGGCTGCTGGGGGCGAGCCCAGCCGCGAGCCTCTCCCCGGCAGGCCTACCCCGCGCCGCCCTCCGCCCGGCGCACCCGACCTGCTCCAGGGTGAGGAGGAGGAACTCCTGGGACAGCAGCTCCGGGTGCAGCAGCAGCTCCGAGTCCGTGCAGCTGTGTCCGCCCACATCCCCCGCCATCGTCGTCGCCAGGAGACCCCTGGCCGGCTACCCACAGGGCTGCGCGCGAGAAGCGTCCCGGAAGTGACGTGTAAGGGCGGAGACTAGCGCGTGTCGTCACTCTGCGTCCGGAACCCGCCACAACCTATGCTGCCAGGTAGGGTGTGGGGCCTGGCGCCTTCCAGCAGAAGCTCCCTGGAAGCTGGGAAGAGAAAGGGAAGCCAGACAGAGAAACAAATGGCACGTCGAGTCTTGCAGGAAGCCGGGGGGTGGGGAGGGGTAGCGAAGTTCACGCAGCCGGATACGATTGGTCGCGCCTCCCGTGACGTCCGGTGGCAGAGGCCAAAGGGATTGTCGAGGAATCAAGCCGGGAGGGCAAATATGCATTGCCCCAGATGTGACGCTAGTCATGTCCGCGAAATTTTGTTTTTTCCTTCTTTTTTTATTCAACTTCTCTACCATTTATTTCTTAATCGTCCTCTAAATAATGTTAGTCCAATAAGGCCAAAGACACTTTCGTTGATTTCCTGTAACCCCAGCGCCTCGGACTTAATAAGCACTCAAGTACTTGATAATCTGAATTAACCCGCTAAGAAGCGCCCATAGTGGCAACCAAACGTCTGTTCACTCCGTGCCTGCTGCTGTGTTTTACATGGATTATCCAAACCCTTCCTGTAGCCTTGTAAGGCATATATTCCTAGGTGGCCCTTTTTCAGGCAAGGAAATTGAGGCACAGAAAGGATAATTTGCTCAAGATCCCAGAATGAGGAAGCAGCAAGACTAAGATTCAAGTAAATTTCCTGTACACTTATTCTTAACTGTAATGAAGTAGCAGTTTTTAGTTTAAACGAGTTGTAGATGTCAATCATGGTCTAATTAATTGACTAAAAACTCTCCCAGTTTTCTGCACATTTATGACTTAACATTTGCAAACATGTTCCGGGTGCTTATTTGCTTCCTCTTTGATGTATCATTTTATTGGAAAATTTCCTTTTGTTGACTACAAAAATGTGAACAACTCTGAGGATGCCAAAAGATAAACCTGGAAAGAATACTGGAAAATAAGTGGGACGCTAAATCAAAACAACAAAATAAAACAGAAGATTTGCAGTTTTTCTGAGTCATTTATGTCTGTGGTACTTTATGTATAGAAACAATTTCAGAACTGAGATAAATTACTCAGTCCTTGAAGAAAAAGTCTAGTTCTTTCATTTTAGTGCAGAAGAAACTAATCTGAAAAAAGTATTAATTTAAGTGACTTCCACCAAATTGACCAGAGTCTTAAAACTGCACTGAATGTCCTAACTTGGAGTTGTGTATTAGCTTCATGGTGTGAACATCAAGACAGTCCATATCCAAATCTGGTTTAATACTTTCATAACAATAGTGAGCTGGGTGTGATGGTGCATGTCTGTAATCTCAGCAATTTAGTAAGGACCTAAATAACTTAGTAAGACCCTGTCTTAATATTAAGAAATAAATCAAAAGGACTGGGGATCGGTAGTTAATTGCCCTGGTAATAATAATAACAACAGCAATAGTGAAATTGACATGAACGGTATTTTTATCCCCATTTCCTTCACTGGGAGACATGTTGTTTTAGTGGTAAAAAACCTTGAGACAGCCTGGACTTGAAAGCAGATCTCAGTTCAAATTTTGTTCTGCTGCACAGAGACCTTAGGTGAGTTTGTCTCCACCTTGATCGCTTCAACAGAATAATGCTGTGCTTCTGTGAAGAATGCTCAAAAGAGCAGAAATTGTAGGATACTTGATTATAGAGCAGATGATAACCAGTCTAGAGAAGGGGAGAAAGGGCAATTTTCGAGACTTGCATTACTTTTATTAGGACAAGTTCTTCATTTCTCCTAGCCATAGTGTCCTTATCTCTGAGATGAAATTATAATGCCACCTCACCGTGTTGTAATAATTGGAGCTGAGGTATGTCAAATGCTTCTCCTGTTGTCTCTACCTAGAGATTTGTCATCAAGGGAGAGAAGGGCAGGATGTTGGTATAAGAAGGAAACAAATTTAATAGTTTGAAAATGTGGTTATAAGTCTTTGCTATACTCTTTCTACCTGTGATTTTCTGGGCTAATCACCTCACCTAAAGCCTCAACCTCTTCATCTGCAAAAATGTTTTGTGGTAGACCAAATCTGTCTTTATTTTTTTTTCCTTCCCAGCACTTCCCAGTTTAAAAGTACTTCCTTGCTTAGAACAAATCCACTAGTATTATTCTAAATGACTCTGAAGCAAAAATCTAGGTATAGAGGACATTGTTAATTGAGGCAAAATAATAATAATAATAATAAAGAGGAACTAGAATGAGTTTTGTATACACCCCTCCCACCTTCAAAGGAAAGAGATTATTTGTAATGCCTGCCCACTCTTTCCTGGGCAGAGTCTCTGTGAGTGGAAACTTGGAGAATTTTGAAGTTTGTTGACTGTTTTAGTCTGAGTTTTCTGTCTCAGGAGGTTAGTGAGGAGGCCCTAGAATTTGCATTTCTAGGTGAAAAGGCTGCATCACAGAGATGGTAGCCATACCACACGGCAAGAAAGCCACAGACATCCCAACCCTCAAGCCTAAAACCGAAAGATGGAAAACCAGACCCCAGGGTGGGCAGAACAACTCAGATTCCTGTGGGACCGGTGATTCGAGGATCTGATGTCTCTCTCTTCTCATCTGAATTCTTAAGGTTATGCCAACCTAGACATAACCCTGAGGAAAGGGGAGAGTCTCACATTGAGGTGATCTTTGTCACTGCAGCAGAAGATGGGCTTCGAAGAGAAGGAAGGTTTAGTTACAGAAAAAAATTCTTTTATACATTTGAGTTTGTAGATTGTAGTTTATTCATGTTATCTGCTAGTTTTAGATAGTAACCAGAAGTCACTCTATACTTGAAGCTAAGCATTATGAGAATTTTCACATCATTCACAGATGGTGAGGTTTTATTAACATTTTTCTTTGGTAGCTATAGATGACAAGAACAAAACTAAGGGGAACCAACCTTAGCTCCCTGGAATCATCACCTCCTAGCTGGTAAGTTCCTCCAGGGCCGGTTCCCTGCATTTCCTCTGAATCCCTCACCTGGTCCCCCAGCATCACCCTGCTTGTACTTAGTAGGTATTCAGTAACAGCACTGGGGCCTTCCAAGAAGCCCAGGCAGCATGAAGGCTCCTCTTCCAACGCTGATTGACTCTTGTAATGAAGTCAGAGATTTCAGACAAGTTGCTCAGAGTTACAGGCCTGAGTTTATTAGAAGGGATGGGAAAGGGGAAAGGGGACACACTCAAAGGAGGGAGTGGGTCCTCAGAAAGGAGGGGGACAGTGTACCTCTCCCCCCCTACAGTTTATTGGGAGTCACAGGGAAGTTTTCAGAGAGTTCAGCCCAGGTCCACCTCTTGACTTCTGACTGACAGCAGGATGACATCAGACTTTCAAGTTCCCACTACCATGACAACTCTAGGTCACTTTGGCCCATGCTGACTGGTTCTAATTGGAACCTATTCTTACAGATTTTGCAATAGGGAGAATTATCCTTATCAGATCTGCTCTATCTAAGAGTCACAAAAGTCTCTCCTTTCAGGGTAAGTTGGGTTCCTCTTATCAACATTATTTTGGGCTTAACAATTTTCCTGCATATAACAAGTAGTCTGCTAAGGAATGTGACATATTCTGTCCACCCGAGCCAGGCAAGGCTGCAGGCAAATTGCTTTTTAAAAGTGAAAGCAATAGACCCATTTTATAGAATTATTCCCTCACGATCCCACCACTCACGTGTCTGTTCACTATAAGAATGAATAAGTCATGAACAAAATGTACACCAAGGACTTAGGGTGCTGATATCTGTTGCTGCTAGTGTAATATTTAAGATATTATGTCACACATTTGTCATCCTTTGTCAGAAATATATCTGAACATAAATTAAGGGGTTTTAACGTGAAGGAAACAGTTTAGGGGATACTTCACATTTTGCACTTGTGGTTTTTGCTATTTAAAATGATAATCATATCTTTTGATTATTGTCATTTCTCATCCCTTTTGCGATCAGGGTACAATATAGATGTGCTTACGTAGCCACTCGCTTTCTCATAAACCAGTGTTTTAGTCTGTACAGGCTGCTGTGCTGAGATACTATAGACCGGGTGCCTCATAACAACAGAAACGTACTCTTCACGCTTCTGGAGGTGGGAAGTCCAAGGTGTGGCAGATGCAGTATCTGGTGAGGGCCCATTCCCCATAAATGGCAGCGTTGGCTGCACCCTCATGTGGTGGAAAGGGCAAACAGACTCCGCTGGACTTCTCAGTCCCCTTCGCCAGGGCTCCACCCTCACGACAGTTACCTCCTGAAGTTCCCACCCTTCATTCTTTCACGTTGGGCCCTTGGTTTCCACATACATTTGGGGGACACACAAGCATTCACATCACAGCACTCTACCTCACAGGTCACCTCTCTCTCTGGGCTCTCCAGCACAGTGCCTGCCTCACAGTGCAAGGACAGGAAGTGCTGCAGGAACCTTTCCTGATCCTCAGGCACTTTCCCAACTGAGCTCCAGAGTCACCAGCCTGGAGCACCTTGTTTTGTTCCTCTTGATGTGGCAGAGGCAGGGGGTGGGTCAGGGGTAGTCCTTCCACATGCTCTTTTAATTTAGTGGTTCTGAAAATCAATCATTAGAATCCCCAGAGGGCTAATAAAATCAGTGTTCTGGGCTCCACCTTCAGAGTTTTTTATTTCGGAGGTTTGGAGTAGAGGCACAGGAATTTGTATTTCTAAGTTTCTATGTTTTTCTAAGTATCTGTGAAACTCTTAAGTTCAAAGGTGATGTTGCTGCTGGCTAGCAGCCATACCTTATAAACTACCTCACCAAGTTCAGCCACCTGAGGACAGACTGTCTTCCTCAACTCAGTGTGCTCTCCGGCCTCTGGCATAGTACGTTGACATGTAGGAGCTGCTCAGGAAATAGCTGATTTGACTAACAGTTCAAAAGGTTTATTTTACTGAAGCTGGATTACAAGTAACATGAATGTGTGTGTCTGTATGATTAAGTCAATACTGTACATGTAAAAGCTCTTAAAACCTGACAACTAGGGACTGGGAAGTGACAGATCACTTAACTAGCATGCACAAGGTAATGCACCCCACCCCCTAAAAAAGAAAATGTGTCATGTAATGAGTGTATCTTCTCTTTAATATGATTCCCATCCAAGCTAGACATGCACTCTTAAGAGTACTCATACATAATAACAGAATCTGCATTAAAAGCTTCTTTGAGACTAGTGATATAGCTCAGTGTAGAGGGTGTGCTTAGCGTGTATGAGGCCCTGTGTTCAGTCCCCAGCACCAAAACCAACCAACCAACCAACAAAAAAGCCCTTTTAAAGATAATTTAGTTCATCAATAATTTTTAATACTTGTTGACAGCTATGTTCAGAAAGATACAGCAGAGAACCTGGTGGACACATTCTTTGCCTTCCTGAGCTTATACCCAGTGAGAAGTGAGGCCCACAAAGTATGTTTGTGAGGATGTTACATTTTGAAAGTAGACGGCAAGTATTAAAGCATCCAGTTATATCTACGAAACTTTCTTTTTTGGGGGGGCTGGTTACCAGGGACTGAACTCAGGGGCACTCAACCACTGAGCCACATCCCCAGCCCTGTTTTGTATTTTATTTAGAGACAGGGTCTCACTGAGTTGCTTAGCACTTTTGCTGAGGCTGGCTTTGAACTCGAGATCCTCCTGCCTCAGCCTCCTGAGCCAGTGGAATTACAGGTGTGTGCTACCATGCCTTGCTGGACTCTGCTTAATATGCTTAGAGAATGAACAAAAAGAAATGATCTAGTATCTATGAAACTCTTAATCTCCCTTCATCTTCTATTAGAACACACTTTTTCACATTCTATAATATACTCAATATATTTGGTATGGGCCCAAGGGTCATTCATAAATATTAAAAAGTGAAGTTAATACTCCTTTGAAAATGACATGATTAATATTTGTTAAACATAACCAACAGAAATAATAAGACAAATTTAGAATTAGCTGATACAGATAATTTGCACATTTTTGGTCCAGGCATTTATATATAACTGCCAGTCATTTGAGACATGAACTTCTCAGCAAGTTCCACTAAGAACAGGTGTTTCTAGATGGAATAATGGGCCCACATAGAGCTTGCCATTTTCAGAATCCTGTGGTAAACCCTTTCATAGAGGAGATAATTTTTCTGAATTTTTTTATTAATATCCATTTTCATTCCCAAATCATCTAAAGTGGAACAACAAAGGGCATTTCACAATCTATTCAATAACTAAAACAATTTTAAAAATTTACTGTTGAATTCTGAGTTCTTGTTTTTGCTGTTCCTTACCTAGCGTGGGATTTGAGACCAGTCATTTACCTCTCTCTGCCTCAGTCAACTCATCTGTAAAGTGGCGAAATCAAAGTTCCTGCTCCTAAGTGCATAGTAAGGTATAAGGAATAAATTGCTCCGAAGTACTTATTTCAGTGTCTGGTAATCAGTAGGTGTCACCTCTGCCACCAGTCTTATGCAGAGCTGCCTTGTGGTGTGGGAAAACATTAAAATGCAAAAAGGCAAATGTAGATTCTAGGACAAGCTGAGGCAGTGATGGGTTAATGACAAGCCACATATTCTCTGCAAACCTGGTTAAAGAGGAACCTGGGCTGGGTTTGCTCTAGTGCCTTTCGGCTCTCAGGCTCCATTCATTGTTGACCCCTTTGGACCTTAGGGTCCTTTCAGGACTGTTCATCCTTGAAACCTAAATGCTGGTCAGACTGCATGCTTCTCCCAGTTGGAAGCTGAGCCAGTGACCCTGGTTCCACTGAGTCAGAACTGAAGCGCTGTCTGTGAGTGGGATTTTTATGTGCCCATGAAGTCACCCTAGGGAAAGTGTGGAGAATAGGCCACAGGAGGAGGGTAGACCACATAAAGATTAATTCTCGATGATTCTTTAATTAGAGTTTCTATTTGTTTTTATTCTTTTTTTCATCCTTTGAAACAGAAGGCCACAGAGTAGAATATGGTATCTGCCTCCAGCTTGTTTTGGGGTAACATCTTTGTCTCACAATCCTAGAGATTGGAACCACAGGTCACCAGCTGGTTCTAAAAATCTGGGAAAATCACTCGGGAAACTTGCCTTTCGGTATGCTGATGGTTAGCCCTGACAATTCTGGAGGGAGCTTTCGAATTCTTTCTTCCTGAAATTAGATTCTGACTACATGTTGAAGAGGGGTTCCCGGATTCATGGTAACCCAGGAGTTTTCGCTGTGGCTTGGCCCAAAGAAATAGCCATTGATAGATCTAAAAGCAGTCAGCAAAATTGCCCGGGATTCCCTCCTTAAATAAGAATTTCACTCAAATATACTCCTCCCCAGGGAATTCCCTTCAGTCCAGCGGCCTGGACTAGGGGAGGGCCTGGGGACCGGTTGCCTAACCCAACAGCGCCTTTCAGCCCAGTAGGGCGTCCGCCTGCCAGTCGGCTCCTGGGCCCATGCTGCCGGGCGGCGGCGGGGTGCAGCGACTCCCGGGAACCCTCCGTCCGTCCATCCACCCGGCCAGCAGGTATTTCCAGCGTCTCCGCCCTGCAGCGGCGCTCGGGTGTCGACGCGGTGGAGAGCGATGGAGGCCGAGGGTGTCCGCGGCGAGCTGCCCGCGCCGGTGGGGGAGGAGAAGCGCCACCGCCGGCCGCGCGGTCAGGGCCACCCATGACCGCCGCTCGCCTGGACGCCCCGCCGGGCGCGCTGGGGCTGGGGCCGGGGCCGGGGCCGGGGGCCGCGGGGGCCGCGGCCTGTGCCGGGAGCGCCTGGCCGGCCCGCAGGCGGCCGGGCGCGGGGACCGCGAGCTCCCGCCCTCCGCGGCGCCGGGCGGCCGGCCCACGTGACGGGAAGCGGCGACGGCGGCCGGGCCCGGCAGCCCTGGAGCCGCGGGCCGGAGCGGGCGGCGGGCCCCAGGCCGGGGGCGGCGCGGACGGCGGGCGCGGACGCCGGTGAGCGCGGCGGGCGGCGGCGGGCGCGGGGCGGCGCGGGGCGGCGCGGGCGGCAGGGCCTCGGGGCGCGCTGGAGGGCGAGCGCTGCGTGCGCGCCCCGCCGGGCAGGTGCTCTGGGGCAGGAATGCAGGGGACGCGGGAGGGGGCAGGTGTGCAGGTGCGGGCTGGGGTCCGGCGTGCTGGCGGGGGCAGCCCCTGGATGTCGGCGTGTGTGCGGGATGGGGCGGGTGTGCAGGAGCGTGGGGTCAGGCTGTGCGCGCGTGTGGAAGGCAGGCGGGGATACGGTACACCTCGCCCTTGAATCGGATGCTGGGGAAGGGGACCTGGAAGGACTGTCCCCCTGCGCCCCTACTCTGAATGGTTTGAACGCCGTAATTGAGGTTTCCTTGAACCCCTAGCATCTGAGAGCTGAACTTTGGGGTCACGGGGCCCGAATTGTTGTCCTGAACTGGGAGACTGGGGGCATTCTGGTCAGAGGAAAGAGGCCTCTCACAGGGTTCCTGACCCCTGTCTTTACCATCAGATTGAGGGCTGGAAGCTGCACCCTATGGGATTTTCTCTTTCAGTGCCTTCCAAAGGGACAGGTGGGAGTTGGTGGCTTGCCTCCGTGTGTTACATGGGTTGACTTTAAAGATTGAGGCTGTCCAGTTTTCTGCTCCTGCTGTCGCTTCTACTTCAAGAAGCCTCTTTCCCAGGCAGCTCTGGGACCCTTCCTAGACGCTGGAAAGAGGCTTCACACAGGCGAAGAGACTACAACCGGCGCTGTGGTCTTTGTGGGGTTGAGTCACTGTTGAGTGCCCTGGGTAGACACCTGGTCCACCAGAAAGGAAGGCAGAATTGCGTGTGATTGTGGTGGCAAGTTAAGGCACTGAGAAGGTGCGCAGGGAAGATCCTGATGCAGCTTGAGCTGGTGTGCTGCATGGTGCCCACTACTCCCTCGTGGTGGTGGATGTACTTCTCCTTTTTAGTTAGAGCTGGTGGGTGACTGCGTACCCCAGCTCCATAGACAGATAGGACAGAGCATTGGGCCAGCTGCTTCCTTTGCTTTTTCCTTCTATTTCTGCCAGGCAAGCAGCCTCCACAGTCATAGCAACAGCCTCTTTGGTGTGAAGCAAAAGGCAGCCTAGGAAACCGATGGAAACCCCTGGAACCTGTCCACAACTAGCCTTTCCCAGGCCCCATTTCATCTATGGCGTGGGACTGGTGCCCACAGCCACGATGAGTGTGGGCTGTGGGTTCAGTTCCCAGCTGGGCCCTTTGCTATACATTTTGACTTCCTCCATCTAAATAGGGTTACTATTACAGAAGGTATGTGGACTCTGATAGGAAGGTGTGCTTGAAAAGCACCTGACACAGGGTCTGGCACTTAATAAGTGCACAATAAATCACTGTTAATACATATAAATGAGAGTATAGGGCCATATCTCTGTCAGCTCTGAAAATCTATGTTTTTATGCTATGAGTAATTGTTAATAAGACTGCTTTATTCTGGGGTTAGAACCATTGTGGATCCTGAATTCCAATTTGCTGTGCACATCAAGACATGCACTTCCAGTTCACTTAGATAAGAAGTATGGTAACACTTCCGGTCTGTTCCATTCACATCTGTCCTAGAGTTGGGGACAGAGCTGTTCACCACTGCAGGTTCCCAAGGCAGATCCAACCTTGTCTTGAACCCTGTGGAGAACGATATTTGTATGGGGCCTATTCCTCAGGAAGGAAGCTCCAAGTGAGGAGTTTTAAAAAGCATAGACTCACTGTCTTGAAAGTGTTATATTTTCTAGGATTGATATGCAACTAGCATTTCTGTTCATTAAAAAAAGAAAGTTATTATTGCCTTACTTCTTCATGCTAATATTAAAAATTTGTGATCCTTTAAGAAAACTCGAGGAAATTTTGCTTAATGGGTTGAGCGTCTTCATCTTGGTCAGAATCCAGTCCTCATTAGAAATACATTAAAGTAATCATTTGTGGTAGCCAGGTGTTTGGATTCTGCTGAATGATTTGGCTCATACTTTAGGACTTGTTTCCTCAGTGGAAAATCTGATCCGTTTTTCTTCATATATTTATATTTTTATATGATTATATATATATTTGTATGTATATATACATATACATGTATATCTACCAAATGAATGTAGAAGTAACATCTTAATTTGGAGCTACCCTAAATAAGACTGAATGCTTCCTGCATTTAGAAGTCATACTGATGATTTGAGATTGAAATCTTTCCTCATAGTCAAGTAGCTGCTGTTGAATCTTTAAAGATTCAAGAAAAAATAATGTTTGTCAACAAGAACAACTGCCTACATCTCATAGGCAAGTGATAATTTTTCATTGCTCTTAGAAAGTTTTCTAGTGAGGAAGTTGTTATCAAGTAAATGCCTTAGAGACCCCTATTCCCATCCTACTGCTCTCCATTTCCCTCTCCCTTCCCCAATTCCCTTCTTCAGTTGTGTTACAGTTTGTGTCTTAAGTGTCCCCCAAGGACCATATGCTGAAGGTTTGATCACCAGCCAGTGACACTGTTGAGAGTTGGTAAAATCCAGTGGAAAGAAGCGATGTCATTCCCCAGTGATCTCATTGGGGATGTGGCTTTGGAGGGGATATTGGGACCCCAACTGCTACCTCTCTCCTGCTTCCTGGCTGCCATGAGGAGAATACTCCCTGCCATCTTGCATTGCCTTCCACAGGCCCAGAAACAATGGAGTCAAGCAACCATGCACTGAAACCTTTGACACCATGAGCCAAAATAAATCTTTTTCTCCTTATAAGTTGATTTTTCTCAGGTGTATTGTCACAGCAATGGACAGTTGAAAAGCACAGGTTGTAACTGTTAATGTTACTCTTATTGTATATGATGTATATATACATCTAGACACGTGCATAGTATGCATACATGTACACACACCATTTACAAATGTGTGTATACATATATAGTGTATATATGGTTTGTGCATATGTTGTACATATATATGTATTGATACTAAAATCCTCAGAGGCTCGAGTCTCTTAGATAAAATGATATAGTATTTGCATATAACCTATGCACACCCTCCTTTATACTTTCAGTTATCTATAGATTATTTATAATACCTAATGCAATGTAAATGCTGTTAATTATTTGTTATACTGTATCATTGAGGGAAAAATAACCAAAAAAGTTTGTCCAAAAAAGACACAAATTTTTCCATATATTTTCAGTCTGCAGTTGGTTGAATCCATAGATGTGAGACCCACGGACAAGAGGGCTGACTATATATTTATATATTTTTAAATAGTCTTGATTAGTATTGCCCAGGAAAAAGGATACCAACTATGAATAGTTTACATGTAGGTATACACCAGGATACTATCAAGATGACAAATTAGACAGAACTTAGCTCTGTTTCTTTCATTTGAACTCTTTTAGGTCACTGAAACAGGCCCACTTGGTTGTGACTAATCCTTTGCTATCTTCTTAATTTTCAAAAAGGGGGAAAGTTGTCTTTGGTGCAAGTCAGTGAATTTGTTGCTGACTCCCAGCAGATTTCATGATTGAGTCATAAACAAACAGCTGTGGGTACTTAAAGAGCACAGGGCCAGCCTGGGGTGCCATTCAGTAAGAACAATTTATGTCATGTAGATGTATATCCTGTTTTGATAGGAAATGTGTAAACATGTTGTTTTGTATCTGAGCAGATAGAATAGTGGGAATCCTCTTCTAGACCCACAACAGGGAAGCAAGTCCCCTGCTGATTACCAGGATCCCTTCAGGATGAGCGGCAGGACAGTCATTTATCTTAAAGGACCCTGCTGACCTTTTACTTAGAGATGTTGCAGGAAGGACTGAGTGCTAAGCAAAGATTTAGAATCATACTGCCCACCCTCCTTCAATATAGCAGGAAGGACATGGCCTTGGAGTCAGAAACAAACGGGGCAAAGTCCCTTGGTCACTGCCTTTTAGCTTTGCACCTTGAGCGGGCTACCTAACATCGCCACCTCTCTTGGTAGTATCTGCTTCACAGAGTCATCGTAAGGAAGAAGTCAGTCTTACAGGTGCTCAGTAGCTTACCAAACCCAACACCCTGGGGCTGTCACGAAGGGCAGCCACAGTGTCAGGGCTGTAGGCCGCTGGTGCCATCCAGGCTTGGAGCTGCCTTTGCCCGGGAGGCAGTCTGGCAGCTGGTAAGGATGTGCTCTGGAGCCGAGGTGCTTAGGACGGCATCCCGGTTCTCCCCTCCAGCCATGGTGAGTCAACCTTCTGCCCTGCCGTTTCCCCCCTCCTGGCCCAGAGCAGCTAAATAATAGCATAGGGAAGCCTGCAGTCATCTAAGCTCCTGTTCACGGAGGAGGCAGTGACTGGCCCAAGATCATAAGGAGTGGCCAAGCCACAACAGAAGTCCGCATTCCCAGTTAATACTGGGAATGTCACCGTGTCCTCTGCCTGTTGTCTACTGTGGCTTATCACCAGGGTGGCCCAGGTGAGCCGTGGGACCTTGATCCTCACAGAGGACCTCCCCGTTTCCAGCCTCAGTGCTGCCTGTCAGAGCTTCTCACCTGCCCTCTGCTCCCCAAAGCCCACGGTCTCACCACTTCTGTCCCCAGCAAGAGTCGGTTGTCATTTACCCCACCCATTTGGAACCCCTCTATGGAGAATATTTCAAATCAGCAAAAGTCCAAACTCTTATGTATTTATTTATTTATTTTTGAGACAAAGTCTCACTGCGTTGCCCAGGCTGGTCTTGAACGGCTGGTCTTGAACTCCTGGGCTCAAGTGATCCTCCTGCCTCAGCCTCTCAAATACCTGGGACTAGAGGGGTGAGCCACCATGCCGGGCTTCCAAATTCTCTTTGAAATGCATTTCAGAAGGAAAAGCTTGTAATTTAAAGATGTTATTCTTATATGGAATATTAGGCTAGGATACTACATTGGAGACAAATCTCCTCTCCAAATGATTTAATAAAACAGATCATACAGTCACTCCAGTAGCCCCCAGGGACTTTAAGGGAGTCTTCCAGTGGAATATTGGACACTGTTTCATTTCGTCCTTTGTGGTCGCTGATACCTAGTTCTTCGGATCAACTCCTTTCTTGCTGGAAAAGAGATTCCTAGGTGGCCCCACCCCACTTTGATCCAAATGAATAAATTAAGATTAGAACAATACTACTAACCAAACTGCATACTGTAGTCAGAGGTCAAATGACTTTTTCCCTTTCCAACATTCCAGGACCCTTTTTCTGACCCAGTTTTGCCCCAGTGCGCTTGGCGGCATGTGTCCTTGGTCTGCTCTCTGCAACACAGTTCCTCTGGCTTTCCTGTCTTTTCCCTGACCTCAGCACTCTTGAAGGGTGTCAGGAATTTTGCAGAATGGCCCTCAGTTGGGGCGTGTCTGGTGTTTTCTTATGATTAGGTTGAGGTGGTGTATTTTTGGAAAGAACTCACAGAGGTGACCTGCTGCAATTACGTTTAAATTTAATGCTGGGGTACATTGTATGTCTCTACCTCAAGCAGTAGGAGCTTCTCAGATGAAGTTCCGGGGTTCCGGCGGCTCTGCTGTCCTCTGGGTCACTGGTCTCCAGGCTCAGTGAGCGGGTCCATGTGTTTCAGTGCCCTCATTACCCTGTTAGATCATCTGGAGGACTTAGGAAAGACCCTCCCTCCCCAACCTGAAGCCAGCTGCTGCTTAAAAATAAAACTTCTTGGCTTCTTATCATGAAAAAATAATCCTGTGTGACCATGGAGACTTGAAGTCGCACCACACTTCATCTGACTTGGGAGCAGTTGCTGAGATGATTCACATTTTTCACAATCTTGAGATGATGTCCATTGTAGTGATCATTGATTAGTCCATTTATATCCTAAGAAGAGATGGAACAAGTCCATAAAGCCACTGAAATGTATCTTTTAGGTACAACTTAAAGTTTTGAGATGCTGATGTGGTTGTAGTAAATGTTGTTGTGTAAATGTGTTATTGGGCTGAGGGCTGTAGCTCAGAGGTAGTGGGGCCCTCTGGATTCAGTCAGCAGCAATATAAACAAACAAACAAACAAAAAAGACATAACTATGTTATTTCTACATATTGTAAAGAATTCTTCCGGGGAACTGGAGGTGGCTATTGGTATGTTAGTAGAGGATTCCCATCTAACGTTTATCTTCCTGGGTTAGCACAGAGATGCATCTGAATATAGCTGGCAACGGAGGTTCTCCTTAGCAAAGTTTGCCTCTTCCCCACCAAGACAGAATTTTGAGGCTGTGATTCGGCTTTTTATTCACCCAGCTGCATAGTGTGAGAGGGTTAAAATTTTCCCTCTGCTCTCTGAAGGTTCCATAATGAGCACCTCTGGAATTAACCGACTGTAGACAGATTAACAGGAGAAAAGGCACACAAATTTATTATTTGCATATGTGCAAAAACCACACAAAATATGAAACTCAAAGATGGATCTCATGAGTGAAGATTCCCTAGCATCCTAAGTCACAGAAAGGATTAGGGACCAGAGGCTCCTTAGTGTGGGGTGGGGCGCACAAGTTTCTGGAGGCAAGGAAGGAAATGTGTGGTGAATAAAGTTTTTCTTGTCATGCAAATAAACCTCTAAGGCCACAGCCCTCAGTAAATTGGTGGTACATTTTGAACATCTCTTATCCAGAGCCTTTTAAATATTGACTTGGTGCCACAAATGGGAAATTCCACACAGGGCCTTGTTATCAATTGCAGTCAGAACTCCAGCACTAAAATTATAGTATAAAATCACCTTAAGGCTGTGTGTATGAGAGGTATATGAAACATTAATGAAGTTCATGTTTAGACCTGGGTCCTGTCCCAAGATATCTCATTATGTATCTGCAAATCTTCCAAAATCTGAAGCCATCTGAGATCTGAAATACTTCTGGCCCCAAGCATTTCAGGAAAGAGGGACTCAACCTGTAGGTTCTGTGTTGATCTCTGGTCTCTTTTTGTAGATCCTTCTTAAGGCAGATAAGGGGACTTCTGAGAAATCCCTTGCCTGCCTCTGTCCACTCTTCCTTACTGTCCCCCAGTCAGCACACCAAAGTGCCCCACTTTGGGGTGTTGCTTTTTTCCAAGCCCCAACAACAGCATAAGGAATAGAGGTTTCCAGGCCAAAGGCAAGGAGAAGAGTATCTGCAGTCATACCACCTGTCCTGCTCGGCAGCCCCGACCGTGCCATGGCCAGGACAGAGGAAGGAGGAAGGAGAGTCAGACAGTCAGGCTCTGCTGAGTCCCTGGGGGTGGCAAGTGCAGAGTCTGATGGCAGGACTGCGCGACCTTCGTAACTGCCCGTACCACTTCTGCTTTTGCCCCGTGACCCGAGCCGGGCCATCCCCTGGCATTTCTGGACCCTCCCAATCCAGGTATCACTCTGGGACCTGAGGAGTGTGGCTCCTGCATATGCTTCTGGTTTCCTTCTTCAGCTCAGGATGCTGGGCAAAGGCCTCCCTGCAGATTGCCCCCTTGGGGACTCTCCTGCGCCTCAGGAGGATTCGCTTTGGCTGCGTCTTCTGCTCTTGCCCTTTCTTTCCTCATCAAGTGGCCCCAACTTCGTAACCTCTGGACAGGGAGCTGTGAACCATTAGTGGAGCTGGCCACGCTCTGAGTTCTCCCCCAGCCCTTTCCACCTGCTGGACTTCGGCTGTTGATTCCTTTCTACTTTTTAGAGTCACTGTACCGCATCCTGTTTCCTCCAGGACGCTCTGTTAACAGGTGTCGGTGTCCATGGATCTAACCTGCTTTCCTCCGGCTAATTGAGAGACTGCTTAAGGAAATGTTTTTAATCCCCTAATTAAAATGACATAAATAGAAACTTTTTGAAAGTCATTGTATTTATAGAAAAACTGCAGACTGACAGAAGATGAAAAAGAATATTCACGCCTGACGCCTGAATCCCCAACCAGGCAGTCAATGGAAGGGGTGGGAGGAATCCAGGCTCTCCCCTGTCCCCACGTGCCTCTTCTGAGGCCTGCCTTGACCCCACACACGTTACAACTTGCCATAGGCTGCTGTGATCCTGTGGGCAGAGAAGAGCCCACAAGGTTGTGTTTCATTTAGGGGTATTATGTTAAGTGGACCCAACCCACTGTAGTTGATGGTAACCACTTTCTGACTAGTGGTTTTAATTTCTTGGAAATGTGTCCAGAGACTAGACTTAGCTCATGGTCCCCTTTGATAACTGGTTGGTTTGCAGTGGATGCTGGGAGGTTCTTTTGAACAGAAGGGGTTATTTCCACAGTTCAAAACTACCTGTAGCTTATCAAGCAAGTGACTGGTGTTATGGAATACTAAGAATTATGGAATAATAAGAATTATCATGGAATAATATAGAAGAATAGAATAGAATAAGAATTATAGCTGTCTGTAACTTTCCTAAGTAAGTGAAGAAAGGTTAACCGAGGTTAGATTTTCAAGGGTTTCACATCTTATGCCAAATCTGCACTTTATATTTTAGTCAGTGGATTCCCTTCTGAAGGATTGTTTTGATTGTTTTTCCCAAAAACATTTTAAAGAGGCGTGGGGTCCGCATTGCTGCCCATCTTCCCACATTGGCCTTTAAATCTGGCCTGTCTCTGGTCCACGTGGTGGAATGATCATTTAATCCCTATTCACTTCTGGTAGACTATCATAAACCAAAAACAAGCCAGGAAAACTTACTGTAATGAAAAAATAGCAAATCTAACTTTAGCCAGAGTGTCCTTTTTAGAATGCAGAAGACTGAGTCTTTAGCTTGTTATAGAAAGTGCCTTTAGCTACACCTCCCTGACTTGATGAAGTTCTGGTGTACACACGGCTGCCTGGGGCTCTGAAGAATTCGTTTCATTTAGGAGTGAGGCCTTTTTGTAGATCCACAGGACACCAAGCCCGTCTTAAAGGTGACCTCCTATTGTGAGCGCCTTCTGTGATAACAGCAGATAACAGGGTGCTGTTCTCTGACTCGAGGTAATTACTGGTAAAGATCCCTTAATAAAGGCCACTTTGCCACAGCACTCTTTTAGCAGAATGTTTATGTCTGTCCCAGATCAGAGGGGAGGAGGCTGGCCTCAGACAAGCTGCTACCCGGGAAGGCAGAGACGCTCACCCAGGGCAGGGCATTTGCCCCCCTGAGCAAACTCTAGTCTTGTCATTTGCCTTCTAAGAGTCTATTCTTTTGGGGGGCACTGGGGACTGAACTCAGGGGCACTCAATCACTGAGCCACATCCCAGCCCTGTTTTGAATTTTATTTAGAGACAGGGTCTCCCTGAGTTGCTCAGCACCTCACTTTTGCTGAGGCTGGCTTTGAACTCACAATCCTCCTGCCTCAGCCTCCTGAGCCAGTGGAATTACAGGAGCTAATAATCAATTCTTCTCTCAATATTTATGATCAATGGGATGCTCCAGTTTGGACTTTGATAATCTGAGAAATAACCCTTAAATGTGGATGCAATGTAAACTATTGAATTTAGATGAACTAAGAAATTACAAGTAAATCCCTTATGCATATAATAAATATGCTTCCATGAAATGAATTTTCAACAAGGAACAAGCAGTCAGTGATTCATTTTCTATTTCCAGAGAAAACTAGTTTGGGAAAATGACTGTTTCATATATAAATATGTATATTTAAGAATTAATATTTAATGTACATAAAAGGATGTTTATAATCTGGATAAGACATAGAGAATAATAATAAAAGCAGTGATCAATTTAAGAAACAAACATTACTAATAGCTTTTAAAAAAATCTCTGCCCTTCCCAGGCCCTTCCTCCTGGATGTGTGTTCCTGGTTCCTGACTGGTAGGATTCCTCTTGTAGTGAGCCAGGAGTAGGATTCCTCCTTGCTGCTCTTGCTGCTGTGTCCCATTCCAACCTGTGGAGGGCGCCTTGGGTGTTTCCAGATCGCCCTTATCTCAAATCAGATTGCTGTGAGCTTTCTTGCTCACATCTGGGTGGACAGATATTCCACGGACCTACACGCAGACGTAGCACCATGTGCTCTCTCAGTCATGTCAAGGGCTTCCTAGATAGGGCTAGAACGGGTTTTCCAGCTTGGAAGTTTCCACCAGCAGTGCAAGGTTCTCATCAATCCTTGTTCTTGCGAATACCTGCAATTGCTGTCAATTTAATGGGTACAGAACGAAGTCTCGTGTTGTTATGATTTGTAATTCCAGGTGACTGATCAGGTTGAGTTATTTTATCATGTTGATGAGCTAGATATTCATTTGTCTTCAGTAAAAATCCTGCCTGCGTATTTTGCCGATTCCTCTATTATATTTCTTACAGTAGGAGTTCCCTATGTCATCCAGGTGGCCTTGGTCAGATATGTGACGTTGGTATCTCTTCCCCTAGGCCGCTTATTTTTTCCCATCTCATATTTTCACTTTTATGGAGTCTTTCTTTGTTCTTTGCAGTGCCGGGGATGTGACCCATGGCCTTCCTTATGCATGCTAGCTGAGTGCTTTATCTCTGAGCTCCATCACCAGCCCCCAGGGGTGACTTTTGAAGAACACAGTTTTAACACTTTATTGTGGATGAATTCACCCCCCCAACACACTTAGGATTTGTGCTTTTTAAAAAGAATCTTAATTTAGAAATTCTCTCCTACCCTAAGATCATGAACATATTTTAGCATGTTCTCAAAGTTTTAAAAATTATGCCTTCCATAGGAATCTTAATCATCTAGAATCATTTTGATGCATGCTATAAGGTATAAGCCCAGTTTTTAAAATTTTTCTCTTGAATTTTTTATTTATTGAATATGCATACAATAAACATATTTAATAAACAATTCAAGTTTCCATATATACATGTTTTCCATATGTGAACCCAGGTATGTTCTCTTGGCTAAACCTCGTAACCATATTATTTTAGGTACTGAAGCTTTCCATTTTACCTGTTGAATCAGGTCCCCTGAGCTTACCTTTTTCAGAGGTGTCTTGTGTTTTTAGGCCTTCTCTGCCACATGAATTTTATTTTATTGATTTTGTAGTGCTGGGGATCGATCCCAAGACCTTACTCATGCTAGATAAGTGCTCTGTGACTGAGCTACACCCCAAGCCTCTGCTCTATGAATTTTAGAATATGCTTGTTGAGTTACAATTTTTTCCTCTGGATCAGTTAGGGGAATTTTTAAAAACTTGTACAACTTAATTTGCCTATAGTGAAATAGAAGTGCACATGTAATGAATTTCGACAGATCTGTACACTTGCATAATTGATACCTCAAACAAGATAGAAACTCTTTGTATCACCCCAGCAGGTTCCTGGGGTCCCTGTCCATTTAGTTGCTCTGTTCTTTCCCAAGTAAATACTTCTGATTTCTATCAGCATAGATTCGTGTCGACAACTTTTGAACTTCATAGAAATGAAAATATACAGTATGTTCATGGTTTCTTTCACATTCCTTTTGAGATTCATTCATTTGTTGTCTTGGTCGGCAGTTTATTCCTTTTATTATTACATAATACTCCACTGTATGAATATGCTACAATTAAATGGGTACAAATGGATAAAACTGAGCTATTTCCTGTTTGGGGCTTTCATGAATAAACCCAATGTGCAGAGATCTGTACGAGTATGTTGTGGATATAGAGCTAGATCCAAAAGAAGTAGAAAAATCAAGAGTAGGACAATATGGATCTGGGGAGATAGCTCAGTTGGTAGAGTGCTTGCCTTGTAAGCATAAGGCCCTGGGTTTGATCCCCAGCACTGCAAAAAGAGTAGGAAAATATGTTAAATTTTCTAAAATTCTGCCCATCAGATCTCTAAAGCGATAATGCAGTTTTATACTCACCCCTTCCAACAAAGTGTGAGATTCCACTTGTTGGTCCCCATGCACATTTGTTGCCATCGGTCTTTGGAAGGGTAGCCATCCTAGGAGCTGTGAAGTGTGTCCTCATGTGGCTTAAGTTTCTCTGCCTACTGAGGATGATGGCCAATTTTTTATATTTATTTTGGTCATTTATATACCTCCTTTTGTAAGGTGTCTATTTGAGTCTTTGGCCCACTTAGAAAAATAAGTTTATCTTTTTATTTTTGGCTTGTAGGAGTTTTTATATATTCTGGATATGAATCATTTGCCAGGTTAATGCATTGCAAGTCTTTCTCCAGACTGGAGTTTGACCTGTTGTCTAGCCTTATGTCGTAATTGCATACTGTAATTTTATAGCAGTTTCTGAAATCCATTAGTGTGTGTCCTTCAGTTTTGTTCTTCATTTTCAAGATTCCTTTGGCTATTCTAGGCCCTTCAATTTCCTTTTAAACTTTCAAACCAGTGTATTAATTTCTGTTGAAATTATTCCTGCTGAGATTATAATTTAGATCTTCCTTAATGTCTGATAACAAGATATTTCTTCATAAATATCTTGTACATCTTTGTTAAATCATTTTGTTATACCTTGTTTTTGCTTGTTTAAGATTAAAGTTGCTAATTGTTGTTTGTGTGTAGAAATGCAAATTGCTTTGGTATGTTAGCTTTTTTTTTAAAGAAATTATTTCTACACTTATTAATTCTAATAGATTCTTTTGGGCTTCCATGTAAGCAATAATGTCACTCATGAATAATTGTAGTCCTGAAGCTCTAAAGTTCTTTGTAACTGTTCTTTTTCATGCTTTATTGTGTTGGCACAGGCTCCCAGGCTGTTGATTAGAGATGGTATATTAGTTTTCCAGAACACTGTACAGAGGTAACACAAATTGTATCCCTTAAGTAGCAGAATGTATTGTCTCAAAGTTCCAAATGGAAGAAATCTGAGCTTAGGGTGTAGGTAGGATTGTTCCTTCTGAGGGCTGGGAGGGAGAATCTTAGGCATCCTTGTCTTGTTCCTTGTTTTAAAGTGAATAATGCTGAAATGTAGCATTAGTTTTTTTTTTTTTTGTTTGTTTGTTTGTTTGCTTTAGGTAGCAGGATAATATGCTACAAATTTTCGTTGTAAATGAATGTTGAATTTTTTAATGTTTTTCTGCATCTATTGAAATAATGATGTTTTTCTTTTTGAATTTGTAAATGCAATGCATTAAAGCCAATGGATTTTATTTCCTTAAATCAATGTTGCATCCAACTTGGCCACATTTTATGTTTTTAAGATGTGTTGGTTGATTCGGTGTGCTAATATTTAGGTGTGCTTAATCATGAGTCCGATCCATAATTTCCCCTTTATCCTTATTGGGTTTGAATACCAAAGTTTTATTTTATACTGACTTCATAAAATAAAGTGGGACATATTCCCTCTCTCCTTTTTTTTTAATATTCAGGAAAATTGTGTAGAATTTGAGTTATGTGATTCCAGGTGTTTGGCAGAAATTGTCTGGAGAACCCTCTAGACCTAGTGCTTTACTTCATAGGACAGATACTGACTATGATGTCTGAAGATAGCCAGTGTTCTGCATTACTCATAACCTCCTCCAAATCAGCTCTCCTGGCTTTGGTCGTGTGCTATGCAAAGATGCAGGGCCTCCAGCAGCAAACATAACTATTATAATAGTTCTGCAAATGAAAAGCATGCACGTGTTTTATTGAAGCTTATGCAAAAAAGAAGAAGAAGAAGAAGAAGAAGAAGAAGAAGAAGAAGAAGAAGAAGAAGAAGAAATTGTGCTAACCAGCTTACATATAGCCAGAAAGATTGGACTTGTCATTTGGACAAGGTTTAGGTATAGGCATAGATGATCTAAGGGTCCTAAGAGCAGCAGGTTCTTATAAGAACAACTCTAGGTGCTAAGATAAATGTTTCTGTGAACATTTACAGAAAAGGCATTTTTGGAAATATTCACTTAAATTCAGATTTTCACTAGTGGCAGTATCTTTAAAAGGATACTGTGCATACTCAACTTGGTAGAAAATGATTGCTAATATTCTTACCATGGCTGCTAATGCATATTTTTCTATCATTGATTATTTCTAGACTTATTTCCTTAATGAGTTGGGGAGACCTCTGAGAAATGAGACAGTATCTTATAACTTTTTATTTTATTTTGCACAGTTAGAGTACTTATTGCATAGGTAATATTTTTCTTACTTCAATTATGGTCCATGAATGTACTAAACTTTTCTCTCTGTCACTGGATCTAAATTTTGAAAATTTTGGAGCATACGTGAAAATGGTAATCTTCTAAGTTGCAATCATGCTTTTAATGCACAGTTCTAACAAAAAGTTAGATCAGTTTGAAACCCACAGTAAAGGATGATTTGTGTGCCTCAGGGAAACTTTAAATCTTTTTACTCTGTGGAAACCTCTGATTGAGTTGTACTCAATAGAAAGTTATGACTTCAATTTGATCTCTTTATGATTTATATTTTAGCTACATAAATTAATCATGTGAATAGGTCATGGAGAGAATTTTCCTACTGCTTAAAATAATAAACCATTTTTAAGTGATGTGGTCAGCTTTCATTTGCCTCCCTCTAATTTTGATTTTTAGATATTACTACTTAATTATTATAGCAGTCCTTAATTTTTAAAAAATTTTTGGTATTGGGGATTGATCCCAGGGGGGTTTTACCATTGAATCCCCAGCCCTTTTAATTAATTAATTAGTTTTTGTTTTGAGACAGGGTCTCACTTGGTGGGGTCATTTATTTGAAGAGCCCTGCTAGGAAACCTTTGGCAAGATTGGAATAAATATAGTTAGCAGATAATTAAACAACACTGCACTTCTTTTTTAATATCATGAAATTATGACTTTTTGATAAATAACATGTTTTTCTTACAAGTCCCTCTTCCTCTTTGTCCTTGACAGCCTTCCTCAGTACTTAGACAAAATGCAAGGTGTTTGGCTCTTTCCATAATATTCTTCATTGCAAAATGTTCAGATTATCCCTCACTCTAAGTGAAAGCAGAGGCTAGACTTATAGACAATCTGCTTTTAAGAAGTTAAATAAGAGGGGTTTGATTATAGGTGCCTGGAGCATGTTTTCCTGTTCTTTCTGCAAAGGGAGCGGTGCAATTCATATTTTAAGTGACAGAATGACTTTATCCTGCCATTTTAAAGACAGCCCTGATTGATCAACCAATGATGGAAGAAGTATTTTGTATTAATTTGGCTTTCACTGGACTGAGATGTCTCCAAGCCTATATTCAATATCTGGGTCTTGCTCATTAGCATTTAAATGGAAAAAATATTGCCCCGGTGGGTTTTGGTGATTACATTTGGTGGTAACAAGTAGGTAATGGTGTTTAAGAGTTGTTTGTGCCAGAATTATTTGTAGCAGCTTACAGAGGCATTCTTCACCCAGGTATCCCTGGGTGGCTTTGGAAATCCTGCAGCCCTGGGACAGGTGGACAGGGTGGCTTCTCCGTGGGTGGTGTCTCTGCAGCCTCTGTGCACAGTTCCTGCCTCTTTCCTGTCATCTCTCTGAAGATGAACACACGTCAATGAGTGTGAAGATGCTGGTGGGGGTGTCGCATGTCAGCTTGTTCTCATTTGTGATGTAGTCTCTGTTTTATTGGAGGTGAGTGGGTTACCCATACCTGAGGACACAACGTGGCAATTTCTTCTCTTGGTGCCCAACTTGGGAAATTAACACCCGGAAGCAAACTTGGGGATTGAGAGAAGGGTGAAAGCTGGTCAAGACCAGGAGGGAATTAGTCATGGTGAGATCAAAAATATTTTAGGGGACAGTGTGCCAGATACGAAGCATTTTATTCAAACTGATTCACTCAATCTTCAAAAAATCCTATAAAGTGGGTGCTTTTATTTTTTCACTCATTTCACAGATGAGGAAATTGAGGATGGAAAAGTCAAGTGTCTGGGTGCTCCTATAAACTGGGTAATTTGCAGACAATAGAAACCTATTGTTAATAGTCGTGGGGACTTTCAAGTCCAAGAGCAAGGTCGTGGCAGATTCAGAACTTGTTAAGGCCTGTTCTTCATAGATGGTGACTCCTGGCTGTGTCCTCACGTGGTGGAAGGGACAAGCAAGCTCTCTCAGTCCTCTTTGATGAGGACAGTGCTACCATTCCTGAGAGCTCCACCCTCAGGACCTGAAGTTCTGGGTGCCCCGACCCTGCACCACCGTGAAGATGAAGTCCAGACCCATGAGTTGGGGCAGGTGCCGACATTCAGTCCACAGCTCCAGGTAATGTGCTCCAGTGAAGGGAGGGGGTAAAGAGGACTCTGATATGTCCTTAGTCGAACCTCATTCCCAGACCCTTCTGGGGCCTCTGCTGTCTCAGGGAAAGGAACTGGAGTCTCACTCAGGCGTAGCTGTCATTGTCTTGGCGAAAAATGCGACGTAAGAAATTATGGGGCTGTGAACTCTGAGTTGAAAGGTGTCAGGCTGTTTGATTCCTCCTCTTGCTTGATGTGTGCATCTTTCCAGAATATTTCTCAGGCCTTCCAACCTTCACTGGGATGCCTCAGAGGATTAAGGAATTTAATGTCTCATGAGCTCAAGTTGAAGATTAAGTCGAGTAGCTTGAAGTCATGGAGAAGTCATTCTGACGAGAGCCAGACCAGCTTCCCTGTAACTGCCAGTCTTCACGGTCCTCTCCAGGGCAGCTGGCGCTCTGCCCCCCGGGGTGCCAGGGACTGTGTCGTGAGGCTGTCTCCTGACACCCAGGAGTCATAGAAGGCCACCTTGCCGTTCTGCTGCCTCCCACTTTAGAGGAAGCCTAGTGCAGCACGCGAGGTGGTCTCTCTTTACAACTCACTGCCTGAAAGACGGGGGATTGGGGACACATCTTCCTACCTGCCGTGGACACGTTTGGAGCCGAACGCAGCACTGGGGTCTGGGAGGAGCACAGTTCGAGGCTTGGTTCTTCTCTCAGTGTTTCTGGTAGGTTCCTGGAGTAGCATCCCACCATTCTCTTAACACAGGTTCAAATAACCCTGGAAGCTCAGGGAAGAGCCGCAAGGACGACTCCTACCTCCTTTAGAACTCTTTGTCCTGCCGTCTGTGGCTGAGTCGTGTTCTTGTTCCCATGGGTCAGTGTGTCTCCCAGGACACTGGAACGAGGGGACAGCACCGTGACCACAAGCACCTGCACGGGGACCCTTTGCTGGGGTCTCCCGGCTACCTGGTGGGACGGGTCATACACAAGGTCTTTTCTTTCCGTTTCTTAACAGCATCCACTCGTTTCCTTGGGTTTAAACGATGACAGGGAATCAGTATGTCTCTGTTGCAACCCGAAACGTTTCTGCTTACGCCTTGTTCCTCCGGAATCACCTTTTCCTCTCTCTCCTCCCGCAGACCCAGCGGTAGACATGATGAACATCAAGGCCTTCACCTTGGTCTCTGCGGTGGAGCGGGAGCTGCTGATGGGTGACAAAGAGCGCATCAAGGTCGAATGCGTGGAGTGCAGCGGCCGGAACCTCTACGTGGGCACCAACGACTGCTTCATTCACCACTTCCTGCTAGAGGAGAAGACTTTGCCCTCAGGGACGGCGGCCTTCACGGCCACCAAGCAGCTGCACAGACACCTGGGCTTCAAGAAGCCCGTGAACGAGCTGCGGGCGGCTTCGGCCCTCAACAGGCTGCTGGTACTGTGCGACAACTCCATCACCCTGGTCAACATGCTGAGCCTGGAGCCCGTGCCCTCGGGCGCCCGCATCAAGGGGGCCACAGCACTGGCTCTGAACGAGAACCCTGTGAGCGGGGACCCGTTCTGCGTGGAAGTGTGCATCATCTCTGTCAAACGCAGGACCATCCAGCTGTTTCTTGTGTACGAGGACCGAGTCCAGATCGTGAAGGAGGTGTCCACCCCGGAGCAGCCCCTGGCCGTGGCTGTCGACGGCCACTTCTTGTGCCTGGCTCTGACCACACAGTACATCATCCTGAACTATAGCACTGGCCTGTCGCAGGACCTGTTCCCCTACTGCAGTGAGGAGAAGCGGCCCATCGTTAAGAGGATAGGCAGACAGGAGTTCCTGCTGGCTGGCCCCGGAGGCCTAGGTGAGGAGGGCACTTGGGCGCTGCCACTAGCCGCACCTCTGTCTGGCTGGGTCACCTGCAGGATCACTTGAATGCATGCTGTAGTGGGAGAGAGGTTTTTTTTTTTTTTTTTAAATTTTTTTGGTCCCAGGCATTGAACCCAGGGGTGTTTAACCTCTGAGCCACATCCCCAGCCCTTTTTATATTTTATTTAGAGACAGGGTCTCACTAAGTTTCTTAGGGCCTCACTTAGTTCCTGAGGCTGACTCTGATCTCGGGATCCTCCTGCCTCAGCCTCCTGAGCCGCTGGGATGACAGGCGCCACCTCTCCCAGCAGGAGAGAGGTTTTGACTGTGAAAAGTAAACAGTCACGTGTGGCCTGCTGATGGGGAAGTGTTCTAAGAAGTGTGTCTTTTGGCGATTTCTTCATGGTGCAATTATCATAGGGTGCGCTTACATCAACCATGACGGCTGATGCCGCTGGGTGACATCATACACTCGTGGGACCACAGTGATGCACGCAGTCCGAACATGGCTGCACTCGTAAAGAGTGTCTGCCAGCGTTGAGGACATGTGGCCAGATCATGGCAAAACCACACCACAGAGTGTCCTACATCCCATCAGACAGTGCATGTGGGGTTAAGTAAGCAAAAGCGATTAGTTTTGTTTTATGTTAAAGTTTTCCCAACTCTGCTGGGAAAATTATTTCCAGCAAATAACTACAAAAATAAAACCCTGCAAGACTTCCTCTAGCTCTTCCCAAGTCGGCAGGTCCATCACGTGGTTGCTTTGAAAAGGAGTCCAGGCAGCTTGCTTTCCATGTGCGGAGGGTGTTGGCTTTCTGCGACTGTACCCAGCAGCGAATCAGCTTATACAGTGAAGTCGCTGTCCATGATCAATCAGGTGGACCCTCTGCTTTGGGCCCCTGGTGGGGTTTCCAAATGACAATGGAAGGAGTGGGTGGTGGGGCAAACCGTTCAGCTCCTGGGCAGCCAGGAAGAGAAGGAGGAGAAGGAGAGGGCGAGGTTTCACTGTCCTCCTCAAGGGCAGGCAGGGAGTGACCTGAAGACCTCTCCTGTGACCCACTTCTCAGGGGCTCCCCCAGCTCCCCGTCCGTCACACACCCTCAGGACCTCGCCTTGGGGAGCACCTGAGACCTAGACCAGGGCATGGGGGCTTAATGTTTTGTCCATGATTTTCTGTTTTTCATATGTTCTCTACTATTTCATCCACCAAAAAGGTCTTAGTCGCTTTTTGAAAGGGACTTTGGCTGTTCTCGGGTGGCCCTCTCCGGTTCCCTGCACTGCCTTTCAAGGTTGAGTACAGAGCGGTCAGCGTGAGTGGCATCTGCTGGTGGCCCCTCCGAGCAGACGTCCACCTCACAGGCGCCGTGAGGATCACTCGCTCTGACTCTCAGATGTTGTCGCCTTCTGTAGTTTTTGCATGGATATCTCATTTCAAAGTGACTGAAACCTTTTCTTATATTAACTAAAATCTGGGTCATGAACTAGTTAAATCTCAAGTTTTACTTTGAAGAAAATAGACTTTATTTTTTTAAAGCTGTTTGGGTTTCACAGCAAAATTGCCTTGCTTCTGTCCCCGCAGGCGCACCTGCCCCGTCTTGTATTTATATTTTTCAGTTTGTTTGAACGGATTGGAACCGAGGCCCATATGTTGCAATTGGTCAATAGCTCAAAGTTTCTTCCTCTGTTTTAGGCTTGCCGTCTGCTTTGTATTTTTACTTAATTTTTGGTTGAAGAAATTGGGTGGTTTCAACCACGGCTTCCCAACGCCTGGATTTTGGTGCTTTTGTCCTCGTTGTATTAACGTGCCTCTCTGACCTCTGTGTTCTGCAGATGGGTCATTAGGAGATCCAGGGGTTCTTCCGTGCTTGCTCTGTGGGGAGCCAAGGCTACTGTGTAGCAGTGGATGCCTCTACTCTGGGTTACAGAATGCCTACTAATCTCCCTTTGTGTGAAGGTCACAGCTGTTGACCATCATGGCCCCCATCTGGTCAGTCATCAGGGGCTGCCGATGGACAGCGCTCTGTCCCCATCCGCTCCTCCTTCACTGTTTTCAGGAGGGCTTCTGTGAGGCAGGGCGCCTCCTCCTCAACTGTTAGATCATCCCTAAGCACCGTTACCAACGAATGGGCCTCGGCCCTTTCGACACGTCCCTAGAGGTCTGATAGCTTTCTTCTCTTTTGGAATGTTCTGGGCTCACCTCCTGGTTTGCTGCCCCAGATCTGGTTTCAGCCTCCCTCAAGGAGCCCTGCTGTTTACAGACCCCGGCCTGGGTGCTGGAAGTGCGTGTTGTCCATCGTCTCCAGTCCTTTTCTGGACGGTCCAGGAAGTCATATTTCAAGGAGACTCCATCGTGGGCTCAGGTGGACGGACAGTCCGCCTGTGTGCTGGCGTCGCCCCGAAAGAAGAGGCTGGAACCACGCCATCACCCCCCTTGCCCGCCGCCCCAGGATCATCCCTTTGATTTATCCTGCAGTAAGCGGAACAGAGTCGCAGTACCAACTCCGCTGTTTCCACAGCATAATTACTGGAAAAAGTCTGATCGTTGGTGGTTCTTTTTGTCGTTAGGGTATTAAGAATCAAAAATTACTGTGTTCAAAGGCCTTGGCGTGGTCCCCCTGTGTGTGGTTATGCCACCAATTGGTACACAGTCAGGTCTATCTGTTTTATTTTACTTTCAGATCTTAAGAAATGACTTTGGTTTTGCTTATTTATTTATTTATTTATTTTTTGCGGTGCTGGGAATTGAACCCAGGGCCTTGTGCTTATAAGTGAGCACTCTACCAACTGAGCTATCTCCCCAGCCCTGGTTTTGTTTATTTTTTTAGTCTATAAATATTTACAAATTCCCAGGGGTGCAGCAAGGTGTAATCACAGAGGACTAGTGTATATTCTGCCCTCTGCCCAGCCGCTCCCTTCCCCAGTAGGTGGCCTTCATTTTCAGGCCTTATTCTTTCACTTTCAAATAAAACATATGAACAAATCTGTAAATATTTGTATCTGACCTCCTTTTTTCTTTCCTAAATGGTAATCTACTGTTTTTTTACCTCATTTTTAAAAACTCACTATTGTTATGGCAGTCAGTCACTTTGTAGCCTAGTCTGAAGTGTTCCTTCGTCATTTTTAATTTTCTCTAATGGAATCTCACCATGTTGGCCTTGAACTTCTGGGCTCAGGCGATCCTCCTGCCTCAGCCTCCTGAGTGTCTAGGACTACAGGTGTGCACACCACACCCAGCCCTTCATTTTAACAGCTGTGTACTACTCTGCCATGTGGTGGTACCACAGTTTATTCCCCAGTTCTCTGTGGTTAGACAGTTGGGTTTTTCCCAGTCTGAGGCTACTTAACCTTTTTTTTTTTTTTTCAGTTTATTCATTTTTATTTTTACAGACTGCATTTTGATTCTTGTACACAAATGGGGTACAACTTTTCATTTCTTTGATTGTACACAATGTAGATTCTCACTATTTGTGTAATCGTACGTGTACGCAGGTTAATGATGTCTGTCTCAGTCCACTATCTTTCTTCCCCCCCACTGTCTCCCCACCTCATTTCCCTTTACACAATCCAACATTCCTCCCTTCTTCTCTTACTCCCCCCACCCCCGGTTATGTATCATCATCCACTTATCAGAGAAAACTTTGACCTTTGGTTTTCTGGTATCAGCTTATTTCACTTAGCATGATATTCTTGAATTCCATCCATGTACCTGCAAATGACATAATTTTATTCTTCTTTATGACTGAGTAATATTCCATTGTATATATGTACCACAATTTATTCATCTGTTGAAGGGCATCCACAATCTAGCTATTGTGCATTGAGCTGCTATCAACATTGATATGGCTGTGTCACTGTAGTATGCTGATTTTAAGTCCTTTGGGTGTAAACTTTTTGAGCTGTTATTGTCGTCATCCTCCTCCTCCTCCTCCTCCTTTTTCTAGCATGTCTGTGGGAAAACTCTTTAGAGGTGGGATTGCTAAGTCAACAAAGGGTAAACACTCATGGACTTTGCTTGGTATTATCCCCTCAATAAGTGCTGTCCCATTTTATTTTCTCCCCAGAAATGCACGGCAATGGCTGTTTACCTCCCAGCTTTGCCAGCAGTTTGTCGTCCAAACCTGTGTGTTTTTGCTAGTCTGGTACCTGAGAAATGGTGTGTCAGTCTCATTTCAATTTGCATTTCCTGTGTGTGCAAGGTTCAGCATTTTCCATGCTTAGGAGCCATTTGCACTTCGTTGGATGAGATTTATCTGTTCTTTCTTATTTAAAATCATTTTTTTTCCTGGTGCTGGGGATTGAACCCAGGACCTCACACATGCTCAGCATAGGCTGTACCAGAAATTACACGTTCCCAGCCCCCAAATCATCTATTATCAATAGCCTCTTTTTTTGTAAATTATTTTTAGTATATTTAAAATAACTTGTCTGCTCTGTAAGTTTCAAATATTTGCTTCTAGTTTTTGATATGCAAGGACTGTTTATATATATAATCTAATCCGTCAGCCTTGATTTTGAGTCATAGTTCGGATTGCTACCCCATCTTCAAGGTCCTAGACAAATTCTCTTGGGTTTTCTGTTAGTACTTGTACAGACTCAGTTCTTCCTGTGTAAAGAGCAGATTGAGTTTGGTGTGTTTCTGTGGCTCTTCTCTCAGCTCACGAGTCCATCTTCTCACTGGTGTAGGTGGAAACCTAAATTTCCTTCTGCCCTTGAGTCCGTGTCTGGACTTTCTGCTTCATTCATCTGTCCTCTCACCTCTTCCTGTGCCAGAACCTAACTGCTTTAGTTATAAAGGCTTTGTAGTGAAAATATTCCACTCCAGCACCCTTTATTGGTTGTAGAGTGAAAATGAAAGGGAGATGAGGTTGCATTTCCCCCCAGATTTACTGTGTCTCGACTGCCTGGTCATCATGCTGAACGAACTAGCCTACTTGCAACTGGTCTGATCGTTGGCAATTTGAAAGGTCACTTGTAAGCTCTCTCGCACCTGCCCTGTGTATCTGTAGGTCGTAGACACAAAGTAGCCATCGCCAGCATCGTCACATGGCTTCAGAGACTAATAGTTCAAATTACTATGACAAATGTAAATGCACCTGTCAACACAAAAGCATCTGTTTTCATTTAATCTGCTGCCTTTCTCCCTGAATATAACTCCTGAGCACTCCTGTGTCTTGAGAAATTGCTCTTAACTTTTTTTTGCAAAGCCACATTTTGCGGAAATTTTTATCATACAATTGATCACAGTCACTTTCGCTGTATCTCTTGATAATGCTTCTTGAAAAAGACGGATAACGTAGCACCTGCCTACCCCACGTGGGCCCCTCTCTTCCTCCAGCGTAGACGAGGGGATGAGCTGAAACTGAGAGGGCGCCGAGCAGAAAGTGATGGTTTTAAGAGGTGAGCTATTTACAGATCAGCTGCGTTTGCACTAACCTAGAAACACGCACTTCCGCCCACTTAGCAAGAGCAGGATGGGCCGGTGGGGCTGGTAGCAGCGGCCTCGCTTCCTAAATGGACCAACAGGCGCTTCTCTGGCTGGGTTTGGCTCCCCACGTGCCTGGTACGGCTCTGCTCTTTGATTCTGGTGGAATCTGTGCTTTGTGTTCTGTGTGACAGTCTTTGTTCTTGACCTCTGATGTCTGCCCTTCCAACGTCGAGAACCTGAGTCAGGGCCTGCGTGCTCTACCCTGCACTGGTCAGACCTCGCCCCGCCTTGCCAAGGTATTCCTCGTGACCCCGTTTTAACCTCAGGCTAAGGCTGGACAACATTATCGGCGTCCAGGTGACCGTGGGCGCTACGCTGAACAGAGCTTGGTTGTGACCCCCCAGTTAGCAGAAGCCTCACGGTCACCCGGACTCATCCCTTGAACAGTTTGCCTTTTGCCAGATACCTGGGCGAGGGTGGCGTCGCAGCGCCAGTGTCCACGAGCTTCCCTTCTTCCCTGTTTTCAAACGCAGGGAGAAGTGGAGACAGTACTAACCTGATTTCTTCCTCCCAAGGCCATGTTCATTTCAGACTTTTAATACATTTGGTAGCTCTGCACCTCGGGTGTCTTCCTGCAGGAATTTTTGGTGCTGCTTTGACACTTCGGCGTTGCTGTTGGCTTTGATGTGGATGAGTGACTTCAGGAGGGTGTGTGAGTCACGGGCTCGGGGCACTGTTGGGAGGTGGTGGAACCTCCTCAGGTCCTCAAGGGGGACTGTGGGACCTGGTTCCCTCCTCTTCCTGGTCGTCTGGCTTTGCTTGCTGGCTCACCAGGTGAGTGGGTTTGCTCTCGCCAGGTGTGCTGCCTCACCAGAGGCCCAGGGCAATGGGACCAGTCGATCTTGGACTGGAACCTCCAAAACTTAGCTAAAGTAAATCTCTTCTCTTTGTAAGTTAATTGCCTCATTATAGTGTTGGAAAGCTGACTAATATGCTACTGTTGGATAATTCAAACTTTAATTACTCCGTCTCAGTTACCATGACTTGGGAAATGCCAAACTCCCTGACTTCAGTTCTATGTATTGTCCCACTGTGGGGACAAAGCCAGATGACCTTACTTCTCGACCTTGCCTTTTAGGCCTTAGTCGGCTGGATGTGATTCTTCTGCATTTCCATTGAGCTTGTGTTGACTTCTTTCTGCTCAGTGTAACTTTTAACTCTGGCCTGTAATGGCACTCAGTAGCCCAGGCCAGGCTCGATTCTGTGTGCAGGAACATTGTCTCTTCTGTCATTCGGGTGCTATTCTGACTTTTGTGTGCTTCATGGAAAAATTAGTCCCCATTTGGGAAGAGTGCTGTCACCCTCTGAGAAACACTGGAACTGCAGTCTGCCTGCTTCCAGAAGTGTCTGGCTTGCAGTTCCGTGAAGCCCAAACGCTGCCTCCTCACCAGCTCTGTTCACGTTGCCCCGTTTTCCTGTGGGCCTCTGGTGCTGCTCACTCACGAGGCTCATGGCCCCTTGGAGGCCTTGTCTGCCCCCCTCTTCTCTCTTGCCTCCCAGAGAATGAGTTGCCATGTTTCCTGGATTTACCTCTGAATATTTTCCTGTGCCTTCCTCTCTGTACCCCATCTCTTCTGCCCACTCTCTTGTATACAGGAAGCCCTGTGTGTGCTGCAGCAGTTTTCAAAGACATTTTATGTCAACTGCCTTAAAAGCTCACTTGAAACGGACTGACTCTACTTAGCGGAGGTATTCATTTTGGGAAATCCAAGTATTAATGCCTTAGGTGCAAAATAGATTAACTTCATTTAATTTGGAAGTTATTGTTGACACTTTACAACAGTCTGGCTTGAATTGCAAAATTGGTTCTGTCTCTGTATTAAAGAGGCCAGACATTATTATAGATTATAACACACTCTGTAATAAAGGAAGAGAACCACTTATCCAAAATTAAGCCTCGACTTAGCATGGCCAATTCCTGCTGGAACACCCAGGGGGGTGCCTGGCACATAGTAGGTGTTGAGTAAACACACAAGGAAGAACTCAATGTACACACACGAGCCAGCTGGAGGACTGGATAGGAGAGAGAGCTTGGAAAGCATCCTAAATCATTTGAAAAGTAACTTCTTCCCACCTGGGGACATGTGCATGTGGGTTCACTGCAAACATTTTTTAATCTCATTTTTAATTGAAAGTAGATATATCCATTCTGGGTAAGGTGATTCTCATCACAAAAATTAAGTCCTGTACATGCAGTGTATTATGCACATGCAGTGTATTATATTAAGTCCTGTATATACAGTGTATTATGCACATGCAGTGTATTATATTAAGTCCTGTACATGCAGTGTATTATGCACATGCAGTGTATTATATTAAGTCCTGTACATGCAGTGTATTATGCACATGCAGTGTATTATATTAAGTCCTGTACATGCAGTGTATTATGCACATGCAGTGTATTATATTAGGTCCTGTACATGCAGTGTATTATGCACATGCAGTGTATTATATTAGGTCCTGTACATGCAGTGTATTATGCACATGCAGTGTATTATATTAAGTCCTGTACATGCAGTGTATTATGCACATGCAGTGTATTATATTAAGTCCTGTACATGCAGTGTATTATGCACATGCAGTGTATTATATTAGGTCCTGTACATGCAGTGTATTATGCACATGCAGTGTATTATATATTAGGTCCTGTACATGCAGTGTATTATGCACATGCAGTGTATTATATTAGGTCCTGTACATGCAGTGTATTATGCACATGCAGTGTATTATATTAGGTCCTGTACATGCAGTGTATTATGCACATGCAGTGTATTATATTAGGTCCTGTACATGCAGTGTATTATGCACATGCAGTGTATTATATTAGGTCCTGTACATGCAGTGTATTATGCACATGAAGTGTATTATATTAAGTCCTGTACATGCAGTGTATTTTGCACATGCAGTGTATTATATTAGGTCCTGTACATACAGTGTATTATGCACATGCAGTGTATTATATTAAGTCCTGTACATGCAGTGTATTATGCACATGCAGTGTATTATATTAAGTCCTGTACATACAGTATATCATGCACATACAGTATATTGTATTATTTTGTCTTTCTTGAAATAGAAGAAGGCCCAGGAAAACCAAGGAGATGAATATTCTGCATTTAGACATGTCTTCAGGAAGAAAAAGTCCCATAGTTATTTGAAAACCCAGCTGCCCCTTCCTCCCTGTTTCTCCAGGCATGTTCGCCACCGTGGCAGGGATATCCCAGCGTGCCCCCGTGCACTGGGCGGAGAACGTCATCGGGGCAGCCGTTTGCTTCCCGTACGTCATAGCGCTCGATGACGAGTTCATCACAGTCCACAGCATGTTGGATCAACAGCAGAAACAGACGCTGCCCTTTAAGGAAGGCCACATCCTACAGGACTTCGAAGGTACCTGTTGAAATCTTAAAGTTACTTTCCAAACCTTTTTTCAGGGGGGGTGGGGAGAGGGGCTGTCAGTCTAAGTAGTAGAATATACATGACAGGCTTTAACTTCTTAATAACTTTATAAAAATGAATAACTGTGTGATCTTAAATATTATTTTAGTATGCTTAAATTTTTCTGGTAAGTTTTGCTTTGTTCCTGGTTATAGAAACGAAAATGATTTGCAAAAACAAACAAAAATCTCCTGTTTTGATGTTGTTTTCTTCGGTCAGTGTTATCAAGGGCCCATCGGGAAATGGGCCTCAGCCTGAGCTTCGGAGAAACACAGATGACTGCAGCGCAGTCTTCTCATCTCAGGGAGAGCAAGGCTGATTTCGGTCAATAGCTAGACTAGTTTGAGGATTTGTCAGGCTGGGAATAAGGCTCGCTGGGAATAAGGCTCGCTGGGCCAGCAGAAGAGGAGGCGCTGCCTGCAGATACCAGGGAGGGCTTCACGAAGGGAAGGGATTGGAGCCAGGCCTGTAAGGGTGTGAAGAGCTGGCCAAGCAGATGCGGTGTGAAGCCCCTTCCCAGAGGGAGAAAGGCGTGTGCACATCTGTGCAAGAGGGGACTGGTAGGGGCCAGGGACCCAGGCCCGTCAGGCTCTGCACCATAGCAGCCCTGCACCGTGTATGTGGAGGGACGAGCGAGCCTAGGCCGCAGCAGACCAGAGTAGAGTGGTCAGGGACCACCTCATCTCGTGTGTGGTGTGTGCCAGTTAAGAGATATGTGTCACCTTTCCTCAATTTTATTTTGAACACTTCCAAATGTACAAGAAAATTGAAAGAGAAACAAGTCGAACCCCCATAAACCCTTCCCCTGGATTCAGTCCTGGTTAATGTTTGGCTAACTGAGAGTAAGTGAGGACATCCTGACCTTTAATGCTGACATAGGTCAGCAGGCGTCTCCTAAGAACAAGGGTGTCTTCCTCCAGCACCACGGTGCCATGTTCAGAGCCGAGAACACGGCCTTGGCTGGGCGGTGCCATCTGACATCCCACCTGCTTGTCCTAAGAATACTTTTTATTACATTTTCTTCAAACAAGAACTAATCCAGAGTTTTGCATTGTGCTTACCAGTTAAAACTCTTGGTTCACCAAACATTGCCCTCCCTGGTCTTCACTGCCGGGGACATAAATAATATGGAACAGAGTCCCCAGCGCACAGTGGCTCACATTCTAGGTAGAAGACTGAAATGTGACCTGGAACAGCATATAAGGCATTCCTTGGTGTCCTTGGGGACTGGTTCCAGGACTCCTCTTGAATACCAGAATCCAGAGTGCCAAAGTCCCTTATATAAAATAGCCTACTGTTTGCACAGAACCTACATGTATCCTCCCACATGATTTAAGTGATCTCTAGGTTACTCACAATTCCTAATACACTGTAGATGCTGTGTAAATAGTTTTTTTTTTGTTTGTTTGTTTGTTTTTAAATATTTAAGGAATGACGACAAAAAAAAGTCTGTACCTATTCAGTTTCCCTGCCAGTGTTGCCCTCCCTGGCTGGTCTGATCCTCGGAGGTGGGACCTGTGGATACAGAGTGCCATTGTGTAGCCGTGTTTCGAGGCCGAGTCGATTGAGTGGTAGAGATGGCTCTAGGGAACTGTGGACATAGAAGAGACCGACCTGGTATGGGGACAAAGGAAGGCTTCCTGGGGAAAATGACACTAAGCAGGGAAGGGACAGAATCCTCTAACAGCATGAGAGAAACTACTGTAGTTAGAATACAGAAGGCACAAAGCAAAGGTCCATTAACTACTTCCTGGGAACAGGTAATGCTTGGATGGAGGTTTCTTGGGCAGATTTAACTTGAAAGCACAATAGCAGGAGCTGGTCTTGGACTACAGTCCTGACTCTTCTGCGGGCTACCTGTGGAGGGTCTCATGGTCCAGAGAGGACAACAGTGTTGGCCGTGGGTCAGGTGAACCGGCAGGAAGTGGGGGAATGATTACATTAATGGCAAGACTTGGAGGTATTTGAAGGAAAGGTGAGCATAAAATATGAGCTCATAGTTTAAAATATTGCATTAAAATCTTAGTTCTGTATTAACTGACTTGGAAGGAAATAAACTTTTAAATAAATTTTATATGAACTATATCATAATTATTATTGAGAATGTTTCACAAAAGAGCTCTACAACTTAATTTGACCCCTTATGATGTATTTCCTACACTGATTTTAAATTCACCCGCATTTTTAATAGAAAAAGACTCAACAGCAGATGTTATTCTTTGGAAATAGAATATTAAGAGTTGACCCTTTTTGCACAGTTTTGTTAGGGTGGGCAGAAGAAAAGGGAAGCATTAGAATTTATAATTTCTGTAGGCATTCTATGGGAAAAACCAGTGACATTGATTAACAAATCAGATAATGATCCACTTGGGGGAAAGCAACGTGTTTTCTCGCAGGCGGTGTTTTTTCCTTCCCAACAATGTGAAATTTCTTCCCAGGAAGAGTGATCGTTGCCACAAGTAAAGGAGTCTACATCTTGGTTCCATTACCTCTGGAAAAACAAATACAGGATCTACTAGCAAGCCGAAGAGTGGAGGAGGCTTTGGTTTTAGCCAAAGGAGCCCGGAGGAACATTCCCAAAGAAAAATTTCAGGTTTGTAATTAACTGGTCACAAGAAAGCATGCCTTTCAGCCACGAGAGGGAGCGTTTGGATTCAACTCACGGGCCTCAGCCTTACTGTGGCCCAGACTGCACACTTTGATTTTGTGTCTGCTGTTTAATTGTGTCCACATTTGCACCTGTTCAGGGTTCAGCTCATGCAACAGCTCCACAAGGGCTGTGCAGCACACGGCAGATAATCGGGTTTGAACTACACTAAGCTGTATTCCTGACCAACTTGTCTTCCGTGACACTTCCCAGAGGAATCAAGGCCGCAGTTCCCGTCAACCAGGAGAGTGAGGATGGGTTAACTGGGCTCCGATTTTAGACTTTGAGTTTTGGGGGAGTGGGTTGAATTGAAGTTGAGATTTCCGTCATCTACCGCAAAGTTTTGTTAACCGTATGGGTAAAGTACTTATGGGTAAAGTACTTCTCTGCAGGAGCCCACTCCAGTTGATTTTCTTTGGAGAAAACTTTTAATCCATTTAAGAAACATTAAATATAATTGATATGGTCAGTGTCACTGGTAGATGTCAAGTTCCCTGAAAATTATTACTCGGTTGGATGTAGGGTGTTCAGGCGTACATATTTGAGAGTGATAAAATAATGGTGCATGTGCACTTCATACGATTATCTAAGTTGATCATTGAAAGTTCTCAGGAATTGGTCAGATTTTATACACGATCCTGTTACTGCTGCAGAACAAAGTGGTGTGTGGGAGCCCCGGCTGCTTCATGCAGGAAGGGGAAGCTCTTGAAATCAAACACAGAGTAGATGTGTCGTGGGATTTGTGGCTTTGGGATTTGAAAAGGGGGCACCTTTTCTAGGGGTAAGCACCAAAGAACTTTTCCATCTTCCTTCCTAACTTTTGTTTGAGCCTGATCTGTTAACATTCAGCAGGGGGCAGCAAAAGCAAGAAGAAGGAAGCTGCTGTCTGTTCGTGGTCTGTTACTGTGCTGGACACTTAGGTGATTTTGGGTCCACGTTGTGCTATGGTGGTGCCAGGCAGGGCAGGATGCAGGGCACAGGCCGATCTCTGGTCTGCTGCTGCCTGTTGGCACCTTCTGTCCTGTGAAGAGAGGCCACGCCTGCTGCTGTCGGGCAGTGTTGGGGAGCAGGGTGCACACCAAGGTTCTCAGTGGCCTGGGGGAGGTGTCCACAGGCATACTGTAAGTGGGTGACGTTTGCTTACCAAACTTTTCAGTGTTCAGTGTCCTGTATCTGATTGTCGCTCCTTTTGTTTTGTTTTCTCTACTCTTTTTGCCACGAGTAGAAATTCACAGACAATGCCTGATAGAATAATGAGCGTCTTGCTCTCGAGCCTGGTATCTCAGGGTTGCTTCTCCTTTCTCACCTGTTCCTGCCTTCTCCCTGGATGTCTCTGAAGTCATTCACCCAGCCCTGGAGATGCCTCCTCAGCATTATATTGAATATAGCCTTTATTCTCAATTCATGTTGTTACTGTGGGCGTCCAGAACCTTCTCGTATTTCCCCTGAATCATGGTAACAGCTCTTGCGTGTCTGCAGTCCACCCTGCCAGCCACCACAGGAGCGATCTTGCTCGGCGCAGACCAAATCCTTTGCTTAACGTAATGAGTGGGTATGTCATCGCCCCGGTAAAGTCCACCCCCTGGAAGCACTCCTTAGTCTGCCTCCATGGCTTCATCTTCTGTGGTTCCCCTCACCTCTGTGAAACACGTCTAACCCCTGTCTGGCCACCCCAAAAGGAGAACAAAGACAACAACTTTTGAGCCAATGCAGCATTTTAAAATGTTGCTTATTTTATCCTCAGAAGTATTCAGTCATGACCAGTGTTCGTTTGACAGAGAAGCCCCACGTGCCTGGCAGCCAGATCAGTCTGGCCTGTGGACACTGGGCTCTGAAGTCCCCGCCAGCCCTCTCAGCAGCACTCTTGCCCGGCTGGCCTTGGCCTCTCCGGTTCTGGAACATGCCATGCACTTCTATGCTTCTCCCCGCTCACCATCTATTTCTCAGTATTCGTGCCATTTTTCATGACTGGGGTGCACTTTTCTACTTGATAGAATCCTGTTTCAATACCTTGCTTCAGTTTGGCTTGGTCGCTAAGCCTGCCTGCCCCTCCAGGCAGAGCTGAGAATTCTTCCCTCCTTGCTTCCATCAAGGATGGATATGGGTTGAGCATCCCTAACTCCCAAATCCAAAATCCGAACTATTTTTAATGCCGATGTAACACCACAAGTGGAAAATTCTGTACCCGACCTCGTATGTTGGGCCCCATTTAAAATGTTGGTGTACTAAAAATATTGTAGAAAATTGCCTTCAGGCTATGTGTATGAGGCATATGTGAAACATGAATGAATTTCGAATTTAGGCATGGAATTGCCATCCCTAGAATAGCTCATTATGCATATGCAGATATTCTGAAATCTGGAATAATTCAAAATCTGAAACACTTCTGGTCCCAGGCATTTTGGATAAGTGACACTCACCTGCATTGGTGTGTAACGAACACACTGCCTGTTGTTGTTTGTCAGTCTGCTGCTTGGCTATGGGCCTTCCCTGCCCCCAGCTCCTGGGTAGACTCTTCCCTCCCCAGGAACGATTCAATGAGTAGGTAATTCAAAGCTTCGAACTGGTCTCCCAACAACTGAGCAGAGAGTTTTTGTTTTGAAATACAAACCTGAAAAGAACAGTAAGATAATATTGACCCACAAAAGGTCTAGAAAAAGGTTTTCTTGAATGTATGCATTTTAAGGATCAGATGTAACTCAGAGTTAGGTGCATTATTTTTTGTAATTTTGGGATGCTGCTGACCTAGTGCTAGCTCCCAGGCTTGGTGAAGCCAGGAAAAGCCCAGACTGAGAGGCCAGAGCTGAGGAGCTGACTGTTGTGCACCATCACGCCCCTCTTTCTGCATGGAAAGCAGGTCCTGCTCCCCTGAGCTCTGACCTAGTGAGGGGGTCATCGGAGAGTTTAACTGTGGGGCTGAGATTGCAGGAATGTTTCTCCTAGAGATCCAAAATGGTCAGAGTTGCTTAGAGCTGTAGGAACGCAGGGCTTCAGTTGCATTCAGCGCGAGGATGCAATACAGCAAGAGACAGTAAAGAGACATCGGGCTTCACGTGAGACAAAGGTCTGTGCCACGTGGTAGGGGCAGCACTTACAGTGAAGCTGGAGCTCCAACAGAGTTTTCCTTCCATCGCCACTAAAGGGATTTCATGTGTCTCTAAAAGCGAGGATGCCCTGTTTATTGTCACCGCTGTACCATCATCAGGGCCCCCCAGGTCTGCGCTGCACACTTCCAGTGGGGGAAGAGCCCACGTCACCCCAGTTGCCCCATGAGTTTTTCTGACCCTCATTTCTTTCTGTCCTTAAAGAAAATTCCACTAGACTGGATAGAGCAAATGCCCAGTAGGAACCAAAGGAATTCCATAAAATTGATACGATTAAGGTGGCCATTAGAATAAAGAACACAAACACACCCAAAGAAGGCAGATGATGAAGAGGAAAGGGAAGTAAGGAGTAAGAGTGGGGGAGGGGAAGGAGGCGCACATAAAATGGGGTGTGTAAAATGGGCAGGAAGTGAATCAGGAAAAGGAGAAAGAGTTTAGGCTTCTTTGAGTCTGCTTTATTTTGTCAGTTCGACTACTGAGGTGTATTAACATTTCATAGAATTACAAAACAAATTAAAATGTTCGAAGCCATTCCTACAAAATAAAAGGCAAGCGAAGCAAATGAACCTGGCCATGCACATAAAAGTTGGTGGCAGAACCCCCGGGGGCCTACCCCAAGTCACTTGAAAGCAGCCTGAGCTGCCAGTGTCCCCGTTCCCTTGCATGCCCTGCCCAAGACCACGGGTCTCTTTTGCACGGTAGGTTTTCATGTGTGTGTCCCTCCTTTCCTGCGCCCACCTCTACCCAACCGCCCCGCCTGGGGAACTGGCCACCTGTCTTGCTTTAGCGTCTGTGAGTTCCTGGCTTCCTTGCAGGTCAGGACTTCCCGGTTTGTGTCTCACCAGATACTTAAGCAGGGATGGGAACAGGTGCAGAGTGGGGAGAGTCTGTTTCGGCAGGCTAATTAACTCAAGGTTATGAGGAGCCTTTAGTGTTCCAGTGCTGTGAGCCTATCTTACTATACTTTTATCTTTCTGAAAATCCTAAAAGGTAGAGGGGTAGCAGTAGGTCTGTGTGTGTGTGTGTGTGTGTGTGTGTGTGTGTGTGTATCCCAGGTTATATATGTGTGTGTTTTAACATGAACCTGAGTGGTCAGTCCCACACCGGGTGCGGCCTGTCCTCTGGGAGTTGATAGCTTGTTTGTAGTGACTATGTTTGGTGGTTTGTCTTCTCGGGCCTGCTGTCAATCTTGGCAGGGAGGAGCGTGTTCGTCAACCCTGCTGTCCTGTAAATAAGGTCACTGGCAGACTGAATAATAATCATCCCTTGATGTCCCTCAGTGTCCACAGGGGATCTGTGCCAAGGCTCCACTCAGATACGAATATTCTAATTCTTCTGATAAAATGGCCGATATTCACATAGACTCCATGCACATCCTCCTGTATACTTTAAATCGTTTGCAGGTGCCTGGTAATACCTAATATAGAATAAATGCGATGTGAATGAGAATGACAGAAAGGACGTACTCGGTCAGTGCAGATGCAGTCGGTAGAAGCCACAGCTGTGGAGGGCTGGCCAGGCTCCCTAGAGTGGGCATGGGACCCAAGCCTGATCCTATTAGTAGACTTTCCTGCCCTCGAAAGGACCTATTTTTCCGTTGGAAACTCCTAGAATAGGCCTTGGGTTGTCTCTGTCATTCACTGTACCGGCTGTTACCTTTTACTGTAGGCTGGGTGACCTACAACCTCCCATCCCCCAGCCCCTCCCCAGGGTTAGGAACCAGCTGTAGCTGACAGAAAGGGGACAGGAAAGGGGACAGGGCCTGCGGGAGCCCTCGTTGTCCCCGTGTGTCTGCTTATCCCTCGGCTCCTGGGTTTTCAGGGTGAGCCTGCTGCCGGGTGTTCACAGAGTCGCTGGGTGGCAGTTGTCATCTCCCGCAGAACGCTCCTGTTACGGCTTTGAAGGATACCGCTGCCCGAGTCCTGCCGGGTTCCTGCAGACTTGGAAGGAAACATCTTCCTGTAACGACCCCTGCGTGCCCTGTCCTCGCCTCGTTCCTCTGTTACATTTGGCCCCACGAGCAGCTGCCGCCGCCAGAGAGGCCCTGTCTTAGGAACTAGCGCTTTCACAGTGAAGGTGTCTGTGCGGCCTTCGTGGGGCTGTTTCTCTGCTTGTAGAAAGATCCCCGCTTAGACACCCAAAGTCTCTTCACCTCCTTTTCTTTCATCGGAAAAGGATTTATATGCCCCGCTTCCCTCCAGTCCTCGCGTAATGTGATAGAATGGAGCAAGTCGTCTTGAAAGGGTGATGGGAAGATGTAGATCCTGGCATGAGTTAGGAATGCAGACCGGAGGCTCGGCGTCAAGAGAAAGCGCATTTATTGAGTGCTCACTGCATGCCAGGCTCTGTTGAGCAGGCTGGACACAGTGGGGCTCTTCCTCACCACTGCTGTGAGGTGGACCCTGGTCAGAGCCCCTCAGTACAGATGAGGGTGCAGCCCAGAGCCACAGAGCCAGCAAGGGGCTGAGCAGGACTCACACCAAGGCACGCAGACTCCGGGGGCATCAGTCTGCACCAGCTGGGGTCACCACAGAAACCCCGGCTGCTGTCGGGTTCACTGAAGGAAAGAAATCTGCTTAGAGAAGCTGTTTCCTTTCTTTCTTTGTTCTGGGGGTGGTGGTGGTAAAATACACATAACATAAAACTTCACATGGCAACTATTTGGAAGTGTGCGTTTCAGTGGCGTTAAGAGCATTCAGTGCTGTGCGGCCGTCACCACTGTCCATCTGCAGGACGTCCCACCCTCCCAGGCTGCAGCTCTCGCCTCATGAGGCAGCAGCGCCCCTCCACCCCAGCACGCGCCCAGCCCCTGGCAACCACCCTCCCGCTCTCTCTGCGATCGTCTGTCCCACGTGCCTCACGCAGTTGGCGTCGTACAGTATTTGTCTCTTGTGTAACTCGCATCAGAATGCCCTTCCTTTTTAAGGCTGAGTGACATTCCATTAGTTGGAGAAGTTTCTTTTTTTTTTCTCTTTGTGGTGCTGGGGATTGATCCAGAGCCTCATGCGTGCTCAGCATGTGCTCTGCCACTGAGCGACACCCCCAGGCCAGAATTTCGTATTTCACTACAAGTGCATCTTCACCAAGAGCCATAGAACAAGCTACACTTTGAATTTTGTGCTCCAGAGCTCTTCAGAAGCTTTTGGGTGATGTCCAACTTCCCCAGTGCAGTCTTGAGCACTAGAATCTTCTGGTTTCACAAAATTTCCAATTCCCCAAATCACTAAAGTTAGAAATCTCAATTCCTATATGTGTGTGTGTGTGTGTGTGTGTGTGTATAAAGAGAGAGTCGAGGAGTGTGTGTGTGTGTGGGTGTGTATGGATATATATGTGTGTGTGTGCACACACACAATCACTCATAACTAACATGGGTTTTAACTTCAGTTTCCGCTTGCTCCAAGGATATATGTGACCACTTCAGCCTGACTTGAGTGTTGGGCCCCAACCTTTGTGCAGACTAGATACTAAGTGACAACCCAGATCTTGGTTTGGCTGAATTAATCACTATCTGAGAATTTTGATAACTGCCTAAAACTGAAGGATGAACTGATAACAATAAAAGAAAAGAAGAAAGTCGTTAAGTTAGCTGTGGTGTCGGGAGATAAACTGACATGCAAAGAGATGCGTTCATCCTGGATATAAGCACCAAGGATATTGAAACGAAGGATGATATAAAGAACAACATCAAATTTTACCTAAAAATGTTCTCTGTCCTTCCCACCCACTCATCCTTTCTGTCATTTTCCCAAGGTTGTGTACCAGGTTTTGTAGTTGGGATGACCCAGAGAGCAGAAGGAGGGGTCAGACACAGCAGACCACCTGGGAATTAGGCAGCTTCAGAGAACCAAGAATTGGTGGTGCTTGGTAAAGTTTCTAATCAGGCATTTTAAGGTAAAATTTTATATCGTTCTTTATATTGTTCTTCATTTCAATATCCTTGGGGCTTAAATCCAGGATGAAAGAATATTTTTGCATGCTCCCTCCAGATCTACATGTATCATTCCCAGAGTAGGATCTAGAAAATAGCACTTTATCTTAGTTGGTTTCTGTTGCTATAACAAAATACCTGAGACATGGTAATTTATAAGGCTTGTGATTCTAGAGGCTCGGAAGAGTATGGCACCAGCATTTGTTTGGCATGTGCTGAGGGTCTCCTTGCCCCATCATAACATGACAGAGGGCATCACATGGTGAGCAGAGCAAGCGCTACCTCAGGTCTCTCTTCCTCTTCTCATAAAGCCACTAATGCCATCATGAGGACCCCACCCTCATGACCTCACCTAATTCTAACTAATACCAAAAGACTGCAACTCTAAATGCCATTACATATATACTTGGGGGTTAAGTTTCCAACACAGGACCTTTCAGGGCACATTCAAACCATAGCACTCCTTATTTGTGGAGACTTGGGATGTTAGCAAAAGTAATCTTGCCGGCAAGGTGGCACTTGCCTGTAATCCCAGCAGTTTGGGAGGCTGAGGCAAAAGGATCGTGAGTTCCAAACCAGCTTCAGCAAGGGTGCTAAAGAACTCAGTGAGACCCTGTCTCTCAATAAAATACGACATAGGGCTGGGGATGTGGCTCAGTGGTCCAGTGCCCCTGAGTTCAATCCCCGGTACCAAAAAGAAAAAAAAAAAAAAAATCTCTATTTTCCTTTAGGTAATGGGAGTGTAGATGACATCTGAGTCCTACAGCCATGAGGAGTAGATTGCCACTCAGCTGATGTCTCATTGACAAGCTCAAGTGTGATTGTGAATCCTTTCTGCTGCAAGAATGGCCTCCCTCATTTCTACTTTCAGAAATGGAACTGATGTTCCCAAGCAACAGAATCTTGACCTGCTATCTGGTGCTGTTGGGTGGTATAATTAGACCCGCCTTTAGGTCAGAAATGGCTCTTTAGGGGAAGAAAAATAAAGACTGACAGAGAGAAGGGAATATCTACTGAGGGTCAGGGAGGAACTGTTGCAGTACTTTTGAGAGCTCTGTGAACCTGGTGAGCTGAGATAGTAGAACACTCGCTCTGCATGTGTAAGGCCCTGGGTGCCATCCCCAGCACTAAAGGAAATAAAACAAAAGAAAATAAAACTTCAGGCAAAGCCCTTTTAAAGCTGTTTGAGAGCAGGAGTGTTCTAAAAAAGCAATGACAGAAAGCCCTGGGCGACAGAATCTGAAAGATCTGGCTCTACACCGTAGCTCAACCATTCGTTACTTGAGTTACTTTGACCTAAGAGCTTAACATCTCTGAGCAGAACTTTCTTGTCTTTCAAATGGGAACGGTGAATGACAGTAAGTAGAGTTTTGCAGAAATGGACCAGATAGTCCTGTTGGTCCACAAGCTCTGTCTGAGTGGCAGTTCTTCAGCCAGTAGCGTGAGGATGCGGAGGCGTGTGCCTCGGGGTGGGGAATCGATGGCTGTGAGCAGCACAGTGGATCAGGAGGAGGAGAATCCATGTTGGAGAACAGTTAAGACACCGCCGGGATCTTCCGACCGTGGGGATGACTGATGTGAGAAGAAAGTGAAGAGACGTGCCTAGAAGCCATTTCAAACAGTGAGCAGAACCCAAAAACAAGAACCCAGGCAGTGACAGGTGGCCGTGACACCACAAGAAGATTCTTGAAGCATTTACTGCTCTTGCTGTGCGTTACAGGAGCAGAGGACCCTGTGGTTGAGGAAAGCAGCCTCACAGTGGATCAGACAGAGGTAACCGCTCCTTGGCTGCAGGAACTCAGACCGTCATGTGCTGAGAGAGCCCAGGCACCCGTGTGCTTATTAAACGGGAACAACCTTGCGTCCGAGGGAGACTCTGAGAAACGGTCCTGGAGAGTGTGGGTTTCAGAAGAGCAGAAAGATGGGCAGCCAGCTCCCAGACTGCCAGAAATCCTGGAGTTGTTCTGTCCACCTGAGCAGCCAGAGGCAGAAGCAGACCTTGAAGTCCTGCTGGCTAATGAAGAGGAGAGGAGAGGATAAAGCAGCTCCTTGAGGAAGGATTGGGGGTTCATGAACGCAAATCTGTGAAAACACCTGTTAACCAAAACTATTCAGAAAATAAATTCGGGTGAAGCCCAGTGGTAGAGTGCTTGCCTAGCATGCACGGGCCCTGGTTCCATCCCCAGGACGGAAAAGAAAAAAAAAAAAAAAAAAAACGTTGCACGTGTGCCGACCGAGCTGGACCTGTTTCCTCGCATTGTTCCGTACGCAGTGTGGCTTGACAGCCATTCACACGGTGCTCGCCTTGCCTTTGGTATCCTGAATGATCTAGAGATGGTTTGAAGCACACAGGAGGTGTGCATAGGTTCTGTGGAAATCCTGCGCTGTCTTATATAAGGCATCCTTGGATATTGGTGTATGCAGAGGTCCCTCTGATGAGTCCCTCTTGGTTCTGAAGGATGGACTGTACATAGAATTTCATACACACCTTTTTCTCTAACTCATAACATCCTCTCTCTCTATAATGATAAGCATTTAGCTTGGCTTGTGGATTAGAATTTAGGCTCCCCCTCTCTGTCTTTCTTTTACAGTGCTGGGCTAAGCAAGGTGCGACCCTGAGTGACGCCTCCAAACCTCTGGGATGGCTTTAAGGTGTCTCTAAGAGATGAACCTGTGTTTCCTTACAGGTCATGTACAGAAGGATTCTGCAGCAGGCGGGCTTCATCCAGTTTGCACAACTCCAGTTCCTGGAAGCTAAAGAGCTCTTCAGGTAATTTGAGGTGTTGGTAGCAAGGCTGCCATGACAGTGTCCCCTGTCCTGTGACGTGGTGGGAAACGCTGCGTGGTCAGCTGTGGATGGGTGGTGACCTCATGCCTCCCTCGTGTGGGGTGGGCCTCAGCCTTTGGCCAGGGCCTGGGTTCTCGGGAGCGTGGGGCTGAGGAGCGGCCTAGCGGCAGTCTGAGGAGGGTTCTGCGGAGGCCCTGGGTTGCCAAGCTGGAGGAGGCGTCTGAAGAGTGGGGATTGGGAGGAACCCGCTATCTGTGCCCCCTTTTCTCCATAGATTTTATCAGATTCCGAGTTTAGAAAAAGCAAGGGCTTTCTGGAAAATACCAGTGAAAACTTTTCCTCCTCTTCCAAAGGATTGTGCACTGTTATATTCCTGGCCGGCTCTGTTAGCAAGTCAGAAGTTGAGTCCGTCTTCTGGAGGTCCCTCTGGCCTCGGGACAAATCCTGTTCCTGCAGGGAGCGCTCCGAGTCACTTTTGCTGTTCCTCACCTGTGCCCGTTCACAGGCACACCCTTGCCTTGGCACCTGCTCCCAGGGGGTGCTTGGCGAGGCCCCGTGGTAGGAGCTGTTCAGCTCTGCTGAGAGGTGAAGTCACACACCTGCTGGGACAGGCCCTGAACATCCCACTGGAGCCCCCCGCCCCCGGAAGCCCCGCCTGTAGAATAACTTTTCAAAGCGCCTCACTAAGGATTCTGCAGTTCGTAGCTACTGCGAACCACGTAGATCATGTGCAGCTCGGTGGCAACTCGAGGGGAGCCCTGTCTGTGTGAGAATGCTGCCCATTCTCAGAGATGACCGCGTATGACCTGCATGTGTACTAACATCTCACCATTGCAAAATGGGCTGTAGAGAGTGGGTTTCTGTGTAAAGGAGGACTCCTTCTGTGAGGAATGATGACCCATGTCACCGTTGCTCCCGCAGATCCCGTGTGCCATGACCCTCTGCTCCTAGGAGGCCAGCAGCTTTGGGGTGTAGATGGATTCTTGACCTCAAGGCCTCCCTGCCCTTCCTTGTCTTATTCCTGCGGTGGCTGATGCCTCCGCGTTAGTGTCGTGGTGTGTTTGTCCCCAGACATCATCTTTTTGTTGTGGGTCAACCTTAGACAGTAGGCGAATGGCCGTGGTGTATTCCTAGAAGTCTCCTGTTTGGATCAGATAGCAGAAGCTGGACCTGTCCGTCCTCAGGACAGCGTGCTTCCAGACACTAGCCTCTCCTAGCTCCGCTTCAGCATGACGGCTTCTCAGGTTTTGTCAACAGTATGTCTGAAAAAATGGATATGTGGAGAAGGTGCTCCTAAGACAAGGATGGTTCCACGGTCCCCTCCTGTGCCGTAGCCGTCAGCTAATCATGGCAGGTACCGATGAGAAGACCCACACGCCATTCATGCTGTGGGCACAGTACTGAGTGTTCCTCTGCATAGTCTGCCGCCTGTCTTTTTGTGTCCAGTGAGTGTGGCTCTTTTTTCACTCAGTAAACATGACCTAAGTAGCAAGAGGGCTATAAGGACACCACAGTGCCTCTGCTTTTCCAGGGCACCCTTGCTAGTTTGGGGAAGAGACTTGTGCCCACAGCTGTTCGTCTTGAGAGTGTGGTGTGAGCTTATGTTGGCCAGTGAGAAGAATCTTCCTGCGCTGGATTCACCCTGGATCTTAAACAGTGAGCAGAAGTCTCCCAAATCAAGAATCCCACTTGAGGCCAGGATTTCTCAGCTGTGGCACTCTTGACATCGGGGGACAGATCGTTCCTCATGGTGTGTGTGTGGGAATGGGGGGGAAGTTCAGCAACAGCTGGCTTCTGCCTACTAGATGGTGGTGGCACACTCCGAGTCAGGACAAAACTGTCTCCCGACAGACCTCGAGTCCCCTAGAGAGCAACACGGCCTCCCAGTGAGAACTGCTGTTTAGGCAAAGCGTGACATTGACAATGGCAAGGTCATGGGTACAGTGAAGTGTCAGGTGTGGGCCGGTGGTTGGGCTGAACTGGTAAGGTGGTTTGGGGTCTGCACAGGAAGGGCCTTGCATCACCAGCCGTGGGCCATACAGACCGTCACAGGTTGAGACAGGGTGAGGGCACAGGGAGGTGGAGCAGAAGGGAGGGAGACCAGAGGCAGGAGCCAGCGGAGTGGGGGGGGACATTGCTCAGAGCTGCTGAGGGGACACAGTGAACATTGCAGACAGCAACAGTCCCTGCTTCGCTGCCCTCCAGAGCTGTCCCACCAGTAGCAGTGACATTGCTACAGCTTGGTGACGCCTCTGTTAATTTTGTCATTGCCAAGGGGACCTGCAGGCTGGAGGGAAAGGGCCCAGCAATGAATGAGACGGGACATCAACAAATATGGTTTCAGGATGCTGTGCTGGCCGTTTCAAAGCTGCATCCTAATGTTCCGCTCTGAATTCTGTGAAGCATCACAGCAGAAATGGGAGCATGAATACTTTGTTCCTTATGTTATCAGACCATTGCCAAGGAAATTGTGTTAGGTTTGGTGTGTGTTTGTTTGGTACTGGGGATTGAATCCACTGAGCCACATCCCTAGTCCTTTTTATTTTTTGAGACAGGGTCTTGCTAAATTGCTGAGGCTGGCCTTGAACTTGTGATCCTCCTGCCTCAGCCTCCCAAGCTGCTGGGATTACAGGTGTGTGCCAACATGCCTGGCTTGTATCAGCTTCTTATAAATCTCTTCCTTAAGGACTGTCCACAATCCGTTTATCATTTAGTGTCAGGAAAGCCATGGTTTTCAGAAGAACCGTGATGTCGTCTGCCCAGATGCTGACGCGTGACAGCCTTGGTTGGGCTTCGCCCGCCTTGGTTCTGAGGTGCCAGGGCTACCCTGGGTTTTCCTGGCAGCGCCGGCATCTCGACGGTCCACTTCCACACCGTGTGTGTGCGTGTCTATCCCTGTCATTCCTGGTTCTCCTGGGGAACCGGGTGGTGTCCCGGGGGTAGGTGGCGCTGCTTTGCGTTTGCAGACCCGGATGGCAGCTCCCGGGGCTGACCGGTGTCTGCCCGCCCACGCGTGCCCACAGGCGCTGCCCTCCAGTGTCCTTTTGTGTGCCTATGTGTACTCTCTCTCTCTTTTTGCTTCATTTAGTTTGCCACTGTAATTGCAGAAGCGGCCAGCTTGACGTCCGGGAGCTGATCTCTCTCTACCCCTTCCTGTTGCCCACCTCCTCTTCATTCACTCGGTCCCACCCTCCTCTTCATGAGTACGCAGACCTGAACCAGCTGACCCAGGGGGACCAGGAGAAGATGGCCAAGTGCAAACGCTTCCTCATGAGCTACCTGAACGAAGTCCGCAGCACAGAGGTGGCCAACGGCTACAAGGAGGACATCGACACGGCTTTGCTCAAGCTGTATGCGGAGGCTGACCACGACAGCCTGCTGGACCTCCTGGTCACCGAGAACTTCTGTCTCCTGACGGACAGCGCTGCCTGGCTGGAGAAGCACAAAAAGTGAGCTTCCTCCTCGTGTCACGAGGAGGCTTCCCGCCCGGCCTCTGCCACCAGGCTGACTTAGCCACTGTGACGTCTGGCTCCTCGTGGGTCCACACAGTGGCGGCCTTGAAATCATAGTGACCGCAGGGACCAAGGGCCCCCAGATGCTGTCACTCTTGTCACTGTCCAAGGGGTCCCAGGGCATTCACTCTCTCCTCCTTCTTCAATAGTAAGAGTACAGTTAGAACTGTGGTGGGCTTTGTTAGTCAGTGAAGCTGTTTGTAAGTTTCTCCTGTTGTCAACTGAGAGCTCACCTGTGAAGATGCCTTATGACGGTCAGTAGAAGAGTGCCTTGAGACCCGGCACGCCCACGCCTGTAATCCCAGCAGCTCGGGAGGCCGAGCAGGAGGATCGCGAATTCAAAGCCAGCCTCAGCAACCATGAGGTGCTAAGCAACTCAGTGAGACCTGTCTCTAAATGAAATACAAAACAGGACTGGCATCGAGTGCCCCTGAGTTCAGTCCCCTGGTACCAAACGACAGAGTGCATGGAGTCACCAGTAACCAAATTGCTTAAGTAGATACCTCGATAAATGATGAGAAAGGAGGCTTTTTGATCTTGGTCCCACAAGGTCATGGTTGAAAACTCTGCCTTTGTCACACCCATGAGTCAGTAGCAGCTTCATGTCCAGGGGAAGTTGGTAACATGATGGCCGGTTTGATTAGGGCTGGCAGCTTCTTCATCTGGGACAGGCAGTCACAGAGCCTGGCCCTTCCAGGCTTCAGTTTTCTTATCTTCAAAAGTGAGGGGCATTGAACGATCTCTAAATTTCGTAGAAGCAGTTAAGTTTTTAAAACTTTTTTTTGTCTATGATTTTTGTTAAGAACTTGAAGTGTCAGAAGGACTAATGAAGCCCCCCCAGAGACCCTGGGGATCACCATGCTAGGTCCCATTCAGTGCCTGAGTTGACCTGGGCTTCCACGAGGGTATTGGCTTTGTCATCAGTCTCCCGGGTTACCAGAACTTGCCATGGAGTGGTGTTTCAGACTGAGTATTCCTTATCTAAGATGCTTGCAACAGAAGCATTGTAGGTTTCAGAGATTTTTCAGATTTTTGGAACATTTGCATAATTTTCTGCAGTTAAACATCCCTAATCTGAAGACCCAAAACCTGCAATGCTCCAAAATCTGAAACGTTTTGAGTATGATGCCAGTCCTTCCCATTTATAAATGAGGATATAGAAGACCGGGAAAGTTAGTCTACTTGCTCAATGCAATTCAATTCCTAAGTCATGAAGCCTTAGTGGAAACTCCAGTCTCTGACCCCTGGGGCCCTCCTCCGGCCTCCCCTACTTTCTGTCGTATGCACTACCCGGGCACCATCTGTGTTCTCTGCTGTTGTTCAAGTTCAAGCTCCTTGCCCCTTCTCTCGAGAAATGCTCAGGCAGTGGAGCTTCCCCATGCTCTTACCACCTCACCAGGGGCTGCTGTGGTAACCGGAGATACATGAAGTTGTGTGAATATTTGGAGCAAAATAGAAAGCCATTCCACTTGGGATTTTCCCCCAGTATCGTAGTATTTTCTTTTTCTTGGCTCCCCTGAGATCGGAATCATCCTTTTTGGAGATTGAGAGAGCTCCTGTTTTTAATGCCATACATAAAATAAATAGAAGTGAGGATCCTTTTGTTGTTTGAAATCAGCTGTCGAGTTCTGAGCTGAGTAGGATCCAGGGTAGCAAGCCAGGGGAGGTCCGGTGTCGGTTCCGCCTGCAGCAGGCCACGGGGACACGTTGTCCTGACCACTTTGTTCTCTTCCAGGTATTTTGCACTTGGACTTCTCTATCATTACAACCACCAAGATGCTACAGCAGTCCAGGTGGGTCCAAAGCACTTCAGCATCATGTTGAAATCGGTGTCCTTTAACTCAGTGTCACCAAAAAAAAAAAAAAAAAAAAAAAAAAAAAGCTAAATCCACAAATAATACTGTTTTAGATAGTGAATTCCTTGAGAAATGTTGGCCGAGAGTTTTCTTTTTTTTCTTTTTTTTTTTTGTCTATTTCTTTGAAGATTGAGGTTTTGAAAGTTGAAGAAAAAGTACTGATAATTTCTTTTCAGTTTTTAAAAATGAATATGTATTAACCGTACACATTTATAGGGTACAGTTGATAACTTGATAACTGGGCGCAGTGTGAAGTGGTCAAATCAAGGGGATTAGCATTGCCAACTCCTTAAACATTTACTGTTTCTTTGTGTTGGGAATCTTCAAACTCCTCTGCTTTTGTTCTTTTTTAAATATGTAATCAGTTCTTGTAAGCTGTAGTTTAGAAGAGCTGGACCTACTTCTTCTATCTAACTGTATTTTGGTTTCTACTTTCCAACCTCCATCTATCTCCCTTCTCCCTACTTCCTTCCTAACCTTTAACAACCACTGTTTTCTCTACTTATTTGAAATCAGTTTGAAGTATGACTTCTTATTGAGCCACAAGGTATGTGACATCACTGCCTTATAAGACAATCAGGGCAACCAATAGCAGTTGAATTTATCACTTCCACTGTCCTTGACAATAACCATTACCAACAAGCTGGGTAAATTACTATCCCCACAGCACTATGACAACACTGAGCTGATCAAGGCCATGCCTGTGGTTTGCGGTGGAGCTGGATTTGAACCAGCACCGGGGGGTGGCCAGGCGGGGTACTGCACCTGGAGAGAAAGGGCATGTACTTGTCAGCCTCGTCTCTTACCATGCATTGTTGCATCTTACGGCTGGCTTCTGAGCTTGACGGCTTCCTCTCACACGCTCGGGACACTTTCTCCCCTTTGTTCTTTGTTAGCTACTCTTGTTGCATTGCGGACTGATTTTCTGATATGTTTTTGGTTTTATTGCGTGAGAGGCCAAGAACATCAGCCACATGCACCAAACTAATGTTACCTCCCTGACTTTGCAAAGCCAAATGTGCATTTAGTCTTTGGTTGCTTTGGGAAACCATCACAAGGTCGTGGGGAGAAAGGAACGCTTGAACGCTGGTGGGGAACTGCAGACTACAGCCCTGGAAAGCAGTTTGGAGATTCCTCAGAAAACTAGGGATGGAACTACCATGTGACCCAGCTGTCCCACTCCTGGGTATTTTCCCCAAAGATCTGAAATCAGCCTACTCTAGCAACACGGCCACCTCAGTGTTTATAGCAGCACAATCCACCATAGCCAAATGATGGAGTCAACCCAGATGCCTGCCCATCAGTAGGGAAATGGATTAAGAAATTGTGGTATAGATACACAATGGAGTTCTCCTTAATCATTAAAAAGAATGAAATTAAGGCATTTGTCAGTAAATGGATAGAAACAGACAACACCACGCTAAGTGCAATTAGCCAAACTCAGAAACTGAAAAGTCAAAGGTTTTCTCTCATATGCAGAAACTGAATAAAATAAAGGAAAGGGGGGACGGAAGGATAAGATTGCAGGAAGAACCAATCCAATACAAATTAATAGATGAGTGAAGGGAAGTCTAGTGGAATAGAGGAAGGAGAAGGGGAGAAGGGAGGGAGGACAGGAGGGGAAAACGGGGGTTTGCATCAGTTTCCATGCATGTTTAATAACCATAAAACCCTAATTAGAGAGAGAGAGAGAGATTATCATGATAGCACAATTGGAAAGCAGAGTTTAAAAAAAAAAAAAAAAAAAGGAGGCCAGACATACTCCTGTAATCCAGCAGCTTGGGAGTCTGAGGCAGGAGGATCACAAGTTCAAAGCCAGCCTCAGCAACTTAGTGAGACCCGAATCAACTTAGCAAGATCCTGTCTCTAAGTATCAAAAGGGGCTAGGGATGTGGCTCAATGGTTAAGCACTCCTGGGTTCAATCCCTGGTACCAAAAAAAAAAAAAAAACCAGGATTCTCCATTAACATCATTAACATGTACTCCAAAGCCAAAAGTAAATTATGTTATTTGGTTTGGGGAATTCAGTATTGAAGAAACAAGTATGGGTTAAGCATCCCTAATCTGAAATATTCCAAAATCTAAGATTATTTGAGTGCCGATGTGAGGCCCCAGAGTGGAAAATTCCACTGCATAACACCTTGTTTCATTCGACTTGTTTCATGTTAAAAATACTGCATAAAGTTACCTTTGGGCATAAAGTGTACTTGATACAAATGACTTTCTTGTTTAGACTTGAGTCCTACCCCCAAGATACATCACTGTCTATATGCAAATATTCCAGAATCTGAAGCAATCTGAAATCCAAAACAGCGGTGTCCCTAGCATTTGGGATAAGGGACACTCAACCTGTATCACAAAAGATGTTGGGATGCTGATGTCAGAATGACAGGTGGGCATCACCTGTTTCTCAGATGTACTGCTTTTGCCAGGGCTCAGAAGCCCAGCCAGGTGGACAGCTGGATGAGACTCACCAGGCAGGGGATGTGGCCTCTATCCCTTCCTGCTCCACGTGATGCTCCCTCTTTCTGGATGCAGAGAGTAAGCTTCAGTTAGCATGGTAGGGAATTTTTTGATTGGAATAGTGAGAGGCTTTTGTCATCGGGGTCAGTTTTGAGCCTTCTGGGCAAAAGATAACAGGAGCATTTGGGACCAGAATCACCAAGGCAGTTTGAAAAGCACACCTGCCCATCACAGTCCAAGGAGAAGCTCAGGAATGGGAACTCAGGTGATGGAGAAGATGAAATAGGTGCTCTCTTATGCTTGCAGGTGAATTCTTCTATGTCTAGATGTCACTGTTTTATTTATTTTATGAAGAAAGATTAAAAGCACTCTTCTGTCCCCATAAATTTTGTTTACTGTTTGTATTACTGGATGGAAGAAAGGAAGAAGGAAGGAAAATTAAAATTGATTTAGACATTCATGACTTGTCCTACTATAGGTTAAACACTCCTTATTCAAAATGCTTTGGATCAGAAGTATTTCAAATTTCAGAGTTTTTCAGATTTTGGAAGATTTGCATAGACTTTAGTGGTGGACCAACCCAGATTTGAAAATCTGAACTCTAAAGTGCATTATCAACAGGCTTAAAAAGTTTTGGCCCAGCAACATGGGAGCCTCACACAGGAGGATCACAAGTTTGAGGCCAGCCTCAACAACTTAGTGAGATGCTCAGCAACTTAGTGAGGCCCTGTTTCGAAATAAAAATGCAAAGGGTTGGAGATGTGCTCAGTGGTAAAGCACCCCTGGGTTCAAAGTATTGGACTGGGGGTTTTCAGATTAGGGAGATTCTTAACCTGCACTTTCAAGAGGTTTACTTACTTGGTCTTGAAAGGTCAAGTAAGTAAACAGACAGCCTTTCTAAGCTGATTCCACAAGATTCATTACTTTCTGGGTCTTGTTTAATTGTATCTCTTATTCCTCTCCAGCTGTGGGTGAACATCGTGAACGGGGACATCCAGGACTCGACACGCTCGGACCTGTACGAGTACATCGTTGACTTTCTCACCTACTGCCCCGACCGAGAGCTGGTGTGGACCTACGCCGACTGGGTCTTGCAGAGAAGCGAGGAGGTGTGTGCTTGAGAAATGCCTCCTTTGTCAGGGTGACTGGTACAAACGAACCACAGGAGCTCTTGATTTCAGGTGGGAAGGAAAGCTCCATTTCAACCCCGCCTCTGTTTTCTTTGTTTCCCTTTTAATACTTTCTCTTGAGTCATCTGAACTCCAGCTCTGCAAGAAGTTCTGCGTCAGGGTGCTGCCGAGACGCACCGTTAGAATCCTCTTCCTGGGAACCCCGCTCTCCTAGAAAAGCAAGAAGCCCAGCGCCCCGAGTTTCACGTCGTCCTGAAAACACACGCTTTCCAGTTCGTGTCTCCCCAGCTACCTAGGCACTGTTGACACTGGGGCAGTTCAGTCTGGTGTGGTCACTGGGGCAGTGACCACACCAGAGAGACCAGGGTGACCTTCTCTGCTCCCACACCCCGACAAGGAGATCGTGGGTGTGGAGGCCGGAGAGGGGTCATGAGCAGGATTCAGCCCATCTTTTTTACTTCCTTTGAACACATTTATTTGTTCTCTTTAGTTATGCATGCCAGTGGAATGTGTTTTGACACATCCTACATACACGGAGTGTAACTTCCCGTTCTTGTGGTTGCACATGAAGTGGAGCTACACTGGTCGTGTGTTCATATGTGAACACAGGAAAGTGATGTCCCATTCATTCCACTCTTTCCCATTCCCACCCGCTTCCCCTTCCCCCTACTCCTCCCTGTCCGATGGGGTGAACCCCACACCCCCGTTGTGAGTCAGCATCCATGTATCAGAGAGAACATTCGGCCTTTGGTTTTGGGGATTGTCTTACTTCACTTAGCAAGAGAGTCTCCGGTTTCATCCATTTACTGGCAAATGCCATAATTTCTTTCTTCTTTGTGTCGACCCATCTTTGACTTTGAGAAATGACAAGAGTGATAAAGTGCCTGTTGGCTGTGGGCTGTTGAGGGGATAGCTTGCTCAGGACAGAGGGACGAGGGCCTTAGTGACGCCCACAGACCACTGGAATGAAGATAGTAAGCTTGGTTCTCATGATTAAAAACGTGGGTTTTTCCTTGGCTGCCCCGGGAGAGGCAGCGTCGCCCTCTGCGGCGGGGCCTGTGCTGTAAGTGGAGAGCCCCAAGCTTTGCACCTCAACCCGACTGGAATGGGGCTCCTGCCTGTGTCCAGCTGCCTAACTGGAAGGCCGGAGCCCCTGGGCTTTGGGCACCTTTACCTTTGACTCCATCCTTCCTGCGCCTGAGTACACGGCCGCTGAGCACACTCCCAACACACTCGCTCACACTTGGAACACGGACCTGGTGCTACTGAGAGGGGTAGACCATTCCCAGTGTTCCCAGATGGCAGCAAAATATACTGGAATTTTGGGTGCCTGCCATGTGACAGGCCCGTCTCTTGACCTGCCTCTCCTTTGAATGGCACTGCAACTCCACAAAGTGTGCATTATTATTATTCTGTTGTTGTTGTTGTTTATGCAGTAGAGGGGATGGAACCCAGGACCTGTGCAGCTAGGCAAGTGTTGACCACTGAGCCTTCCCTAGCCCAGAACTGGGCCTGATTTTAGACTGTGGCAACTGAGACTTTGCCAAGAGGTGGTAGTGCCGACTCACAGATCCACACTTACAACCCAAATTCACACTCTTAACAGCTCTGCTTGATTTCTCATGTTTTGGGATCACAAAGATGAGCGTGTGTTTGCATGTAACAGAACATGCACACATAAGGGCCTAGGGGAACCTGGCATGGATATAATTTTCTCATTAGCATTTCCTTGAAGATGGAATTAGACCGGAGTACTTCAATGTGACAGGAAGGCAGTCTGGATACTTGTTCAGGGACCAGAGTGTCAGATCCCAGATTAACCATCTATCATAAATAATCTACCAAATAGGTAATCTTTGTTTAGAGATCTGAGTTTATGATATTGAATTTTCAGCATTCTTTGCTTTTTTCATTTATTCTTCTGCAAAGAAACATCCCTGATTGGGGTTGATCTTAATAGTCCAATATAGTTACTGCATGGGTTATCAAAATCCATTACCAAGGAACGCTTCACTCTTTAGTTTCCAACTATTGTTAAAGAAATTCCAGCCGGGTGTCTGAGAGGAGGTTTCCAAGTGCAGGGTGCTTTGCTGTCTTTGCGTCCTGCTCTTTAGTCTTTGTCAGTGCTTCATGCCGGACCATCTTTCTTTGTAACCATATTTGTTAACCACTTTATCGAGATGTGATTGACACGCAAAAAGTTGTACATACTTCATGTGTTATATCATCATATTTTTATGATGATTTTATCCACAGTATGAATGCATAGTGACCAAAATAAAAATGAAGGAAAAGTGACTTCAAAAACCTCATAACAATAAATTGCTGCCCTTCCTTTAGGTTGGAGTTCAAGTTTTCACCAAGAGACCTTGGGATGAACAGCAGAAGAACAGTTTTAATCCAGATGATATTATCGATTGCCTTAAAAAATACCCTAAAGCCCTCGTTAAATATCTGGAACATCTTGTTATTGACAGGAGACTGCAGGTGAGCACAACAGGAGATGGAGCCTGACTATCGACATTTTTAGCAGATTATTCTAATGTCATGTTCGTGTTCCTTGGCTGCTCAGTCTGTACTTGTGGATGTCTGCGGGAACTTGAGGCTTAGTGAAAGAGACCCACTGGAATAGGCAGCCCTTTTACCTGCTACCTCATGTCCTCTATGCTTATATTGTTCTTCTGTTTTCCCTCTGTTATTATCTCCAAAAGTAATGAGAGAGTTTGTGCCTTTTTATAGAATACCTAAGTTCTATGACCCTTACTTCATAAAATGACAAGTAACCCTTTTGTTCTCCATATGTGTTAGTTAGCTTTCCACCACTCTGACAAAATATCTGAGATAATTAACTTATAAAGAGAAAAGGTATATTTTGACCCATGGTTTTCAGGTTTCCCATCTGTGGTCAGTTGGCCCTGTTGCTTTGGGACCTGTGATGAGGCAGCCTGTCATGGCCAGGAGCAGATAGTGGAACACAGCTGCTTACCTCATGGCCAGGATGTGAAAGAGAGAAAGAGGAAGAGATTATATTCCCGTAGTCCCCTTCTAGGACATACCCACATGTCCTAACTTCCTCTCATTAGCCCCACCTTCCAATTTTACCACCCTGGGGACCTTTAGCACATGGACCTTTGGGGAACATGCAGCATTCAAACTGTAGCACCTCGAACTGTAAGCTCCTCCTCTGTGCATTGGGGTTTCTGGGAGATTTCCCATCCAGCAAGGGTGCTGCGTCAACTGTCTTCGAGAATTTTCCCCAGGTCCCCTCGGAACAGGCCGGGTGGTGGGCACAGTGGCCAGTGGAGGAGATCTGCAGGCGTCCCACTCGTAAACCCTCTCTGCCTGTCGGGTCCCCTCTCCTGCAGAAAGAAGAGTACCACACCCACCTGGCAGTCCTCTACCTGGAGGAGGTGCTGCAGCAGAAGGCGGCCACCGACAGCCAGGGCTTGGAGCCCACAGAGACACAGACCAAGCTTCGGCACCTGCTCCAGAAGTCCGACTTGTATCGAGTCCACTTCGTGATAGGTAAGAGTGAGTGTGACGTTCTCTCCAGGTCGATGCTTCTGTCCTGGGTGTGGGGCACAGGGAGACAGGCTTTGGCAGAGCTCCCTTTTGATCCAACAGGACAATTCCTTGGGCCCATTTGGACACAGAGTCAGCCTGCTTGGAGGGAGGGGAAGGCCTCTTGTGTCCCCCCCTCTCAAGTTGGACAGTGGCCTTAGCTGGTGATGTTGAAGTTGCCTTGATAGGTCTTGACCATGTGCATGGCTGTTGGTCAGACCTTCATTTAACCTCTGGATTCAGCTTTGAAGCACTAACTCCTAGTTCCTTTTGATGATTCCAATAGAGTGGTCCCTGGGTATCTTTGGGAGATTGGTTCCAGACCCCCAGGACACCAAAGTCTGCAGATGCCAAAGCCCCTTAGAGGAAATGGCAGGTGTTGGTATGTGATCTGCACACTTCCTCCCATTTAGATTACTTGATCCCTCACACAGTGTAAAGGCTAGGTCAATAATTGCTGTGCTGTATCATTTAAGTCTGTACCTATTTGGTACAGATGCTTTTTTTTTTACTTTATCTTCTTTGCAGTGCAGGGGAAGGAAGCCGGGTGAACACTACAACTGAGCCTACACCCAGACCTTATAATTTTATTTTGGGTTAGGATCTCAGTAAGTTGCCCATGCAGGACTCAAACTTGCAATTCTCCTGCCTCAGCCTGCAGAGGAGCTGGGATTACAGGCAGCACCATTGCACCTGACTGACAGTTTTTTTTTTTTTTTGGTTGTTTTTGTCGTTATTGTTTGGTTTTGTTTTGTTTTTGTTTTTTTTTTTAATAATTATGATCTGTGGTTGGTTGAATTCTCAGATGCAAAAAACCTGTGAGTACTGAGGACCAGCTGCATTTGATCAACACTTTGCCAGCTGGCCCTGTCCCGGTCTCCCTTTCTTGGTCTACTCAAGACTTGGAGTCCCTTGAGCCCTAAGCCATGGAAGCACTGCAGGTGCTTCCCTTAGAGGGAATGAGTTTCCAGTTTCTCAAGGGAGCAAAGACCAGAGTTTCCAGGTGCATGGTACCTGCACCTGGTGGAATTTAGTTTTTTTCTGTTTTGGACATCACAGAAGTTCTGGGATTTGTACGTACTTGGATTAGTAACAGGCATCAGTGGCATTTTCTGACCATTAAATCAGATCTCATTATGCATGGTAGCTGTATTCTGAGAATTCTCCAGAAACATGGAATTGGGGAGCATTGAACTGTTGTCACTAGGGGAAATACAGGGTTGGATTCCTGCAAACCTGCCCACCACTTTCATAACCTTGTCAGTACATGAGCTTGTTTTATGTGTGTTTCTGTTAACAATACCTTAATTAATATATATTGTTCATTCGTTACTGTTGAATTCAGAGTCAACAGCACTATAACTCATGCCCAAGTAAAGCCTATGTAATGCATATTTTTTCCATAAGGCTCAGCACAGCCTTCAGTAAAATCACTAACAAAGAGCAAAATGCAAAAAAATAAATAAATAAATGTCTCACTAAATGGACTGGGTAAAGGATACTGGAATGTAGCTTGAGACCTGAAGCAAGAAGGCAGAGGGTCACCTTGTTCAACCTCAGCTGTGTAGGTGGGGCAACTAAAACATGTTTTGCTTTGTGTCTGGCCAAGAATGACCTTGAAATTGCTGTGAGTGTTCGTTTTGAGGTGACAAGTAAATTTTAGCAAGTAGCTGAATTCACACATTTGAAATGCACGCATAAAAAGGATCGACTGTATCCACTAGGCACAGGTCCAAATGCCAAGCACGTGTTATGATGCTCCGTTTCTGCAGTTTATATGAAGTAAATCCTAGCACTCTCCCCATTTTTACAGGAGAGCAACTCGAAGCTGAAAGAGGTTGCCCAACTTGCCCCTGTCCCACCACTCTTGAGCAGTTGAACCAGAACATGGATGTGTACTGATATTTTGCATAAACAGCAAATGCTGATTCTAGCTTGCTCTTACCCCTGGGGTCTATCCTTCGCCTGTGGTACAAGCAGCCATGGGGATTGCTTGCAGCCACTGTGTGTTTTTATTGGTGGGTGCCCATGCTATAAAGATGGTTAAATATTTTTCCTAACACTTTCTACATCCTTTTTGCCTTACAAATCCCTTTCTTAAAATCTCATGCTAGTCATGAATTTGTTGATCATTGCTTTCATTCATACAGCTTTTGAACACATACAGTGTATCCTTGTGCAAGAACTGGGGGTTCTGTGAGGAACCTGAGCGTTGGATATTTTGGTACCATAGAGGGTGGGTCCTGAAACAGTCCCCCAAGGACTCAGTGACAACTCTAGTGCCCTTCCACCTTAGTCAAAAAATATACTACACTGGGAAGGTGGAGCCCCGGAGTGAGGAGCAATTCACCCGGGTCTTCTGGGATCCTGGGTAGTTTGTTTTGTTCATTCTCTTAATATATTAAATAGAGTTCAGCCAGGCCGGTGGCACAGTCCTGGAATCCCAGCGGCTCAGGAGGCTGAGGCAGGAGGATCACGATTCAAAACCAGCCTCAGCAACTTAGCGAGGCCCTAAGCAACTCAGTGAGAACCTGTCTCTAAATAAAATGCAAAACTGGACTGGGGGTGTGGCCCAGTGGTCAAGTACCCCTGAGTTCAATCTCCGGTACCCACTCCTCCAAGAGTCCATCTGCTGTTGTACTGAGAACCAAAGTGGCGAGGTGAAAATACAAGGAAAGCTTCCTTCCCCGGGTGGTCCGGCTGGCAGTATTTAGCAACTTCTAGGTAGCCGGGAGGGACTGCCCTTTCCAAGGCTCGGAGCAGCAGGATGCACAGGGTCCCTCGGCAGAGCCCTGCCTGTTTCTGAGTGGCAGTTTCGTCCCGCAGAGCGGATCCAGGGCGCCGGCCTGCCCGTGGAGAGGGCCATCCTCCACGGGAAGCTGGGCGAGCACGGCAAAGCCCTGCACATCCTCGTGCACGAACTGGGGGACTTCTCGGCGGCCGAGGACTACTGCCTGTGGAGCTCCGAGGGCCAGGACGCGCCCTGCCGCCGGCACCTCTTCCACACGCTGCTCGCCATGTACCTCCGCGCCGGCCCCTCTGCCCAGGAGCTGACCGTGGCGGCCGTGGACCTGCTGAACCGCCACGCCACGGAGTTCGACGCCACGCAGGTGTTGCAGCTGCTGCCCGGCTCCTGGTCGGTGCAGCTGCTCTGCCCGTTCCTGACCGGGGCCATGAGGGACAGCGTCCACGCCAGGAGGACCGCGCAGGTGGCTCTCGGCCTGGCCAGGTCGGAAAACTTGATCTACACGTACAATAAGGTGAGCGCCTGGCCTTCTGGACGGGCTGGTCCAGCTGTCACTGGCCGTGAGTCATATGAGGCAGGTTTTACCTGTGGAAAATGGTCTTGGTGACTCAACATACCGAGGGTCTGAGTGGGCCGAGGCCGGGGCTGGGCAGCTCTTCTCTCCTCTTGAACGCCATGACCGAGAAAGCAGGTGGGTGGGGGAAGGCGAGGAAGGAGAAGCATCAGAAAGGTGCCAGGCACATTCTGGACACCTTCTCCTGTCATCTCACACCACAAGGGCTTTATGCCGTGTCCACCAGTATCAGCTCTGTTGCACAGCAAAGGACACTGAAGCCCAGGGAGGGCAGGGTAGTGAGAGGAAGAGCCCAGAGCTGCCTCAGGGCCAGTTCTTGTCCCCAAGCTGGACTCGCTGTCTGAATGCTCCACATGGCGGCAGAGCAGGAATCCATATTCCTCCCACAGGTAGAAGCCTGCGTTGACTCCGTGGTCTGGGAGATGCAGCCTTGGCCCTTTGGGTCTTTTCCTCTTGCTGCTTCCTGGCGAATCCTGGCCTAAGCCAGGCCCTTCCCAGGGGGGACCCACTGTCCCTCCCTCCTGGCCTTCGCATGTTTTGTCCCCACCTTCTGAAATACTCCTGTCGCCTGTTTGCAGTCTGGTAAACACCAAATCAGACCTCAGCCTACTATTTGTCCATAATGACACCATCTCATACCCGTAAGCAGATGAACCACCCTTTCTGCGCATCTGCTTGCTTCGTGCAGCATTCGTAAGTGTCAATTTACTATTAGACTGGGTTCTTTGAGGACAGGAACTTCATTTATTTATCTCCATTCCCTAGGGCCAAGCCTGGCATGCTGAGGGTGTTAAGTGTTTTTTGAAAGATGGGGACAACCAACAAGTACAAGATGAATTTACCAACTTGCTGCTCAATCTTGTCAGTAGACTCACCTGCCTGGGTTGACTGAAGTGAATTGTATAGGACTTTTTTATTTTTTAGTTGCAGATGGACACAATATCTTTATTTTATTTATTTCTTTTTATATGGTGCTGAGGGTTGAACCCAGTGCCTCACATGTGCCAAGCAAGTGTTCTACCACTGAGCCACAACCCCAGCCCAAACTTTTTGTTTTTTAATAAATTTTTTGAGATATGAATTAAAGATCCCCCATTTGAAGTCAATAAACCAGTATTGTTTTAAGCCACCAAGTTTCAGGTTTGCTTGTTATGCAGCCAAAACTAACTGATATGACTTGTTTATTAATATTGGAAGTAAAAAAGAATTGAGTAATGCATGAAGAAAATAGTAGATTCTGTACATGACTTTCATTATTATGATATGTAAGTCAAATATTTATTGAGTTCCTGCTATAAGCTCTGATTGTTCTCCATCTCATTCACATTACTCAGTAACCCTTCATGAAGGATTTGGTTGGCTCAGTGTCTGTCCCCACAGATTTGAAGTAATTACTGTGCATCACAGTGAGGCTATAGAAAGCCCAGAAGAATTGAATAACATATCTCTGCCCTCAAAAAGCTGGCAGATATACAAGTGGGAAACATCTGAAGAATCCATCCGTTCATTCTTTCATTTGTTTATTTGTTTTATGAATGTTTAAGAGAGCAACCAGATTGCTCTGAGCTGGGCTCTAAGGAGAAACAGACCAGAGATGGATTCCTTTTGCTGGCACTCAACTTCTGGTGGTGATCTTGAAGTCTGTCTTTGACTGTTTCACGAGTGTGGAACCACATACCACAACCCAGATTCCAAGAGCGAGGTTGGGTGGCTGTGGGCATCGCACATGGGCAGTACAGGGAGCATGGTCAGGCCGTGAGAGGAGGGGCAGCATTTTAGGGAGCACGGAGAAGCCAAGGCAATGAATGTGGGTGCTGGAGAGAAGAACAAGGGGCTAATGGTAGGGGTGGCGATCTGACCGCCCGAGGGGTGGGGATGTTAGATAATCCAGGATCTAAACATTTCGGTGGAATAGTCCATGAACCTGCTGCTACTTTGTTCTGAGTGGCAGACATCATTAATCAACCAGCTCTTGCCAGATCTGGGTCCTTTTCAACCCAGTGCTCTAGGCAGCAGCCACAAAGCAATCAAATTGGCATTCACGATGAACTCTGTCTGCCATTTCTGGAATAGTCATTCTCTCTCCTGAGGTCAGCAGACAAAAATGTCCAGCTGGCTCCAGGTAAGATGAATCAGAGAACCAATTCCAGAGCCAGGCTTCCTAAGGATGGATCTTGGCTTCTCCACATGCCAGCTCTAGGATCCTGTGCAAAATATTTGACCTCTGTTCCTCAGTTTCCATATCTTGAAGGACTTAAGCCGGGAAAATCATTTTTCCCTCTTCTGTTTCTGTGCTTGTACATACCTTCTTATGACAATACACAGAGTCCAAGAGGGTTTCAGAGGTTCGGTTCACAGCTGGCAGACTCCACAGCTCTGGGCCCAAGGTGAGGCAGAGCATTGTGGCTGAAGGAAATCCCAATGAAGGAAAGCAGCTCAGGACATGGCAACAGGAAGTGAAGAGCGAATTGTGTAGAACTTTTTAATTTGCAGAATTTAAGTCCTGTTTATGAGACCTTGGCTGATGGTTTTGCCGCTCAGTTTCATTATTTACCTCTGAAGAAAAGAGCTTGCATTTGCCAGCTCCTCAGGAAGGTGCGCTCTTGGCCAAGCCCCGTGTTTGTACTCTTCTTTTTGGCAAGTGAGAGGACCAGGGAGTGAGATGCTGTGCATGGTCCCATGTGGCTCCAACATTCCTGTCAGGCCAAGGTTGAAACAGTAAGAGCTCTGAGAACATTGGAGGGAGGATCTGGGATAGAAATGCCAGCAAGCAGCGGTTTCTTTTATAAACTAAAAATTGAAAAAAAACAAAAACAGTTGTGTAGTTTTTTTTTTTTTACTTCTCTGGGTACTAAGCCTGGTTTTGCTTATTTCCACCGCCTGCGTACTATTTGACAAAGTTGCCATGACAAGAGTCTACATCAGGGATAATAATCCTTGCAGGGTGGGGTGGGGGACGTGCTTCACTTGGGTCTGACTGCGTGGCAGCATTACCAGTCTCGGTTTCTGTTTGCAGATGAAGTTGAAAGGAAGTGCAATCTGGCTCTCAGACCAGAAGCTTTGCCAGCTGTGCCAGAATCCCTTTGGCGAGCCTGTGTTTGTCAGATACCCAAATGGAGGGCTCGTGCACACCCACTGTGCCACCAACAGACACACGACTCCCAGCTCACCCAGTCCTGGCACCCGGACTTGAAAAATTGGGCTCAAGCACGCAAGGGGGACTCCGAGTTCTTTTCTAAGCCTGCTGGACATAAAGAGCAGATAGCTGCCGTGCTTCAGGCCAGCAGGATGAAGGGGAGGCACCCGGGTGCTGGGGACACGTCGGTCCCTGTGAAACAGGGACACCTCACTGCTGATCGCTCTTGGTATGAATGTAAATGGAAATCCCTGAGAATCCCGAAAGTAGACCAGAGTTCACCTGTCCAGATACACAGTCACCCAGAACGAAGATCTCCTTTGAAAGAAAAGGGAGTCTTCCCCGGGCGGTCGAGACGGGTGAGAGAGCCCTCCTGAGACACAGGCGGGCGCTGGAAAGGTGTTGCGTGGTCTTCAGGCAAAGCCCTCTCCTGCCTGCACATGCTCAGGGCACGGAGCCCTGAGGTAGGCACCTCGCTGTCCTCCACGGGAGCATTGTCCATCCACGCAGGCTCTGCCTTTGCCCCTCCAAATGGCCAACCTTGTTTCATCATCCCATCCAGCTCCCAACCCCCAAAAGGTTCTGTTCTGTTTACTCTCAACAGTCACTTTGGGTAAACTCCTGTGCTTCAGACTGCCTAGCAAAGGGAGATCTTTTTAGAAATTGATAAAGATCCAAGAGAGAAGCTGTTTTGCCCATTCTGAAGTGGGCAGGGGAAGCCCTAGGTGTTGGGGACCCAAAGACAGGTTCCTTTGCAGACGCATCACCTGCTGATTGGAAACCCCCTGATGGACAGGTTCCACTGAACGTTTTTATTTGAATTCATAGCATCTTTGCAGTTTCTCTCTCACTGAGAAATTCATCCGTCATGTTCATTAGGGCTATTTTTTTTTTCTTATGAAAGCATACCTCCTACTGAAAACTTGAGAAATGAAAAGGGAAACGTGAGGAACTAAACCTAGCGTGCTTTTCAAGAGACAGGCTGGTCTTCACAGCGCACCCTCAGCAGGGCAGCCCGTGGGCACAACAGCTTCTGCCCTGGAGGGAGGCGCCCTTGCTCCCGACAGGTGCTTCTGAAGATCTTCCAAGGGGTCCAGCCAGGCTATCTTACCTGCCAGCACTTTCCATGCCTGCCCTGAGACTTCCTGGACCTGCAGAAGGAAGGTCTCTCATCCAGAGCCGTCTGGGGATTCGTTTTGTGCTTTGGCTGTCACCTCTTCACTGCCTCTTTCGCATTTCGTCCGAGGGCTGACCTCTGCTGGGAAGAACTTCCACGAAGATGACATACCCCCATCCGTGATGTTTGGGAAACAGGGCTCCGCTGGTGCCTGCGACAGGAGGACCGTGGAACACACCCTTTCTTCATTAGCCTGGGCCTTCCCGAGGCGAATAAAGAGCTTACTCTCCGTTCTCTAAAAAATGTTTGTTGTGCTAATAATGATCACGGTATTTTTTTTTTTTTTTTTTTTTCCTTTTGGGATTCTGCGTGAGCCAGGAAGCAAAAGCATCCGTGTGTTGTTTGGGGAACTGACATCTTTTTTTCCTAACCATGTTTCAATTATCTAAAGAATAAACATTGGAGAAATTCTCCTGTGGCTCGAGTGTGTGCTGTGTAAAGTGGTCTGACTTCCAAGGTCACGCCAGGTCATGAGCATCAGCTCCTGGATGACTGCCAAGGAACTCATCACCTTGTCGCGTGGGTTATGGCTACCACCTGTGAGTTGGGGTTTGCATTCCCCCAAGAGCAAGCTACCTGTACATGCAGCATTATACTTTAAAAAACACTGTTTTCTCTGTACACAAAATGGGTACCATCTTGGAAAAGGCTTGGGATGGCTCACTCCTAACTTGGGGACACTAGTCTCTCTTTTTCTCCCCCTCTGAAGCTTGATTGATATTTTGAAATGCCTGCCCTTCTTTCCAAGAATAAGAGCTACACTGGGCAGTTTCCCATCTCTACTGAATCCTTTAACAGGAGCGGAATAACATGACAACATGCGGAATCGTCTTGTATATTAAGAACTGTGTTCTCTAACCCTCCTCACACTCTCCCCAGGTCCTTTTCTTAAATCCTATTTTTAAGACAAATACATGGTTCTTTCTAACAGGCCTGCTGTTTTGTGACTGCCATTGAATAGAGCAATTAGAACTGTCACTCAGACCTTTTCCCTGTCATTAGGTGCAGCGTAACCATTCTAGTTAAAACAGCATGAACAGAACTCAATTTGCATTAATATTCTGTGGGCAGTACTGTTTAAGTCTATGGACTGTTTATCTGCCATTGCCTATCAAGTATTAATGTAGGAGTGTCATGTCAGCTGTGGGGCACTGGGCCTGAGCTCCGAGGTGGGAAGTTTGGTGAGCACATGGAGGTGTCTGTGGGGTTATGTTGTCACACAGATGTCTCTTGCACAGCTGGGGGTAGCCCTTGCTTTTTGCTTGCTGTCCCATGGAACCCTTTGTCCTTGCAACTTTATCCTTCTCCCCTGACTGGGTCCCAGATACACATGATGTACAAATGTAAACATGTTGATTTTATTAAAATTCTTTTAATTCATTGTTCTTTCTGCAATTTTTTTTTTCTATATAAAAATTCTCTTTGTTGAAGTGATGGTCTCCATGCACACTCTCCCTAGTCTGAGGAGTTCTAGAACCAGATCTACCCCTCCGGGCTCTTCTCAGCACCCACAAAGGACTTTCAGTGGCTGCCTCTTGAGTTCTGTTATTACTGGGCCACCTTTGAATTTATCTCCTGCACGTTTGCAGTCTGCTCCTGGACATTTCTAGCCTTTTCTGAGAAATCACGCACTGAGAAGATTTCCAGTAACTTCTACCTACTTCATCTTTTAGGTGATTGCTTTTAAATAAGCAGGTCTCCTTTACATTTCTAGCCCTGAACATATTCAAGGAATATAATCAAATCTTACCTTTAAATTCTACTTCCTCCTCGAGTACATTGCTCGTGACAGGTCTTTGAGCAGCCCTGTTCAATCTCAGCCCTTCCTTCCAGGTACTGTCCTGCAGAAAGGATATGTTAACATAGGTTCCATCTCGATTATTCTAACCCCATTCTGCCTACATGTGGTCAGGCACATCCCAAATATGAGGGGATAGAGAAGGAGGTGTCATGAGTCATTGTATTTCCGATGGAAGAAATAGGCATTGTTTTATTCTGGTGACTTTCTTGGAGTTTGGGAACCATGCCAGAAAATCAGCTCCTGCCTGCAGATTCCACTGCCTGGTGCTTTTCTACAAACCAGGATGCAACCTGAAACCAGCCCAGGGTTTACTGTGTTCAAACCTAGTGTTACTGCATTTAGAAAAGCATGAAGCAGCATCTTTGATGGTCTTTTGTTACTGGGATCCCAAGGTCCATTAGCATATCAGGGAACAAGAGAGTGGAGTGGGGACATTAGATGTCTAAGCCTGACTGGCAGGGAATCGGGTATGGATTCACACTGGATGGAAGAGACAGGCAAGTGGCTGAGAGACAGTGTAAATTGATGTCCTAAATGTGTCCATCGGTGGAAGCAGAGACAGGCGTGTGCCTCAGTTAAATGGGCTGTGACTCATGTTAGGAGTAATTAGATATTAACTAACACCCCATTTGCTCTTAGCAGATCTGTCAACCTTAGCGTTTGAAATGAAAATGTACAAGAATCTAGACCATATGGACCAGAGGCCCTTTCACCTCCTCAAAAAAGCTCAGTGGCTGGAGCAGCATTTAAAAGCTTGTTAACATGCTGGTCGAAGATAAGCACTTGAATTAATGAAGCCTGCTTTTCTTCAGTTTGCAACCAGGGAAGGGAAACAAATCGCTATAATTCAGTCTGCAGTCTGGAGTCGTAAATTTGTTAAATGAGATCACGTGGCAAGAAGGGTTTAGAAAGCAATGCACACAACTCGACAGGCTGTGGGACTTGAGAAGTAAGAACCTGGGGAACCTGAGTCCTTTGGGCTCTGACACACTTGACTGTGGCCATGGCAACCAGGCTCCAAGACCTGGGAAGTCTCAGGTGGGAGGTGGAGCTAGGTAGCATCCAGGTGACCTTCAGGTACTAACACTGTTCCAAGCAAGGGAAGTCAGCGCCAGGTAGTGGGCGTGGCATCAGCCTGTGGTATGGAATGCTGTCCTGCAGTATCTGGGCTCTCGGGGAGGACCAATGTCACCCAGCACAGGAAGTCCTGCTCAGCAGGGCCAAGGATGTGTCCCACGTGTGTCTGCAAATCCAGAATCTCATTCCATGATCTCATCGACACCCAATATGGTCCAAGGAGTTCCTTAGAAGGGAAAAGGGGACCTCAAGTCAGTCCTAGCAGGTTCTTGACTTATGCCCCAGCAAGGAATTTCAAGATACGTCCCAAGAGGCACAAGCGAAGACTTAATCTGAAAAGCAAGATTTATTCAGGAAAGCAAGCAATAGAGTGAGAGGCACACTCACAGGGAGCGGGCTTGCAGGAGCGCAAGAGTGGGTGTGCTTTGGGTCTCAGGCTGCTGCTTTTTAAGGAGACTTTGTAAATAGTGAGGTACATGGGCTGGCATCAGCTTAACGAGCTCCATTCTTTTGATAGTGGAGCACAGAGCAGGTCGCCGCGATGTCGTTCTCAGAATCTTCAGGTTGACCTCTACTTGGACAGTACCCTATTATATTTTCTTACATTATCGCTAGCCTTCTTTTAATTATTCTGTAAACTACAAGGAATGTAGGCACTGATGAACCGGACTTACAGCTCTCTAACATTTACCGGAGCTGGAGGAAAACAGTCCTGGGGAGCATGGGTGGGGTGTTCAAGGAGTTTCAGATTGAAAGCTCCAGCCCCTCTTTCCAGCCCTGGTTGTCTCCTTCCTACCTATTCATATTTCTTGTATCCTGCCTCACCATGATCAGGAAAGTGACTCCATAGTTTACCCGCCTGGTTCCAGCTCTGCCACTTGGAGGGGAAAGGAGTTGCTCTGCGCATACCTCTGTCAACAGCTGGGATTTCCATGGCCTTTTCTTCCACCTCCAGCAGTCTGGGCTGAGAACCTCTTTGCTTTCCTCTGGCTTCCATGAGCCCTTCACCATTATAATCATCTTTCTCTACATAACATCTTCCATTTGTCTCACTTGAATATCAGTTTTTCCCTTTCAAATTCCATTGGTGCCAGACGGACTGGGAAGCAAATTTCCATCCTCATCTCCATAGGACTGAAGCTGAGATGACCCCGTCTGCTTCACCCTGCCCCCCGTGGAGTGGGCTCGTCTGCCTGTCCTCTGCTGTTGCTCAGGTACCTCTCTGAGTTACCTGCAGCAGCAGGTGTGCGCAGTGGACTTAGGGGACTCGGGCTGCCCCCCTCCCTGGCTCCCACACCTGCCGTCAGGATGTTACAGGAGAAACCCAATGTCTGTTTCTAAATTGTTTTTCAATATATTGCTGACTAACAGCTGTTGACTGAAGTTCATAATTAAGTATAACCAAAATGCTAAACGTCCACCTTCTTGAGAATGAGAGTCCAAGCGCACATACAAAATAATGTATGCTTCTTGAGAGCTTTGACTTCTTTGATTGCACTTCATTTACAAGAATGTATTCATCTTTTATGAATTAAAAAACTCAGGAACTCAATGTTCTGCCCACCCCCTTACAAAAAAAGACACATTACTGTATTATCAAGATGGCTCTATTTAAAAATACTTTCCATGTACGTTAGTCTCTTAAATTGTAAAATACGCATATCATAAGATTTGTAACGTTAACCATTTTTAAGGGTACGGTAAGTGACATAAATACATTCATATTCTTGTGCCCGCATCACTGCTGCCCATCTTCAGAATGTTTTTCATCATTCCAAATGGAAATTCTATACCCAGGGAGCAGTAACCTCCCGTTTCCCCTCCTCCAGCCCCTGGCGACTGCTGCTCTACTTCCTGTCTCTCTGAATTTGTAGAATCATGCAGTATTTGTCCTTTCACTTCGTATAATGTCCCCAGAGTTCACCCATGGCAGAATTTCCTTTTTCATGTGGAATTATGTTACATTTCATGGTTTTTAAATTATATATTTACAAAGTGTGTGTGTGTGTGTGTGTGTGTGTGTGTACGTGTGCACATGTGTGCAGTCTGTTTCCCTGTATATATTTTATAGAAAATTATAATTTCGATTTTATATATTCACATGAATGTGTAAACTATGACCTTCCATCTACGCATCTCAGTCTTCGATGATTGTCCTGTTCTCTTCCATTGGGTTTAAACAGACCAACAAGCAAACCTCATGATTTGTCTGATGCAGCCGCTTAAGAACAGGTTCCAAATCAGCACACAGTCTTAGTCAACCAGGAGGGGCACAAAGATCCTGCTCATTTGCAAAGGTCTGCATAAAGCTGATTCAGAACAGAGGCCAGACTAACTTAAAGGAAAGAGCATCCAGAGTCAGGGTGGGGACCTACAGGTCAGAGCATGTCACAGCAGTTAGGAGTGTGTCTCGATGGCAGGTCTTCTAACCGCCTTTGCATGTTTCCCAGCATTTCCCCCACCCTACCTTTAGAAAAACTGGCACATCTTTTTCTTTCTTTCTTTCTTTCTTTCTTTCTTTCTTTCTTTCTTTCTTTCTTTCTTTTTTTAGGTACTAGGGTTGAACTCAGGGACATTCGACCACTGAGTCACATCCCCAGCCCTATTTTGTATTTTATTTTATTTTAGAGACAGAGTCTCACTGAGTTGCTTAGCACCTTGCTTTTGCTGAGGTTGGCTTTGAACTAGCCATCCTCCTGCCTCAGTCTCCCGACCCACTGGGATTACAGGCATTTGCCACTGTACCTGGCTTGTCACATCTTTTGGGAAGGGAAGAATGTGCGTTTTATTTTCTGCTTGGACTGTTACTCAAATGCCTGCCATGTCATTGACATTCAGGAGTGCCAACAGCCTGATAAACTGATAGGAGGATCATTTCTATGCTTTGCTTTCCTGGAAGAACAAGAAGTGACTTTGCAGGCAGTGTAGACCATGCATGCGTGGGTTTGGTTCTAGGATGGGAAGGGCTGGCATTCACCATTTCTCCGTGTGTGTGAGACAGGGGACCAAGAGCGTCCGCAGTTAAAACCAGTTTGTTTCCTTTCCCACGTGGGTACCCTGGATGCTGTGGATTTCCTATCACATGTCAACACCTGCTTCGTAGGCCTGTGTCCTGGGTAATCTCCAGAACACAGCAAAGATTACCTAGTTATGCTTTCCTATGCTCGTTTATGAACACACGACCAGTGCAGCTCCACATCATGTACAACCACAAGAATGGGAAGCTAGACTCCAGGTAGGTATGATATGCCAAAATACACTCTGCTGTCATGTATAACTGAAAAGAACAAACAAAAAATTCAAAAGATGATGTAGTTATAGAGGGAGGGCTGGCTGTCTCGGCAGCCTGCACGTGAGAGCATCCTGTACACCCATCCTTATCTGCCCTGTCGCAGTGGGTTCATGCAACTGAACTTCCAAAGCAGACTGGGGAGGGGTCAGTGTCTATTTGTGATCCATTTGCACCTATTGGCATGACTTTCCGATATCTTTGTGTTTATACAAAGACTAGAAAATGAGCTGTTTCTAAAGCAATGGACAGAGCTGGTCAGCTGGTTCTAGCCTGCAGTGGCCATGCCAGGGTTTCCCAGAGAAAGAGAACTAATGGGGTACAAGGGGAGTGTGTGTGTGTGTGTGTGTGTGTGTGTGTGAGAGAGAGAGAGAGATTATGAAGAATTGGCTCACATGATTACGGAGGCTAAGAAACCCCATGATTTGCCATCTGCAAAATGGGTATCCAGGAATGAGAGTGCTTAATGCAGACTGAGTCCAGAGGCCTGAGAACCAGGGGAGCCGATGAGAGGAGACACCTCAGCTCAACACTGACTGAGACAGCTTTTTTTAAGGGGGAGATTTTTTCCTTCCGTTCATTTCAGGCCCTCGATGATTGGTTGAGGCCCACCCACACGGGAGGGCCATCTACTCCACCGAGGCCACCAGTTCAAATGTTAATCTCATCTGGAAATGATATCAGGGACATATCCAGAAATAAGGTTTAGTCTGGGCACTCTGTGACCCAATCATGTTGAGACATAAAATTAACCATCACATACATGGGCAAGAAGATGCTGAAGCCAGGATGACTTACTCCAAGCTCATGATCACATCCTGCACCTGCAGGATTAGAAATGGCCTTGCTGCAGAGGGAGGCAGAGGAGAGACTAAAGCTCTCAGCAAGAACTGCACTTCCTGTGAAGGAGAGTTTTTCCTTTTTCTCTTCATGCACTCATTTATTCATATGTTTAACCATTTATTTATTTCAAAAGTATGTGCCAGGCCTCGTGCTAAATGCTGCAGATAAAATGGGAAAGAAGACATTGCATGTTGGCCTGGCCGGTGCTCAACATGGAGATAACAACAGAGCAGGACCAAGGCTGAGGGTGGACAGTGCAGGTGAAGCAGAGGAAGAGTGAGGAGCCCTGACTCTGGGGGACAGGCAAAGGAACAGCAGGGCCAGCTCAGGAGGTGGGTCAGATTATGGCCCTTTGGAAATTAGATGAAAGGATCAGTTTGACCAGAGGCCAGAGAGGTAACCAGGGAATGGTGACAGATGGACTGGAGGGTCAAGCTCTATCCTTGTTCTAAGCAGAAGAAGAAACAAGTGTTCATGCTGTGGGAAGACCAAGAAGCCCACCCACGGGAACCACCGCCCACATTTCCATATGGTATTTTGCCTGTTCATTTAGGCTTTACAGAGTCAACGTTTCTAATGACCCAGGATAGGGGCAGAAAGACAAAGTACAAAATGGTTTGGCCAATCAGCTGATTAGGAGAGTGCTTTTAAAAAAATAATAGTGTTGAATAGAAATGTTGAGGTTTGGTGAGGTCAACTGGTACTGCTCCCCAAAGGATACCATGCAGGCCACATGGGGACATGCCAGGGTCAGTCAGGAGACAGGGAAGGGTGAGGGACCAGACAGGAGCCTTTATTGTGGTTTCCACAGGGAGCAACAGGTGAGGCAGAGCAGGTAGGCTTAGGCTTGGCTTATCTGAATAAGTTCCACGTACTCTGGGGCAAAGAGACTGCCTCTGGCTGGCTGGTACCTGGCCCTGGGGTGATTGAGGCAGGACATTGTGGCCCAGAGTGCAGGAGCATAGGAGAGGGGTGGGGGCCACAGGCTCTGGTTGGTTGGCTTGAGAAGTGTGTTCGTGGCCATGCTGTTAATTCACTGTCTCGGAATTGACTTATCCTGGGAGGGATGGTCTTTTTAGGTGTCGAAGTGTAAGAAATATGGGGAAAAAAGACACATGAATACATCTTTTTGATTTGGACCCTGGGATGGTCACAGTTGTATTCCTCTCCATTCTCAGGACAGAGAATAGGAAAAGCTTTTAATATACTTCTCACTTCAAGGCAGGAAAGTTTGCGTAGGAGAACGATTTTGGTCCACTTGGACTGAACCCCATAGACTAGGAGCTCACATAGCAAATGTTTATTTCTCATAGTTATGGAACCTGAAAGCCCAACATCACCATACTGGTAAGGACTCTTCTTCTGACTTGCAGCTGACTGTTTTCTTGCCCTGACTTCACGTGGCAGAAAGAGGAAGCTCTGTTGGCTTTTCATCTTTGGAGAAGGCGCCTGTCCGTATAGGGGTGGCAACCTCAAGGCCTCATCACCTCCCAAAATCCACTCCCATCCCGATGCCATCACATCACATGCCAAACTGGAAGGATGCAATTCATTCCAGAGGAATAGTGCAGGGTGAGAAGCAGGAGTTAAGATGGTCTAGAAACTTCCTAGGTCCAGCCAGCCAACCAGTCAGCCTGCTGTATTCAAGGGATTTCTTGAGTCTGGCTGACTCCAATTGGCCTGAGTTTGCCACAAGTAGTCTTTTTAGTCCAAACTGGTTTCCAGAGAAGTTCAAAATCCCTGCAATCATTTTCTCTTATATATCTCTATATATAGTTTGTGAATATGTATTAATTGGCCAAAATGAGAAGTTCTTTAAAAATGCCTCCCCAGTTAGCATGGCAGTGTGCTTAGCCTCCCTGGTACCTGATGACCTGCTTCATAACTCAACTCCTGATCTAAGCCTGTTGGTGGCGGGTGTCAGGGGCTCCTGGGAAGTACTTCATGGCCCGCCCACAGGATTTTCCAAGTTTCTGGTAATTCGCAAGCACAGTCAGTGGGAAGAAAGATGAATGATCTGAAAAGCAATTTTATGATATCCTGGCCACCAATTCTGCTTTTAGAAGCTAATTTTAGTAAAATAATCATCAGGGAGGCAGGGAGATTTATGTCAAAGATGTCCATTACAGTATCTTTTAAAAGTAGTGAAAAACAGAAAACCATCTCTGAATATTCAGAACAGGTAGCATCTCATGACATCCACACAACAGAAGAATACAGTCACCAGGAATCACTTCAAAATACGAACACAAAACAAAAATAAAAGGCCATGGTAGGATCTGAATTTTGCAAAAGAACATATACATTTAAAAAATTCTAAGAAGTGAATTAGTTGTTTTTATTTCTACATGGGGGAAATTACTTTTATAATTGAAGAAAAATCAACAGATAATTTTTAAACTTTTTTAAAAGTAGGGAACGTGTCAGAAGCATGAAGAACATGCCATCCTTCTACAGAATCTGAAGCCTAAACTTTAATAGGTTAATGTCGTCTCATATCAGGTGAAGGACTCGATCACATCCACGTACTGGTTTTGCATTGTTTGATTCCCCGCTACCCTCAGTGCTGGCACTGAACCCAGGGCCTCCTGCATGCTGGTGAGCTCTTGCTCTTATGGGCCTGGGTCAGTTACCACAAGAAGGGATCCTCATAAATAAATGCTACCTTCATGTTTTGTCTCTTCTAACATCTTGCCCTTCTGCTTTCTGCCATGCGCTGAAGCTGCACCAGAAGCTGATCAGATGTGTCATGCTCTTAGCTTCCCAGCCTCCAAAACCATGAGCCCAAATAAACTTCTTTTCTTTATAAATTACCCAGTCTCAGGCATTCTGTTATAGCCACAGGAAACAGGATACCATAGAGGAGGGTCAGGGAATAAAGAGAACATGTAGGCAGAAGGAAGCTCACAGGATGGTGTAAGGGAGATTTAGAGATTAATGTGACAAAAAACTAGAGCAGCTTCATCTCTGGAGAACGCAAGAAGCAGCCTGGAGTCCTGTCTGGGTCTGTCTGGAGAGAAATTCATGCTCATGGCTACCTGTGGAGATCTCAAGGAGATGCATCTGTCAACCCCGGAGAGCCCCTGCCTGGGGAGTTTCTTCCTACTAACGACCTGACTGCTTCCTGAGAGACCCATTAAATCTCAGTGATAATATAGAGGCCTTGAGGAGAAGGAGCCTCAGTTTCCAGGTAGTTTCTCTCTTTTTCTGTTCACCCTTAAAAGCAAATTAAGATTTCCACTTTTCCTTATGCATTTTTAAAGGTTCAGTCTTGACCGTCTGTCGTGGTGAGCTTCTGACCCTATCTTCATGGTTTAATAAAGCAAGCCAAGGCTTCCTGATTCCACCACAAAAATCCTGAAATAAGAGACTAAGGCAGCAGCATTTCAATGAGGGAGGAAATGAGAAATATTCCCAAAGAACCCTGCATAAGGAACAGCAAGTCTTTCTTTTAAAAAATGCTAAATGAGTATGGTTAGTTTTTCCTCGACCAGAGTGATTGGCAAAGGGCCAGGAGATGTCAGAGGCCACAGCAAAGAACATGGAGATCCAGAGCAAGTCATTTGTTCTTATGAACTGGGCCATGGGGATCTTCTCTGGGGGCTGAACTTGCACATCTGGGCCCTCAGATTTGTGAATGCAGAAGGTCAAATTCCGGTAGCAACTCAGTTCTTCTCCCACACAGATAGGCCCTTTCCATTCCTTCCAGAACAATGAGGAAACATTCGTGTTGCGCGTCCCCACTTGATCTCTCTTGGACCGTGGCAATGTCTGGCACCTCTCCTATCCCCACAACACCTGTTTCTTGACTTCTGCTGGATGAAGGGCAGAGAGCAGGAAGCAATCTGAACTCTCTGCTCAAGTAACCAGGGACACCTGCCCAGAGTGACACTCATGCCTGATATTCTTGCTTTCAAACATCTTTTCATTCATATAGAATCCAGATGCTATAACCTTCCAAGCCCTCCCTTTTCTTAAATATTTAAATCACGCTGGTCTGGCCTGTGCCCCATTCCACACTGCCATTGGCAACCAGGCTCCATTCAGTAGAGGATACTTTGAAATTACTCTTAGGCAGAGTTGACCTCAGTGTTGCTTGCTTACTCTTTTTTTTTTTTTTTTTTTCCGGTACCAGGGATTGAACCCAGGGGCACTCTATCACTGAGCCTCCTCCCCAGCCCAATTTTGTATTTTATTTAGAGACAGGGTCTTACTGAGTTGCTTAGCACCTGGTTTTTGCTGAGACTGCTTTGAACTCACGATACTCTTGCCTCAGCCTCCCGAGCCGCTGGGATTCTTATTCTTTTAATAGTATTTTTCTTCTTATCTTGGCAAAGTCCATCCCCTTGTGGCTGCAAATTTTCAAACAGTTTTGTTTATATGTCTCCCATCTTTTGCATCTCAAAGGTTTCATGGGGCAAAAGTTTCTCCTCACCACAGATGTAAAGGCATGTGTTTTGCCTCTGTAGGTGGGACTCTATCTGTAAGATGCCAAAGGGAGGCAGCCATCTTTCTTTGATGTAATAGAGATATGCTTATTGTACTACGTGTAAAGGATCAGTTGTGAAATCAGTACTTAGGACTTCAGAATTCACACGTGTTCTAGGTTCTCTTGTTTTTTAAATTGTATGCTGTGTTGGCAGAACTTGCTGGGAGTCCACCCAGTTCATACCCTCTTCTTCCAGGGTAAGAAGCTGTAACTGGGTACATGAACGCCTGACTGGAGACCCTAGTTCCCAATCTCTTTGGCAGCTAGGTCATGTGACCAAAAACGACCTGGAGCATGTGGTGTTTTTTTCTGTACAGGTTTCTTCATGCCTGTTCCCTCATGGCCTTGAACGTGGCAGTGGCTACAATCTAGACTGACCACAAAGATGAAGACAATGCCCCAGGGGATCATGGGAAACTAGATGAAAGGATCCTGAGTCCTGAACAACCACAAAGAGCAGAGCCCGGCCAACAGCCCTGGTCTTCCACTGTTTCTATTTGTTCAAAGTCACTTTAGTGTTGACTCACTGTGTTCCACTTTTGCCCTCTTGGTGACAACCCCTGGACATCTCCCTCCTGCCTCCCCATGTTCTCAATATGCTGTGGACCTCAGAACAGCCCTAAGAAGAACAGGTAGGGGCGGACATGGGATTGGGATTGCAGTCTTCCCTCAACTCGTTCATCTCCTCAGCCCAGTGGGGCCTGCTTGTAGTTCAGGAGCGTTTTGCATGGAGTGAAGTGGTGTAGTTGAGGACAGTGAGCAGAATTTTGCCCCTTGTCTTAGTCACCTTTTCACTGCTGTGACCAAAAGATCTGACAAGAGCAATTGGAGGAGGGAAAGTTTGTTTGGGGGTTCATGGTTTTGGAGGCCTCAGTTTGTAGATAGCCGACTCTATTGCTCTGGACTGGAGATGAAGCGGAACATCATGGCGGAAGGGTGTGGCAGAGGAAAGCATCTCAGGGCCTAGTACCGGGAGCAAGAGAGTCCTGCTCACCAGGGATTGCCTGAGAAAGGGGAGCAGAGCAGCACTGAGACTACTCTATGTGGAGAGCCATCAGTCCAAGCCAGCATGCACCCTGAGCTGGGCTCAGAATAGCAAAGCGGGGATGGATCTAGACTTCTGTCCTCCATCTTGGTTTCTAGGGAAACTGCTTTTATTTCACCTCATCTGTGGAGACCATGATTTAAGATGAAAGGTGACAGGTTTACAGGGCTGGTCACAGTTAGGATAACACTTCTGAGAGTCCCAGCAGGCCCTCCTTATTATCTTCAGGTTCTGCATCCACAGGTTCAACCAATCACAAAGGGGAAATATTGGGAAAAAAATATTCCTTTGTCCTGAACAGGTACAGACCTTCCCCGCTTGTCATTATTCTCTGAACAACACAGTGTAGTGTGAACAACACAGCAATTACCTAGTCTTAGGTATTATAAGCCACCTAGAGATGATTTAAAGTCTGTAGGAGGGTGTGCCCAGGTTCTAAGCAAACACCCCACCATTTTACATAAGCGACTGAGCATCTCCAGATTTTGATATCTGTGGGAGACAGGTTCTAGGACTTCTCTAGGGTACTGCTGTGTTTGTGTTTCATGTCTAAGGCTCTTCCAAGGGGCCTTGGCACCTGCTGGGGTGGAGAATTAGTTATTACTGTAGTTGGCAGGTTTCTGTCTCTCCCTCAAAGTCCCTCAGAAACCATTTAGGTGTGAAGCCTTCTCTGAGGTGACAGAGATCCCAGGGTTAGTGAACCACCGGGCATAGAGACGATGAGAAATAAGGAAACAATTGAAAGGGTGAGGCTGACCTTGTCCAGCCAGCCTTGGTGACGGAGACCAGTTATCGTAGGAAGTCAGAGGGCAGTCAAGGTTCAGGAGGTCCAGAGAGTACCATGGAGTAGCCAACCGCAAGTGAGCGTGGAAGACTGACTGACTGAAGTGACGCAGCAGGGCCTTGACACAGGCAAACAAAAGAAATATGGGCACCTCATTGGGCGTCCCGGGGCCCCAACAGTCCTGGGTTGTCATCTTATGTGACATCCTTCTTTTCTGTTCCCAGCAGGTTCTAGACTTCTTGGAGTCATTTTTTTTTCTTAGGAGTTGCAAGAGCCCAATGCTCATAAGTCACCACCTAGTCACCAATGGGATAGCACTAAGAGATGGGGCCCTCGAGAGGTGATTAAGTATGGGTTTACTGTCCTTATAAAAGAGACTCGAGGGAGCTATTCTCCCCCTTCTGCCATGTGAAGACACAACAAAGTCCCATTTATGAAGCAGAGGGTGAGCCCTCACCAGACACCAAATCTGCTGGTGCCTTAATCTTGGACTTTCCAGCTTCTGAAATGACAAAAAATAAATTTCTCTAGTTTATAAATTACCTAGTCAAAGGTATCTTGTTATAGCAGCCTGAACCAACTGACAAAGGGTGTTGGGCATTGGATCCTGGGCTTACTACTCATGGTCTTGGTACAAGTTTTGGCAAGAACATGGTCTTATACACTGAAAGAGCAATAATACTTTATTTAAAATATATACAAAATTATTACTTTGAAACATAAATATTATTTCCAACATACATCATATAACATGGATTGACATAAATTTTGGTACTTTCATTCATTCAATTTTGTCATTTCTCTTTTGCTCAAGGCTCCTGAAGAAAATTCTCTTGAAAGGCCCACCAGAGGGGAGGTACCCATAGGCTTGGTCCCCTTGGTGGTCTGACTGTGCTCTTAGCCACCACTGGGTCCTGAAAACCTAACCTGTGGGAGCTGAAGGCAAACCCTGCCCTTGCTGGGGGCACAGGGAACAAGAATTGATGTGACCATTCTTAGTCATCCATATGCCCATTGCCTGTATCTCTCCCCGCCATCTTGGTTGGAGGGAACAGGTGTCAATTATTTTCTTGACGAACCCTCCCCTGGGCTGAGATTAATGTAAATTATGTTCTCCTCTTCATCTCCCTTCCTTCTCTGCCTCTGTCACCACTGGTATAGAAGGGTGTAGGAATGTTGAGCTGGACTCTGAATACAACTTGGAAAGAAATAAATGAAGCAAAAATGGAGTGTCTGCTCTTGGGCTGTCTCTACTCTCCTAAGATCAATCAGACAACTACTTTTGGATATGGCCTACGCCTCATTCATTACTAGTTCCCCCATAGTGCCTTATATCCAGTAGGCACTTAATAAATGCTCATTGCATGAATGAATCAGTGAATGCAGGGGACCCCGGGGTCGTGTGTTTAAAACACCCATTTTGGAATCCAAGAGCTTGAGGTCACCTAGACACACATCCTCATTGGGGAAACTGAGGTCTATAGAAGGAGGTGAAATGAACAAGCTCACCTGACTAGTCCCTGATAGTAAGATCTGGAATCAGATTTTCTGAACTTCTCCTTAAATTCCTCACTCTCTTCAGAGTTGGCAGTCAAGAGAGCCCAATGGACTCCATGCTGTCCCTGAACTCAGGGAAGTCCCCTCTCCACATTGGAAGCTCCTTGTGGTTATCAGGGCCTGTGGACATAGTGGCCAAGTACACAGTGCAAGAAGGATCCCCTCTAGGCAGCGTGGCTGGCTCCCAGATCCAGCCCCCTGCAGGTGGGTCTTGCAGTGGATGTGAATGAGGTAGGAGGAACAGAGGTCAGTGGGGATGCCCAGTTCCTTGGGTTTGTTTTTTCTGCCCCCTGCAACAGTTCTAGTGCTGGAACAGATCTGGAACCTCCCAAAGGCTCTGAAGCCCTGGGATGTCCAGGGGAAACATGTAAACAAAGCCCCCAGATTCTAAAAGCAAGTCACTACAAATACTTGCTCCATGGATGAATTACAGGTATTTATTTTTCAGTGCTAGGAAGGATGAAAATAAAGGGAGGGTGGGAAAGACAATGGAGGGAGAAGGAAGGAGCTGAGGGATGGCCAGGCAGGCCAGGTGTAGGGGGGAGGGGCGCACGAGTACCCAGGCAGTCTCCTCCTTTCAACTGAGCTGCCCAAGAACACCCTCTGAGCTCCAAGCTGCAGAGACCCTCCATGAGTCACACCAGGAAACTCAAAAAGTGCAGTTTCTTTTGCTTCCCAGTATGATTTCCATTTCTTTTTGGAAAGGATGATGTGGCATGATATAAAATGACACCTGACCAATGCACAGAGCCTTCTGTGTTTCCCTACACCCTGAAAACATAACTAACCCTGAAGAACACTGGCCTCAGGGGAGCCAATGGTAAGGCAAGGAATGACCCCTACGTGGGCTTCTCACACCACAATCTGTCATGACAACATTGCTCTTAGGCGGGTGTTAAGGAGGCTCAAACAGAGGAATTGAGCTCTGGGACAGACCCTCCTCCTACCTGGCCCTTAACCAGCTCCCTCCTGCTCCCCCTCTTCTCTGCTCACTTCCTGCCCAACTTCCTCAGTCCCTATCCAACTCCCATTTGCCTTGACTACCTTGTCCTTCCCACCAGAACCACATGTGATTCTTCAGCAATGAGAAACAGGAATAACTCGCTTTGCTGAAATTTGAAATTTAGGAGCTCCTTGGGTAACAAATGAGTACCTTTGTGCTTAAACAGTCACCAGGAAAGGCAAAGGACTCAAGTGCGGGAAGCAGAACCGGGTCCTGGGACCAATCCTGTGCCACGGCTAGCTCCCCACCGCTCTGCTACACCGCAGACTGGTTCTCATTGCACACATAGACTCTGCTAGGCTGGATTCGCCTTTGGATCCGCTCAGGCACTTTGGGGAGGATTTGGAAAGTTTGGGGCAGCAACTCTAAGCAGGCCTCCCGGAACTTTTTGATTCTCCAGCAGTACACCATGGGGTTAAAGACAGACTTGAGGTAACTGAGCCACAGGATGCAGGTGCTGGTGGTGTAGAAGGAAGGGCTGTAGTAAAAACGCCGGCTGAACACCGACAGGAGGCTGTAGACGGAGTGCGGCAGCCAGCAGAGCGAGAAGCCCACGAAGAGGATCAGGATGGTGGTGAACGCCTTGGTTTTGAAGCTCAAGTCCACGCTGACCTGGTGCTGCCGCTGGAGCCGCCTCAGGCCCGCCCTGGTCAGCTGTCGCAGGTCCAGGCTGTCGGACTGGTTGTGGACACGGACAGCATTCTTCCGCACAGTATTGAGGATGCACAGGTAGGAGCACAGCATGACGCCGAAGGGCACGAAAAACACCGCCACCACCAGCGTCACCACGTAGGCGCGGTCAGCCGGGAACTCGGTGTAGCCCAGCACACACTGCGGAGCCCGCGCGGGCACCTCCACGAACGTCCAGCCTGTGAGCGACGGAACCGAGATGCAGAAAGACAGCACCCAGGAGATCGCGATGATCACCTTGGCCCTGCGTGGATTCAGCTTGTCCTGCCGCTGGACGATGATGAGAAAGCGGTCCACGCTAATGATGAGCAGGATGGCCACGCCCTCCAGGACGAAAAACCAGTAGAGCATGGCAGACAGCCGGCAAAAAAGGTCCCCAAAGTGCCAGCGGACGGTGATGAGGGTGACGGCGGTGAAGGGCATGCAGCATAAGGACAGCATGATGTCCGAGAAGGCCAGCGTGGCCAGCAACAGGTTGATGGCGGAGCGCATGGCAGGCCTCTGGTACACGATGATGCAGACGACGGTGTTACCCATGCATCCGACCACGATCATAAGCAGCATCATGATGGCCAGCGATATCCTGAGCGGGGCGGACAGCGGGGCGGCCCCGGAGTCCGACACGTTGCTCGCGTTCCGCAGCAGGTATTCGTAAGTCTCCACGGATGTGCTATTACAGGCCATCGTGGAGAGAAACTCAGAGCTGGGGCAGAAATGGCTGCAAGCGCGCCCCTCAGCGCTCTGGTGGCTTTCGTTTTCTGTCTGCGGGTTGCATCTTCTTCCTCCGTATCGGGGAATCTCTAGGTTGCTGAAATGGTCGGGAGAAAAGATTTTCTTTGGGTGTTGTGCTTGTGGTTTGTCATTCATCAATTACATCCAGCCATCTCTGTGGCAACCAACTGTGGCCACAAGCTTCCTCCTTGGACACTGCCTGTAGCCTGGAGCAAGCAAGAATGCAAAAGAGAAGGGAGTTAGATTTTCCCAGTAAGTAAGTGCAGAATAGAGCACTTGCTTAAATTTGGCAGATACAAATGAGCATACTTGGCGAGTTTCACATCTGTGATTCAACCACCCAGGATGGGAAATGGTCAGAAGAAACAGTGCATCTGAACTGAACCTGTACGGATTTTGTCATTATTCTCTAAACGATACACCATCACAACTCTTTATATACTATTTACATCACATTAGGTAGTAAAAGTAATCTTGAGATGAATTAAATATTTGGAAGGATGTACATGGGTGACATGCAAATACTATGGAATTCTCCCCAAAGATAAGCCCTTAAAAAAGATGATGTTGATTTTTATTTTCTTTCTCTGAGTTGGGGCAGGAATGGCATTCATTCGGATTGCACAACCTGGATGAAATCTAGCCTCTCCCATTTATCCCTCCCTGGACTCCTCTGGCTCACGGGTTAATCTCTGCCGCAGGACTCTCTCATCAGGAACTTATGGACGCTGCCCAGCCTGTGTGCAGGGTAGCTATGTGTATCACAGGGTGACATCACCACACCTGGATGGTTGGAAGGTACTCAGGAGATGGCACTGTTGTTATTTCAGCCCTAAGACCAACCAATACCAATATTACAATCTCAACTGCTTAATCTGTGTGTTAAAAAAAGAGTGCTCGCATTTGCATGTGTACTGGATCAGCCAGCAAGTGAAGAGTGGGTGTTTTGAAATCCACCTTCATGCCCCTCTTCCCCCACCACGTCCTACATCGTGGACCTTCGACAGGAAGCTCTTCATGAACTCGCCTTATGCCTGGTGGTCACCTCTTCCCTGCCTGCATGCCCCACCATGGCAAGGGGTCCTGGCAAACTGAGGTCATGAGGAAGTAGAAAGCAAGATGAGCAGATAACAGGAGGTAGAGAAAAGCCTGTGTGCGTGCACATGCGTGTGAGTGTGCAAGTATGTGTGTAAGTGGGACACAGAAATCTTCCTCAGTTGCTGGCAGGTGTTCAATTGCAGTTTATGATATTTAGTCCTTTTTCTGTTTTTAATGCATTTTTTTCTCTTTGTTTTTTTCTAATCACTTGCCCTCCCCTCCATCATGTCAGAGACAACTGCTTTCAACCTTGCTGGGCTTTGCCGATGGTATCCCCACAATACTGGATGATTACTTACATCTCACTTCTTCATTTATTCACATTGGACACTGGCTGCTGGCCTCATCATAGGAAAGATGAGGGTTTAGCTCATTCTCTGCTGCCTCACTATTCTCTGAATAACTGATCTCTGGTTATTTTAAAAATCATTTGACTACCATTGTGCCTATCAAAGAGATACTTGAATGTCTGTATCCTATTCATCAAATATGGACAGTACCTCTTCATCTCCACTCTGTATGACACACAATCAGTACCCCTTCTTCTTATCACCTGTGTTCAGTGGCAGAGGTGTCAGACTATGGTCACCTGTTTCAGTTGATTTGGGGCCTGTGGTGAGACAGAACCTCACAGTAGGAAGGGTGTGGTGGGGCAAAGCTGTTTACCTTATTGTGGTGGAGAAGCAGAGAGAGGGAGGAAGGGACCAGGCATGGCCCAGTGACCCACTTCCTCCAGCTCGGAATAATTCATTCAGTTGTGAACCTATGGATGGATTAATCCACAGATGAGATCAGAACCTTCCTGATCCAATTGCTTCCCTCAAACCCCACCTGGGAGCATTTCCGCACGGGGGACTAAGCCTCCAACACATGAGCCTTTGCCCAGATCCAAGCCGTAAAACCTCCTCTCCTCTCTCCCCTTCCCATTCACTCTGCCATCAGCCATGCTCTTCCCTAGTGAAGGCCATTAACATTTACATTCTGTCCATCCACAACCAGATCTTCTATGATTTTTTTTCGCAATTAACTTTAAGTATTTGACATCCATTGAAGATATTTACATTTTTATAACAATGTGATAGTGTTCAACATTGGACAGATGATCGGCTGGTGTTTGATCTTCGAACTGGTTTGACATGCTGATCCTCAAGGGGGATTGCACAAATGCTTGCAAGGAGCACATTCCCAGCACCAAGGTCAAATGAAGTCCATTTTCTTACCACTCATCATAGCTTTGATGCTGAAAGCTGACACATTCCAGTTCACTGCATATGTGATCCATGATGGTCTCCTGCACTCTGGATGTTTTCCTTAGGTTTTTGTTGTCCCTCCCCACAACACCATGCGCCCTTATGTAGCATTTCCAATCCTGTCTTCCCTCTGCAGATGGTCCTTTCTTCCCAAGGCTGTCCCTCCCACAGGCCCTGCCTCTGCTCCAGGGCCGATCTGCCTACTGGATAGCAGCACTACCTCCATGTATGCTATTCTTCACGGATCCCCTGGATCTCCTGGACCCACTTGTTTCTAAACCCTGCTTTGTCTTCCTGCTGGGTTTCCTTTGTTTTGCTGGACAACGCCTTTAGAGTGTTTGCTAAGAAAGGGTTCAGAGGAGGTAAGTTTTCTAAGTCTTTGGGTCTCTGAAAACAATCTTTTTTCTGCTTTGCCATGGACTAGTGCTTTGGCGGCTATGGAATGGAGGCTGAAAGTACTTTCCCTTGGAAAATCCCTTCAGCATTCAGCATTGCTGATACTGGGACTGAAGAGGATTTGATTCTTTTTCTTTGCGAGTGACTCATTTTTGTCTCTGAATCATTCAGAGACAATATTGGTACGAGATGTACCTTGGTTTGTGTTCTTTCTCCTTTATTGTGCTGTGTGCTCAATGGATCTTTTAAACCCAAAGTCACATGAAGCGCCACTCTGGAAGGGTTTCTTTTTTTATATCTTGGGCGTTTTCTCCCCACTGATATCTGTGGGGGTGGGGTCAGAGACCGGACAGATACTAGATTTCATTCATTGGGTCTCAAGTTTTCTTTCCTTGTCCTTTAATTAAAAATAGAATTTTTGTATTTGTTTTTGGTCCTTATACTTTGGGGTATTTAAAAAAAACTTATGTTAGTCCTATTTAATTTCTTAATTATGACAATCATTTTTTCAAATATAAGTTTATTCTTATTTTCTGGGCCTTTTGCATAGCACTTCATTCTTGCATATGGATGTACTACATTGTCGAACTCTCTGAAGTTATTTTATTTTAGGTCCTCATCTGTTTTATGAATTACACTTGGCTCCTCTAGAGAGAGTTGATTCATCTTTGTCTTTCTCTTTAAGACTGCTGGCTCTCCTCATCTGACTGGTGACAGATCTTGATCATGTTTCACATCTAAGAGCTGGTAGCTGCTGTGTGTCAGTTTTTTTCACAAGTTCTCTGGCAGTGTGGCCTGGCCATGGGTCACCCTGAATAGAGCAGGATTTGCTTCAGGGCAAATGGATGAGAAGCCAGCCCTCACGATGGGGTCTTCCCTGTGCCAGGAAAAGTAGATTTTTTCCTCTCGGACCCCACTATCCCCATTGTACACTTTTACTACCATTCATGGTAAGGTTAATACACTTACTGAAGATTTCTTTATTTTTTTTTGTCCATCAGAGGAGAGGTAAGTAGCAATAGCCTGAATTTCATGTAGGGTGAATCCCCTTTCAAAAATACAGTTTGAGGGGCTGAGGATGTAACTGAGAGGTAGAGCGCTTGCCTGGTATGCTCAAAGCCCTGGGTTCAATCTCCAGCACCACAGAAAGACAAAACAAAACAAAACAATACATGGTGGGTCTCTGTTTTCCAATGATGATGGAAAGAATTTCACATAGAACATAAAGATTATGCCAACCTCATCATGCACCTTTAAGAAGTGCTCTGTGTATAATTGGGGATATAAACCCAGTCCTGGATTGAAGTAGTTCCTCTGAGCTGATAATTTTGCTATTCAGCCTCTCTAAGCCATTGTTTCTTCATGTGTAACATGGGAATAACAATAGAACCCAGTGGAGAGGGTGACTGTGAAGTGCCCTTCAGGGAAAGGATCCAAGGTGCTGGGCACACAGCAGAACTGCTCATTTGTCTTCAAGTCAAGGATGGACACTTCATTTAGCTGTGTAAGGTCGTTAAGGTGCTTGTAATTTGTTAATAATAACAAATAAAATATAATAATATTGATTTGCTCATAATAGGTCCTAATTAGAATGAGATTTATTCCATGCTTGTATAAATTTATCAGAATGGATTCTACTGCCATGTATAACTAAGAAGAAGCAATAAAAACATGTTATTTGACATGTTCTCTGCTTCAAAATTGCCTAAAATTATAATAAAATTTTAAAAACATAGGTATCTAACATGTCAACAATTTGACTTAATATTCTTTTGCTCCCCAGATTTTCTTTTCCTTCTGAGAAAGACATATATAGTAATTTCAATAAAAAGAACATTGTAGTTGAGAGTTCAAGGTGAACAGAGTGGCCATGAGGGCAGGAGAGGGGGTGGGTGGCAGCTTTTGGCCCCACCATGTCTCCTGGGAAATCTCCTCTGGCCCTGGAGGGGGTGGCAGAGGCACGGCAGCTGGAGATGGCTCAGGTCAGGCCTCAAGATGAGCCAAAGGAGCCGGGCGCAGTGGCACATGCCTGTAATTGCAGCGGCTCTGGAAGCTGAGGCAGGAGGATTGCGAGTTCAAAGCCAGCCTCAGCAAAAACGATGCGCTAAGCAACTCAGTGAGACACTTTCTCTAAATAAAATACAAAAAAAAAGTGCTGGGTATGGTTCAGTGGTGGAGTTCAATCCCCGGTACCCTCCCACGCAGGAAAAAAAAAAGATAAACCAAAGGACACCTGACCAGCTAGAGGCTCCTGCCCTAGGCCATTGTCCCAGGGCAACCATGCCTTCTGCCAAAAACAAAACACAGTCACATGTCACTTAAGGGTGGGAAGCAGTTCTGAGAAATGCATTGTAAGACACTTTTGGGGTCGTGTGAGCATCATAGGATGGACTTACACAAACTGAGATGGCTATGATGTACTAGGTGAGAGCCTCTTATGGGACCACCGTTGTACATGGGGTCCATTGCTGCCAGCTGTCACTGTGTGGCTCATGAATGTAGTGAATCATGGGAAAATCAGTCTGAAAGTTTCCCAGGCATAGGAAAAAGACATGTAGCTCATACTTTTCTTCTTCAGAAGTCCATACCTGCTTTCCATTTCTGTGCATTCAAGATATGTCTTTTTCTAAGATTCTTATGGTCCATGTTATAAGTGTTTCAAATTGAAGGGGAGGTAAGCAACGTAGAAAGTTAGGAGGACTCAGACCGGGTCAGCCAACCTGTAGACTCTTGGTGGTACTACCAAGGTACTTAGCTCCTGCTAATCCTTAATATCCCAGGTCTAGGACCTTGTTTGGTCAAATACACCCAGAATGGCTTCAACTCTCCATGGTAAGTAGTGTCCCAACTCATCAGGCTGAGCTGTAAAATCAGCAATCTGGTATATTAGTTTACAAGAGAGAAATATCTCTCATGCTAAATAAAAATACCACACACACTCTGCCGTCAGGTTTCAGATCTGTGAAATACAGGTCAGGGTTGTAAAATATCACAGGCAGCACCTGGTACAAAGAAGGGCATTTGTAAATTAATTCTATGTCCCTCATTGTTTTGAGTTCATGGGTTTCTGTCTCTTGGATTGAATTGTAAACTCCTTGAGGATGGAAACCAGGACCCACACGGGGAAGCCCTCTTGGATTAATCTACTCTTGGAGGACAGAATCAGGGACCCTAAATGAAAACACTTTGCATATCTGTCCATGTGCCTGTCAACCCTGTGCCCGTGAATCATGTGCCTACTGTTGATGCTGTAGGGTTGGATTTCCCCACAATGATAATTACAGAGACGGATTTCATGCTTAACTAAAGGAACAAATAGGGCAAGATTTAAAAAAAATACATGTGTCTTCAGGTTGAATCTGATTAAAATTGTTTTGGCTTCTGAGCACCAACCTGTGTTTTTGTCATGGTCCTCTTGTTAATACTTGAATCAACGGTGCTTTCATTACCAGGGACTTGGGCACATTAAAGATCAAAGGAAAATGTCATTTGTGAGTCAGTGACATTCCACTGTTGGAATATCTTTTAATAGCGCTCACCAACTCTGATGGTTTTCACTTTTGGAAGCACGATGGGAGTTATAAGCCAAGGAAGAAGGAAGCTGGGAACCGAACCATCTTGAGGCTGTGGCTAGAGTTCTTTTCCAAATGTTCACCCTGGAATCGGGAGGCGGGGCAGGTGTTAGAAACAGATGATTACGTTAAAGGGAAATACAGCTCATCGACCAGAAGGGGCGACCGCCTGTGTGCTGGCTCAGCTCTGGTGTGAGTTGATGGTCTTTGACAAAGTCCTCAATGAGTCATGTCAACATAAAAGGAAGAGGCGCTTTCAGCCATGAGCAGAAAGGAAACTCGGCCACAAGGCTCTGAACTTCCTGCATGGAAGCCATCCATGCTACTGTCCCTTCTGCACAGTGAGCCATTCCTTTCCAAGCCACCCACCATTCCATCCTCACGGCTGGAGGATGAGACAGGGAAATGATACCCGGGAAGCCAGGCACAGCCCTGACGAGTTCAAGTTTGGTCCAAGTAGTTCATCCCTCTACTGGAGACTGGAAACTGCGTGTCTGGTCCTACGCTGTGGAGAGGGGGCGTCTGTGGTTAGGGTCATGGCTTTGTGGAGGATGATCTCAGATCTGCGACACCGACAAGCTGGGAGGAGAGAAAGACAATGCCCCCCACTCCCAGGCCACAAGCCAAGGAAAATTAACTATTATTATTATTATTATTATTATTATTATTATTATGGTACTGGGGTTGGAACCCAGGGGAACTGAACCCTGAGCCCCATCCCCAGCCCCACATCCTTGCCCTGGTCACCCTCCCCATTTTTACTTTTGAGACAAGGCCCTGCTGAGTTACCTAGAACCTTGCTAAATTTCTGAGGCTGGCTTTGAACTCACGATCCTCCTTGCCACTGTACCCGGCCCCAGGAAAAAATCTTAAAATGAGATCATGCCCTACTCTCCTTTTCTGGTGGGGGAAGATTGGACTTTTAAAACTTAATTGGCAGGGCTGGGGATGTAGCTCAGTGGTAGCGCATCTGCCTAACTTTGTGAGGCTCTGAGTTTGATCCCCAAAACCACAAAAATAAAAATTAAATTAAATTAAAAATTGAGCTTCAGTGGTGGATAATCTGCAAGGATGAACTCCCTAAATATTACAACTTCGTATGGGACCACCAGGTGGCGCCTGGAGTGTCACCCTGGGCCAGGGCAGCCTCCAGATTCAGCCTCCAGAGAAGCCCTTTCAAAACTGGCTTTCTCTCCTTCCTTTATTCCTCCCTCCCTCCTTCTCTATTCCTTTCTTTTCTCTCTTTCCTTTTCACCTCCCTTTCTCCCTTATTTCCAGCCTTTCCTCCATTCTTTCCTTATGTATTTCTTTTCTTTCTCTCTTTCTTTGTTAGTTTCCTTCCTTTCTTGCCTCTTTCTATTATAGTAAATTGTAAACTACTAAAGTAGATGAGTGAGTAAAACAAAGTCGCATTTGGCTCGGCTTTTGAGAAGTGTCTCCCATTCCATTTAAGTGGGTGCTTCCTTATCCCCAAGTGCAAGTGCCCTCTGTCTAGGCTGCTGTTTCCAATACGGTGGGGAAATTCTGCCAGGCTTTCTTGGGGAGAGGAGGCCGGGCTGGGAGGCAGAGGACCCGCTAGACGTGGAGAGAACAGGAGTGGAATGGCAACCCAGGGGAGGCTCCTGGGACAGGGACACAGGAGGAATAGGGACTCTAGAAGACACCTCTGCCTGCAACTCGGTATGGATTTGACTCAAACTCATAATGAACCCAAAGCCAGAGAAGAGTCCGGGTTGGGGCGTAGCCATCTGCTTTGCAGACCTCTAGTTGCAGGAAACCAATCTCATCTGCAACTGCTAGTATGTCTGGCTTGAAGTTGACCAGAAGAGGAAATCTTAAGACGCCTTTCTCCCTTTCTCATCAAGTGAAAAGACCCATCAGTCTGGAAGCTGAGGGGAGAGGGGAATTCAGTGTGCCGAAGAGCAGTGTGGTTTCTGTGTCCAGAAGGAGACTTCCCCAAGGCTGGGCTGGAAGCCCGGAAGTTAAGTTTTCATGGAGGGAAGTTAAGTTTTCCCCATGCTTCCAAAACAGAAAGGCTGAATGGCAGGTCTAGTGTTGGCAGCGGACTGGATTACTGTGTCCAGGTCTTGTCCAGTCCAGAAAGGCTGCAGCTTCTGAATGACTCTTCCTCCATGAGGCAAGTCCCCACATCCTGTCCTCCTAGGCACTTCCTCACCCCTCGGTGGCACCTTCCTGCCTCTTGAGCAAAGGCTACTCTGGGCTTCTCCCTTGTCCCCAGGTGCTTTGCACCTGCCATTGGGATATCCATCCTCTTCCTCAGCTGTGAGCTACAGAGGATGTCTTCTGCATCGTGTCACACCGCACTTAACTGATTGGTCCAGGCTCCGCCCAGGTGTGTTCCTGGAGGGAAGCCACCACGCACACATGAAAGATCAAGATGTGCTGCACCTTGGAACGTGTGGATCTTTTTGGAACTGCCTTTCACAAACATTGGAAGGAAGCCAGGTACATAGGACACAGAGATACACTATGTTTTATCGATTAGATTTAGAAATAGATATATTCAATATATCCATATATATATTTTCAATTTAAATATTTTATAAATATAGTATATATAATTTATATTATATAGATAGGGTTTTTTTCCCCAATACATCCAGTAGAATTTGCTTTTCTTCTGTTAGTTGTATTTCAGCTAAATGGTAGGAAATTTGACAGGTTCTTTCTTCATAGTCTTTAATATTACTTCAGGGAAGAATATATTGGCTCCAAAATGCCAAATCTAGGAAACAGAGTTGATGTTGAGAGGTGGGAAAGTGAGGAACAGCCCTTTGGTGTGGAAACAGCTTGGTTTGTCATTACCTGCAAACTTATCACCTGATTTTTTGAGGGGACCTCTCCAGCAGATGGTATATTTCAATCTTGATAACTTTATTGGCAATACAGAACTATGCAAAAGCAATACATCATGTGGTGGTGCTGTGTCTCAGCTTCCCAGAAAGCTGAATTGAAAGGAACCGGATGTTTTATTCTTCAAGTAAAGTGAGATTCTTGGGGGTGGAAATTTTCAAATAGAAGAGAGTTGGGAAAGCTTTTAATGAAGCGAAACTTCACAGCACATTCTTTCTGGGAATGTCTAAAATTTCTTGTGAGCTTTTTCTGTGCCAGACTAAGCCCTTTACATAGTAGCCTCCAAAGTTCTGAGGTTCAGTCCCTGGGCCTTTAGCAAGAGCAACCCTCAGGACCTGGTAAACTTTCAGGAGCACCTGATGAATCAGAAACCCCAGGATGGGGAAGGGGACAGCAACCACATCTTAACAAGTCCTCCAAGGGGTTTGGATTTTAAAAAAGTCATTGGTGCTTTACGATTATACATAACAGTGGGATTCATTGTGATGTATTCACACATGCTCACAAGGTTGGATGTTCTTAGTGGCAAGAACTAAAGACATAGCTTCTCTTATTTAATGCTCACGTGACTACTTTTTACAGATCAGGAAACTGGTGAGCAGTTATTTTACCTAGAGAGTACAGGGGACCACTCTGAACACAGGTTCTGCATCTGTGGGTTCAACCAAGGGCAGATTGAACATATTTGAAAAAAAAAATGGCATGTGCCCTGAGCGTGGGCAGACTTTTCTCTTGTCATTACTCTCTAAACAATGTAGCATATCTGTATTTACACAGTGTTTACACTGTATTGGACATATAAGTAATATACAGATGATTCAAAGTATACAGGAAGATGTAAATGTGTTCTGCACAAAGACTATATTATTTTACATAAGGGACTTGAATAGTTGCAGATTTTAGTATCCAAAAAGGTCTCGGTTACTGAGGCACTCCTAGTAGGATCCTGCAATAGGACCAAGTAGTCTGACTCCAACACCCATAGCTTTAACACCTGGACTATGCACAAAAGAAGTCACTTGCATAATGGCATAATGGGAATTCCCATCTGACTTTTATGTCAGAGATGAATAAGGAACAGTAGCATCTTTCAACTATAAAGATACAAAAGAGAAAAGTCGATGCAAGGATTGTGGGAGTGTCTCGGGGCCACTGGTGTCCCAGGCAGGCTCCAGGTGACTGGGCTGCTCTTGGGCCAGTATCATACACTGTGTAGCAGGGGGAGGAGTTTTCGCGGATTCTACTCTAATGAATGTGGATGAGATTGTGTTAAATCCATTTTCCTTTACTGTGACAAAATACCTGAGAAGATCAACTTCAAAAGAGGAAAGGTTTATTTAGGATTATAGTTTTGGGGTTTCAGTCTATGGAGAGTTGACCATGTTGCTTTTGGGCCTCTGTCAAGGCAGTATGTTATGGTAGAGTGCTCAAGAGGGAGGGAGGTGTCCAACTCACGGCAGCTGAGAAACAGGGAGAGGAGGAGGCTGAGCCCATAATCCCACTCAAGGTCACCCCCCCCAAAGACCTAACGTCCTTCCTCTAGGCCCCACCTCTTAATGGTTCCATCACCTCCCAAAAAAGTTGGGAAAAGCCATCAACATGTGGGCCTGCAGGTGACAGTGACTCTTATTTTTCCCCTCAAAAATACAATTTGCTGGCTGTAGAGAACATAGGATTTAATGCTGCACTGATGGACACACAAGGCAGTGCAGGGGTTTGGCCACTACCCCTTCTCTTTGCTCAAACTGTGGTGCTTCTTCACCCTCTCCAAATCTGAACCACGTAGAAGAGGTATTTGCACAGCCTAAGAGAGTGACCTACCGCAGAGGCCGGTCTTGCTGCCACCAGGTGGACAGGTTGGTGCCTTGGACACCCCAAGCAACACATCTTTGGCTGCAGGTCCATTGTGGATGGGGGAGACTCATTCCAACTGGATATTTCATTCAGACCTCTACTTACACAAAATTTAATTATCATTGAACTTCTACTCTGAGCCAAGAAATGGTGATAACATCTAGTATTTGAATAAAACCTCAAAATATGTGCCCTCAGTTGTTTTTCACATGTACCTGATGATATACTGTCGTACTGGATATCCCTGAGGATTGGGTCAGGAGCCCTCATGGGATGAGCCTGGTGGTACACAGCTATAATCCCAGCAGCTCAGAAGGCTGAGGCAGGAGGATCGCAAGTTCAAAGCCAGCCTCAACAACCTAGTGAGGTACTCAGCAGCTTAGTGAGACCCTGTCTCAAAATAAAACATAAAAGGGCTGGGGTTGTGGCTCAGTGGTTAAGCACCCCTGGGTTCAATCCCTGGTACAAAACAACAACAACAACAATCATAGACACCAAAATTTGCAGATGCTCAAGTCACTGATGTAAATCGTCGTCTTTGCATAAAACTTTCATATGTCATCCTGTATGCTGTAAATCACCTCTAGATTACTTATAATACCGAGTATAATGTAGATGCTATGTAAACAGGTGTTACACTGTAGTGTTGAGGGAATAGTCACACACAAAAAAATTTGTCAGTGCTCAGTACAGACTTATTTCTTTTTCTCCAAATGTTTCAAATCCATGGAAAGTTGAATCTGAGGGTGTGAAACCTATAGATATGGAGGCCTATGTATTACTATTTCTATAAAATAAGGAAACTGTATCAATGCAACTATAATTATAAATAATAGTGGGCCACAGAACATTCTTAAAACACGTGCTTTTATGTGTTTTTTTGTTAGGAGAGGTCTAAAGTATCTGACTCACTTAGGATCACCAGTTTCCAAGTGGATCCTTGAGAATTTTATTTGTGCATTATTGTGCACTATTAAAAGCCAACTCTTTCACTCCTTTGCTCAACTAATTTAGAAGTGTCATCTCTAAGGTTTTTAAATCCCTGAACCACACATAAAGATTTTGCTCCGAGGCACAAAGCATATGGTACTCATTTAAAATGGATATGACTTGATATTTTAACAAAATCTGAGACAATTAGCACATTTTCAAGATGCTAAAAAAAATAAAATCTGCCAACGTGCATTTCTGCAGGTATAGCATGTGACCCGAGGAGTCTGGCCGAGGGGCTCCCAAGACAGCTGTGGCTCACAATGGAGGGAAACCCGGTGCCGACACCAGGTTTGAGCTTCTCTAAATTTACGTCTGCAGCACTCCCTTCCATTTTTCCTGGTTTTCTTAAAAATCATCCTTAAACTTTTAAAAAACATTTTTTGCAATTATCCTACACATTTTATGGCCTAATTATGAAGAAAGAAAACCAACCAACCAAACAAAAAAATTCACCTAAGTCAGGTGGAAAGTACACCTTTTCATTTGTAACAAAGAAGACAGATATAGCTTATATATTCTATCAAAATTGTTTCTGATGGTATTTTAAGGTTTTTAGCAGTTTTATTGAAACATAATTTGCGCATCATAATACTTTCCCTTTGTAAATAGCAATTAAATGATTTTTAGTCCATATAAAATGCTATGCAGGTGTTACTGCAATCCACTATGAGAACATTTCTGTCACCCCCAAAATATCCCTAATGTGTGCTTACAGTTGACTAGTTGAATTGTTTAATAGTGTTGTTTTAAATTTATTTTCCATATAAAGCATTTCCAATGTAGCCCAAGAACTTGACCATTCTAATGAAGGACCCTATAATCCTAGTAGCTCCCTTGACTCCACATTCCTGTCTGTGACACCTTCCTAATAAAGATGACGAATCATTTAAGTCATTTCAGTCCTTGTGCCTTGGTCCATGCTGATACTCATGATCCTGAATTAATAGGTATTCATGGGGGAATGCTTAACTCATTTGCCCATATAAAGTGCCCAAAGTACCATCCACCAATCATAAGCTCATGATAAATCGAAGAATTACAGGAGACAGAGGAGAACTGGCAAATAAGTAAGCTCCAGGACCTGGACTTAGATTTAAACTATGATCCTGGCTCTGCTTCTGGTTAGCGCTGTAACTGGGTTAGGTTCCTGACTATTTAGCTTTTGTAAGTGGGATTGGAGTAACTTACCCTGTAGGGCTATTGTGAAGATTATGAAGATTAAATATCTAGAAAAGTGTCCTGACATTCTCTGTTAGGGCAGCTGGCAAGTCCATCCTGGGCATATAGCATGCTGTCTTTGGGGGCTGTTGGAACCAGCTGTGGGTATGTGGATGCTCAGTGGTGGGGTCCTGAGTTCTTTATGAACATTTTGCTCTTTAGTTAAGTCCATTTTCAATGCATGGTGCCTGACCTCATTACTTATGCCACTTAACTCCCAAGAGTTCACTAAGCTTTTCACACTGAAGCCAAAAATCTTCCCCTGGAACATCGTTTTTAAGATTTTCCAAGATGGACTTTTATGATTCTGCTCTAACAGAGGTTCAGAACCCTCCAGGTGACAAAAGTACATACCCAGAATTTCAAGGAGTGTCAAACCCTTTTTGAGGCAATGATATCACTACACCATTTTTATTTCTGTCATGTCAGGAAAAAAAAAAAAAGAACTTGAATTTAAAATGCCAAGTTTCTAAGACCCTGAGCAAGAAATTAATTAATTTATTTGCTTAACTCATATTTACTGAGCAATTACTGCAGAGCCGGCAGAAGGGGCCCAGTGATGGGCTCTGCCTTTTAAGAATATAAAATCTTGTCTGCTTCTCTCCAAAGGTGGCCTGTTGATGATCAGCATGAAGATGGCTTGGAACCCAGGGCAGAATCACGGGGCCACAATCTCCAGTTGGGCCACCAGGAATCTGAGGGTTCTTAGTGCACCAGCTCTTGAGACTGGCAATGGATGGAAAGAGAAGATAAAAGAAGTGAACGGCACAGTCTGCCTCCAGATGCAAAGACACTTTGTCAGGTACAGTGAAAAAATTACGCCAGACTCCTAATGGAATAAAAAACTCTCAGGGCTTGAACTGGGGGGTCACCTGATCCTGCCTGTGCTCAGACTGGTCCACCCTGTTCTACTTGCTCCCATCACAATTTTCCTAAGACTTAACTTTTTTTAGACCACTTTGAAGTTCACAGCAAAATTGAGAGAAGAGTACAGAGATCTCCCAATTACCCACTACCTCTCTCCTGCAACCTCTTCTACTATCAATACCTCTAACAAGTGTGATTCATTTGTCACAATTCATGAAATGATGAGGAGACATTACCATCACCTTTGGCTCATTGCAATTGACGGAGGTACAACTTCCAGGACTGCAGTGTTATGGCAAAGACTTCATTGTGGTGAAATTCCTCTACACACCGCCTATTTATTCCTCCCTCCCTCATTCCTGGCACACACTGATCTTTTATTGTCCCATAGATTTACCTTTTCCAGAATGTCATACAGTGGGAATCATATAGCATGTAGCCTTTTTGGAATGACTTCTTTCACTGAAGGGCCAAATCATATTCCATTGTTTGGATGAGTCACAATGTATTTATCAATTCACCAGCTGAGGACACTGATATGATCTAAATGTTTGCTTCCTCCCAACATCTTATTTTGAAATTCTAACCCAAGGTGACAGTAGTAGGAGGGGAGGCCTTGGGGTAGATCATGGGGGAGGAGCCCTCATAAATGAGATGAGTGGTCTTTCTAAAGAGACCTCAGAGAGAGGTCCCCACCCCTTCCACCATGTATGGACACGTGGTCAATGAGCCCCAAAGTGGGCCATCCCCAAATGCCAAACCCTTGATCTTGATCTGTCTAGTCTCCAGAACAACAAGAAATAACTTTCTGCTGTTTATAAGCTACCCAGTTGGGGCATTTTGTTATAGCGTCCTGGATGGACTCAGACAGATATCTTGATTTCTTCCAAGGTTTAGTAATTATAAATAAAGTTGTGCTATAGTTTGGATGTGAGGTGTCCCCCAGAAGTTCATGTGTGAGACAATGCAAGAAGGTTCAGAGGAGAAATGACTGGGTTGTGAGAGGTTTAAACCAATCAGTGAATTATTGCCCTGCTTGGGATTAACTGAGCAGAAACTGAAGGCAGGTAGGGTGTGGCTGGAGGAGGTGGGCATTGGGGATGTGGCTTTGGATATGTATTTTGTATCTGGCGAGTGGATTCTCTCTCTGCTGCCTGATCATCATGTGAGCTGCTTCCCTCTGCCATACTCTTCTGCCATGATGTTAGGCCTCGCTTTGAGCCCAGAGGAATGGAGCCAGCTGTCTAAGGACGAAGACCTCTGAAACCGTGAGCCCTCAGATGAACTTTCCTCCTCTATGACTGTTGTGGTCAAGTCTTTTAGTCACAGCAGTGAAAAAAACAAGTTGCCATAAACATTCACACACAGGTTTTTGTATGAACCTACGTCTTCACAATTTGGGGTAAATACAAAGGAACACGTTTGCTAAGAGCTGGTAAGAGTCTGGTTATATTTGTTAGAAGGCCCTGAACTGTCTTTCCAAGGGGCTCTACCATTTTGCATTCTTCCTAGCAGTGTTTCTGTTTGGTGTTGTCAGTAGATCTGGGCCATTCTAATAGGTATGTTTTAATTTCAGTTCCCTAATGACATGCTGATGAACCATATTTTCACGTGCTTGCTTACCCTCTATATAGCTTCTTCCAGGTCTTTCGCCCACTTGGAGTGGGGTTGTTCACTTTCTTACTGCTGGTGTTTAGGAGTTCTTTGTGTATTTTGGATACAAGTCCTTCGGCGGATGAGTCTTTCACATGTTTTTCTCCCATTCTGTGGCTTGTCTTTTCATTCTCTTGACAGTGTCTTTCAAACAGCAGGTATTTTTCATTTTAATGAAGTTCTTCTAATCAATTCTTTCTTTCATGGGCTGTGCCTTTCGCATCATATCTAAAAAATCACCCAACTTAAGTCTACCTGAAATGTGTATCTTATCTTCTAGGAGTTTTATTGCTTTGCTTCTGATATGTAGGCCTGCGATTCGTTTTGAGTTAATTTTTGTGAAGGATGTAAGGTCTGTGTCTAGATTGTTTTTGCACATGGATGTCCACTTGCCTCAACACAATTGGTTAAAAAGGCTCCTGGTCTCCATCTTATTGCCCTTCCTCTTTTGTCCAAGGTCAGTGACTCCATCCTCACTGCATGAACAGCCATCATTTAAAAATTTTTTATTAGAGCCTCATAGTTATACATAGTAGTTGGGTTCACCTTAACAAGTTTGTATTGCATAGAATTCAATGTCAATTCACGTTCCCCTTTTCTCTCCCCTCCTGTCTCCACATCTCCTTTCTCTACTCTACTGATGTTCCTTTTGTTCATCTTTTTATGTAGTTTTGGTTCTTTCTCCCTATACTTAAGGGTAAAATTCACTGTGGTTCATTTATATTATACACATAGCTTGATTTTGAAGAATTCATTCTGCCTTTTTTCTCTTTTCCCATCCTTCCTCTTGGTCACCTTCTTCTACTCTACTGATCTTCCCTCTATTTTCATGATACCCTATCCTCCCCTCCTTCTTTCTTTTATTTTTCTCTAGCTTCCACAGGGGAGAGAAAACATTTGGCCCTTGATTTTCTGAGACTGGCTTATTTCACTTAGCATGATAGTCTTCATTTCCAGTCATTTACCAGTAAATGCCATAATTTCATTTTTCTTTATGACTGAGAAAGAATCCATTGTGTACATATACCATAATTTCTTTATCCCTTCATGTACTGATGGGCACCTGGGTTGAGTCCATACTTTGGCTATTGTGGATTGTGTGGCTATAAGCTTTGAGGTGGTCGTATTGCTATAGTATGCTGTATTAGTTCTTTTGGATAAAGCTCAAGGAGTGGGATATCTGAGTCATATTGTGGTTCCACTCCTAATGTTTTGAGGAACTGTCACACTGCTTTCCATAGTGGTTGCTCTAGTTTGCAATTCCATCAGCAGTGTATGAATTTATCTTTTTCATCACATCCTCACCAAAATTTATCATTGTGCTCTTGATAATTGCCATTCTAATTGGACTGAGATGAAATCTTAGTGTACTTTTGATCTACATTGCCCTGATTGCTAGAGATGTTGAAAATTTTTCATATATTTGTTGACCATTTGTGTTTCTTCTTCGGTGAAATGTCTGTTTAGTTCTTTTGCCCCCTATTGATTGGGTGATTACTTTCTTGGTGTTAAGCTTTTTAAGTTCTTTGTGTATTCTAGTTATCAATCCCATGTCAAAGAAGCAGCTGGCCAAGATTTTCTTCCATTCCGTGGGTTCTCTCTTCATGCTCTTAATTATTTCCTTGGCTGTGTGGAAGATTTTAGTTTGATGGCATCCCACTAATTGATTCTTCATTTTATTTCTTGCACTTTGGGGATCTTGTTAAGCAAGTAAAGGCTAGCACCAGATACAGGATGTTGCCCTTACGTTTTCTTCAAGCAGTTGAAAGATTTCTCGTCTAATTCCTAAGTCTTCGATTCATTTTGACTTGACTTTTGTGCGGAGTGAGAGAGAGGGAATCTCCGTTTCATTCTTCTACATATGGTTATCCAGTTTTCCCAGTCCCAGCTGTTAAAAAGACTAGCTCTTCTCCAACATATATTTTTGGCACCTTTGTCAAGGATCGATGACTAAGAAACCACCATTTTAAATAGGAAGTGCTCCTGTTGGGCCAATGGAGAAGGTGAAATATGGGTGTTAGCTAATGAAAGGAAGTGGAAGAGCAAAAGAGCTATGTGTTCCTCCATCCTTCCTGACCAACCAGGTGCATCTCGGCTAGGGATGTTCAGGGTCCTTCCTAGAGGACCCCTGGGACAGCCAGTAGCCCAACTTATTAAATGGTCATCTAAATCCAGTTAGTGTTGGATGGTGAGCTTCAGATTTGATTCGTACAAGCTATGTGACCAGGAGAAAGCCCTTAGCTACCCCAATCCCATTTTCCTGATGTCTAAAATATAGACAGTAATATTCACTACCCAAGGTGGTCGTGAGGAATAGATTAGACAATGTATTCTGTCTGGTGCATGATAGCGGGCCATCATTACTGATATTATTATTACGCTATTATTGCTTTCCTTTTCTGGTCCTTCGTCATCTTTCTCTCAGGCTCCCTGATTCCCTGAGCTCTTTGTCTTGCAAGGACTCCTGATCTGACCTGAGGCCTGGCTCATGCTGGACTTTTTGGCTTTTGGGAATCTATTCCTTTCCTAGGGCTACACAATAAACCAACACATCTTAGCTGACTTGTAAAGTAGAACTTCATTCCCTCCCAGTTCTGGAGGCAAGAAATCCAGCATTGGGGCCAGTGGGCGGGTCCAAGAGGATGTGCTTTTGTCTGGAGCTCTGGGTCAGGAGCCTTCTTCGCCTCTTCAGACTTATGATGGTTCCCGGCCCTCTTAGGGATTTCCTTGGCTTACAGACATGTCGCTCTAGTCCCCACCTCTGTCCTCACTTGGGGTTCTTCACTGTCTTTACCTGTCCTCTCCTTTTCTCATAAGGACACTGGTCACTGGATTCAAGGTCCACCCTAGTCTAGTATGGCTTCATCTTAACCTGAGGACATTTGTAAAGACCCTATTTCTAAGTGAGGTCCCATTTCAAGGTTCCCAGCGGACGTGAATTTTGTGGGGTGTACACTATCCAACTCTCCACAGAGTCACCTGGGCTGAGCACAGCAGGTTTTCAACACCAATGAGAACAAGTTGGTCTGTCCATTCCCAGGTCCCTCCCTAGACCAGGACGGCAGGGAGAAACCCACTGAAGAACTGCCGGCATACATACTGCATGCCAGATCTCCAGTGCCATTTCCGACTCTCCCGACCACTAACCGTGCAGAATAATCTGAACAAAAACCTCCTGGAATTATGAGATATGGTTTTTCCTTTCTAAGAACAATTACTGAGGATGATCTTGAAATAAATAACACAAAACAGTGCTCATGAGGTCTGTGAATTGGAAAGAGCCCAAATGAATTTTAAAAACTCTAATTTTGGCAACAGATAATTCATAATAATATAGAAGAATGAACTAACAGTTCCCTGATTTAGAGTATTAACATTTGGAGAAAATTACTATTAATTAACAGCAAAATGATACCTTGGCTTTCATTTCCTAGAAGAAGTTTTCCCTTCCTTTTATCATTTCCACCCACGGTCTCTCTCCTCCTGTCTCTTTCTCTTTCCTGATCTTCTCTCTCAATTCCATGATAACCCCAAAAATGAATAGCAAGGAGTTCATTGCCTGGGAGATAAAATATATAAAAAGAGAACACAATATAAGTTTTTCCTGTAACATTTCCCAGAATTTTATTATAGGAAAATAGGGGCTTTTAGATTTAGGTATGATTTGAAGTGGATCTAGTTTCCAAACTTTTGAAAACTATTTTAATTCTGATGATGTAACTGTGGTTGAAAAAATATATTGAAAAGCATTTCATAAAAGAAGAGAAAATAAGCATCTAGAAATAGCTCTATCTTGGGGCCAAGGGACAGATCAGTGGTAGAACATGTGCCCAGCAAGACCCTAGATTCAAGCTCAACATCACAAAAATATTATAAAGTTAAATGTTGGGTGCCATAGTACATGTCTGTAATGACCCAGGGGCTCGGGAGGCTGAGGCAGGAGGATCTAGAGTTCAGAGCCAGACTCAGCAAAAGCAACTCGGTGAGACCCTATCTCCAAATAAAATACAAAATAGGGCTGGGGATGTGGCTCAGTGTTGAGTGCCCCTGAGTTCAACCCCCAGTACACCCCCAAATTATAAAGTTAAATAAAATAAAACAAAATAGACCAGTCTTAAGGATATGTCTCGAAATGTAGAGTTGCTTGTTTGAGACCCAAGTTCCATGTTCTCCACAGCTGCTGAGAAGCAGGTGGACTGACTGTCCCTGGGAGGGGAGGTCTCTTCAGGGTCAGTAAGGGCCCAGATTCAATAGCATCAAGAAGACAGGAAAAAAAGAAATACAGTTACCATCCCTCCCACCCCCGCACTCCAAGGTACCAGACAACTCAGGACAGCCCTTACGCCCTAGAGCCTGCTGGAATTCTTCAGATCCCCAATCCTGAGTTTGCCTTCCTTGCCTTGTCTTTCCCCAGAAACCACAGCCCAGGTCCTGGCCGAGAAGCCCTGCATGACACGCGGCAAGAACCTGTGCTCCCTCCCTCGGGAACTGCAGATGACAAACTGACTTTTAATGGCAGTCGCCTCTTAATCCTTTGACCTCACTCTCCCTGAATGATAGTAAAACTCACATTTAAAAACAGAGAGATGTGAGTTGAAGTGCTGGACGCGGGAAAGGAGAAGTTGGAAGGAGATGGAGAGGAGGAGTGGGAGGGACGGGCTGGGCTAGTGGAGGTAGAGGCACAGGGAAGCTTTGTGTTTTCTTCCATTGCAATTATAATATAAAGCTGCAATCAGTTACCGCTCCCCTCCCATCTCACAACCGGATGGTCAGTTTGTGAACACCCTAGCCAGCCACTGGGCCGCTCGTCAGCCTGCAAACATCATCAGCACCTTTGGTCCGATCATTAACCCACGAGCTTCCTCATCAGCAACTGGCCCGACCTTCGTTCTCTCTCTCTCTCTTCCTCTATCCCTCCCTCTCTCTCTCTCTCTCTCTCTCTCTCTCTCTCCCCCAACCCTCAGAGCAGACACTCCGGTCGTCCACCTAGTAAAATCTCTTGTGTGATTCAACAGCATCAAGAAGACAGGAAAAAACGCGTGGTTTTCTGGGTGCCTTCATGGGGGCCGCGACTCAGATCGGGCTCCCCAGAGCGCTTGCTCCCCTGGATTCAAGGGTCTGAGTCGCCTTGGGACCCAAACTGAGCTGCATTTTTCTTACAGTAATAATGTCTATTTGACTGGGACGTAGAATTCTTGGAATCACACTTACGTCTTTTGAAATATACAACAAGATTTTATTAAAGAGATTTCTCTGTGCCAGGAATGTACTTGCCCTGCCTCCCATCCAGGGCTTCCAGGAACGTGGTGGGCCTGAAAGTCACAGAGGAGAGCCTGAAGACAGGCTGGGAGACCCGCTCACGGGTGTGGAGCTGCCTGGCAGGGGCAGAAGCAGTTCCCTGCAGACGAAGTCTCCCCATCTGAAGGAGGAGGGGGAGCGACACCTGGCTGTGTGACCATGGCTATGAAAGAGCTTTGGAAATCAGAACCAGAAAGCATGAGGTGTCCCCAACCTTGGTCGTTGACATGAACACCATCATGGAAACAGAGGCTGAACATCCCTAATCTGAAAATCCCAAATCTGAAATGCTCCTGTTTTAGTCACTTTTTTTTTTTTTTCTGCTGTGACTAAAAGATCTAACCAGGAGGATTTTAGGGGAGAAAAGTTTGTTTGAGAGCTCACAGTTTCAGAGGTCTCAATCCATAGACAGCCGGCTCCATTGCTCAGGGCTCCAGGTAAGGCAGAACATCAGGGCGGAAGAGTGTGGCAGATGGAAACAGCTCACACGGTGATCAGGTAGCAGAGAGAGACGCCACTCGCCAGATACAAATGTATACCCCATAGCCACGTCCCCAATGCCCAGCTCTTCCAGTCACCACTCAGTTAATTCAATCAAGGGACTAATGCTCTGATTGGGTTAAGGCTTTCACAACCCAATCCTTTCTTCTCTGAACTTTCTTGCATTGTCTCACATGTGAGTTTTTGGGAGACACCACACATCCAAACCATAACATCAAAAGGTGGAAAGTTTTAAGCATGGACTTGACGCAAGGGGAAGAATTCTGCACTTGGTTTCATGCACAGAATTGTTAAAATAATGTATAAAGTGTCTATCAAACAGAAGTGAATTTCATGTTTATGATTGTATTCCATCCCCAAGATATGGTATTATGTCTATGCAAACATTCCAAAATCCAAAAATACCTGCAGTGTGAAACACATGTGGTCCCAGATAAGGGGAGTCCTTCTTAGCAACTTGCAAGGGTACCGTTCAGTAGCATTAACTATATTCACGTTGTTGAGCACACGATCTCTTTTTCATCTTGCAAAACTGAAACTCTGTATCCATTAAACAACCCTCCGTTTCCCCCTCCTCCAGCCCTAGCAAACACCTTTCTCCTTTGTCTCCATGAACTTGACTCCTCTAGGTCGCTTCTAGAAGCAAGTTGTTTTCTCTTGGCACATATTTATACAATCACGCTCTGGGCAAGGATGTTTCAGTCAGGATGGGGCCACATGTATGACGAGGGTCCCACAAGTTTATAACGGGGTGGAAAATTCCGATTGCCTAGTGACATCACAACCATGTAATGTCATAGTGTGGCACGTTTCTCACGTGTCTTTGGTGATAGTGCTGTAAACAAACTTACTGGGCTGACAATCATATAAGAGTATGGCCCATACAACCATTGTGCTTGATAATAATTACAAACAACTATGTTGCTAGTTTATGTATTTCCTATAATCGTCTTAGACTGTGCTCCTTCTATTTATTCCTCACCGTAAGTCAGTCTCGGCAGGTCCTCCAGAAGGGTAGGAGGAGGCCTTGTTTCACAGAAGGCTGCAGCTTCCTTCACGGTATTGCCCTGAAGCTCTTCTGGTGGGACAAGATGTGGAGGTGGACGAGAGAGAAACTGGTGGACCCGACCCTGTGTAAGCCCAGGACAATGTGTGTGTGTCTGTTTTAACTTTTAACAAAAAAGTTTAAGAAGCAAAAATTTCCAAAGAAAAAAGCTTATGAAATATGGGCATAAAGAAAATAAATCTGGTATAGCTGTTCAAATATGTGTTTTAAGCTAAGTGTTATTGCAAAGAGTCAAACAGGTGAGAAATTAAAAAGTTCTCTAAGTAAAAATAGTTATAGTAAGCTACAACTTATTTTGTTATTGAAGAAAAAAATAACGTTTTGCATAAGTTTAGTGCAGCTCAGGTGTCCAGCCTTTGGGAAGTCTGCAGCAGCGCTGGACAATGTCCCAGGTCTTCCTGTCTGCCCCCACGCCCTCATCCAGAGCCACCTCCAGTCCTGCAAGCTCCATGCAAGGTAAGTCTCCTAGTCAGGGCTACCTTTTCTTTTTATCTTTACAACTTCTTTTTACTGTACGTTTTCTCTGCTTAGCCATGTTTAAACCCACCAAGACCTACCATCATGTTACAGTTCCTTCAGTATCTGGGACAGTAACAGGTTGCACAGGTTTGTAGGCAGAAGAAATACCCGCACGGTGGGTGACATCATCCAGGTGTAAGTACGCTCTGTGATGTTCACACGGCAATGAAATCACCGAGGGACGCATTTCTCAGACTCTGCCCCAGTGGCTAAGCAATGCCTGACTGTATTCCAGCAGCAGAGAACTGGAAGGAGGCCAGAGAAGCGGGGCGGGCTCAGGATGGTCGATCTGAAATGAAGCTGCTGCTGACGGCAGCTGCAGTTTACCATGAGCCTCGTCTTGGCCAGATGGTAGCATGGTTATCTGTCTAACTTTCACCCCAAACCCAGAGTTTGGGGTTATTTTGACTTAGAGGTTGCTTCACTTGCTGCCCATGGTCCGGAGGTTGCTGGAGGGTCTTTGATGGTATAACTCTAACACTGCCTGACCTTTCGTCCCTGGGCCGAGGGACACCTACGGTGTGACAACCTCTGTCCTTCCCAGCACACTGGCACCTCACGGCACAGCTGCTCAGGAAATCCTGCCCAGGGTTGGGATCTGATGTGACAGTCACTGCAGATGTGGCCACCAATCCACCCTGGGCTCGCAGAGCCAAGAGCTGAATCCAGAGAAATGCCGGCTCATGGGCAGTTGAATTCCTGTTCAGAGTCCCTCTGTGAGTGGGAGTCCCATTCCAAAGAAAGCCCCTCAGAGCCGTGGAAATTACGGCTTTAGGTTGACTTTCACGGCGTGTGCGTTTCCTCTATGCATCTGAGACAATCTATTCAGACTTGTTTAAGAAAGAAAAGCTGTTTCCTGGTCACATTAGGAGAACTGACTTAGAGTTAGGAATTAATTCTAGGGAAACAATTATTGATACACACATTTAGCTGCAGGGATGCTTTCTGTTTATGAAGGGGAGACGGCAAACGCACTGTGAATGCAAAGACAGCGAGGCTGCCAGGAGAGCGGGCTGCCCAGGCACCTGGGGGCACGTGCTCAGTTTGACTCTGCGCTTTGCAAGCCTGTCTGGACCTGAGCGGGTTCCTTAGCCTTGGTCCTCATCCAACAGTGGGGGCATGAGCTCCCCAGGTCATGGTGGTGTAGAGAGGAGCCTATCAGAGCCTGGAGGATAGTGGCTCTTGGCATCCGCTTGCTTCCTATCCCTTCCGTCGGCTCACAGGATGCCCTAGGACAGAATTAGGCATAAAAATTGGCAGCGTAGACTTCCACTTAAAAGCACGGAAAGATGCTCACGAGCTAGCAAGTGAAAGATGGAAGTTAAGAAGCAGCTCGCACAGTCTGACCCATTTGTCTCCATATGTGCAGAGCTCTCTTTGTCTCCCTGCAGAGGCAACCTTCCCCTTCTGCAGTCCCTCTTGGGCGCGGCAGCCAGGAAGCCCCTAAAATGTGAGTAGACTCGAGTTACTTGTGTACCTTAATTTCTCCATGTGCACCCAAATCACTCAGAAGTGGGAGTGAAATGCAACATTATTATTTAATCTAGAAAGCTCTACTTGTTTGCTATCTGAACCCAACTCTACCTACTCCCTCCTCCTCCACTGTACTCCTCCTCGATGATTTCCTTCTTTTGCCTCCAACAAGTGGGGCATGCTCCTGCCTGCCTCAGGGCCTTTGCACTTGCCCTTTTGCCTGCCCAGAATATTCCTCTCTCAGTTGTCCACATACCTCGTTCCCTTACCCCCCCCTGAAAATCTTACTTTGAAAGTCATCCCCCCCAGTCAATCCTCCTGTTCATCCTGTCTACCACCTTGACAACCATCTCACTGCTTGTTCATGTCCCCTTCTTAGCACTTATTCCCCAACACATTTGAAGGCAGAAATTCCTGTGACTTGGCTAGCTATTGTATCTCCCGTTCTAGAACAGCTTTCAGAACTTAGTAGCCACTCACTGAACATTTACCCAACCTACGAATTCGTTTGTTTTTTTCCCACTGTGAATTGAAATGCTGTAAGCTCTCTGCCATTAGCACATCTTATTTTTCTGATAATTGGAAGGTCAATTTAAAACTGAGTGCTCTTTTATCTGCATGTTTTTATTTTATGCCATTTCTTGGATGTGCCGGGTGGGCATGGAAAACATAGTGAGATGAAAGGAGGCAGACAGAGCCTGCTATTTCAAGCCATGTCCTGGACAGCAGCCAAGTCCTTTGCTGAATCAAGGGGCTGGAATTTAATACCACTCCTTATCAAGAAAGCCAACATACTAATTTAAACCTAGGGCTAGAATATTTCAATACCAGCTGCTTCAATTTCTAATAATTTCCAACATATTTTAATTATTCAGGTTTCTAATAACACCAAACACATGTCTCCTCGGGCAGGAGGAACACATTTAGTTCAAAAGGAGCCACGATGGGAAACACGTGAAGTCTATGGTGAGCCACAGGGTGAACCGGCCTCCAGGTCTGCCGTTTCCACGTGGGCTTGCTCCCAGTTCAGCCTGGAGAAGAGGTTCCTTGGCCATTGCGAATGCTCGGGTCAGGTTTCTTGAGACAGTGTTTGACGCCCGGGTCCAACGCACACCTGTTCTGTGTTAGCCTCCTTGAGCAATCTCATCGGAAGGTCTGCAGTGTATAGAGAATGATGGCTGGAATTTTTTTCTTGGATTCAGAGCTCACTCTGGAGAAGGAAGTAGGAGAGTCCCAGGGCTGTCTGTGTCTCTGCTATGGAGAAGGAGATCAACTCTCTTCCAAGTTCCAGAATGATGCTACTCAGTCCCCATGCCACCAACACCCCCCTCCCCATTTCCAGTCCATGGAATTTTAACACTTGGAATTTCACGCCTGACATGCCCCAAATATTTAACGCCTTCACCCCCAAATGGTACTCTTCCCCTAGTTCTGTGTCTCAGCAAGGTATGTTGTCCTGACCGTTACAAAGGCAGAATCCCAGAGTCGCTCCGGCCAACCTGCCCCTCACCCCACGCCTCTAAACAAACACCTCTTCTCTGTCTTAGGAATCTCAAAAACCAATCCCCTTCTCCCGCCCACGCTGCCAGCGCTCCTGTTGGGGTGTGCTCACCTCTCAACTGGCAGCCCACAGGCCTCAGGGTGCACCTTTAAATGCCCACACCCTCCATCCACTGCAGCAGTTAGACAGTCGATCGTTCCACAAAGGAAAAGAGACCAGTTCACTCCTGGGTTTAAACCCGTCCCTAGCTACCAACCAATCTTGGAATCGAGTTCAGACTCTGCTCCATGATTTCCAAAGGTGGAGAAGACTCGTCAGAAAGTGGCAAAATCCATGTATTCAGTATAACCAGCACCTTTAAAAATAGGATCAAATAGATATAGCATCTTTTGTGCATTTTAAGGGTGAGCGTGGTGTGTGGCTGTTCTTTCATACATATGTGTGTGTCCTGAGTTTGATGTAAGACCTATTTAGTACTGGGGGGTGCCATGGAGATGAGTTTGAGGAACACTAGCAGACAAGGCCATCAGGATCTGACCTGACTATCCAGCTTCCTCTCTGACTTCTTCCCATTTGCAGCACTCTCTAGCCACATGCCGCATCTCAAACACACAGCTCTAGCAGCCTCTGGGCCTTTGCACATGCTCTTCTTGCCCTGAAGCTCCTTGCGTCCCTGTACTCAGCAAGCAAGTTTTCCTCGACTTCTAGGCAGAGATAAGTCACTTGCTGTAGGTCACGCTAACACTGTCCTGCAGTTCCCTGCTTTGCGTCTGCCTTCTTGCTGTTGGCTCTATGAGGACAGGAATTGTGTCTATCTTTCCTCCTCAGTGTCCCCAGCACCTAGCCGTGTGTTTGACATATCAGAGGTACTCCATCATCTTGTACTGAACGAACAAATAAACCCAGTCACTCAATCAAAGGTCACTCTCTGGAGGTTTCCTGGGCCCCTCTGATCTGCCTGACCCTGTGGACAGACAGAAACAAGGCAGCGTTCCTGACTCAAATTCTGAAATAGACCCCTGACCCCTGCAGCAGGCTTGCCTCTCTCTCCAAGAAGGACAAACAGGCAAGTTCGTGAGCAAAGCATCCTCCCAGGTGAGGCCTTCTGAGGGACTCAGGAAGGTTCCTGTGTGGCCCCAAATAAAAAGAAAACTTCCTCCCCCTGAAACGCCTTTCCTCGCTAGAGGCGCCTCCACCCCTGTCACTCGGAATGCTGTTGTTTTGGGACAAGGTCAGGACGTCATTCTCTGGACCTAGGCCAGACACAGGGGTTTTGACCAAGCTCATAACACCAGAGGAAAAGAAATGCTTGAGAAATAGCAGTTACTCACACCTCAGGGTGAATTCCTTCTAAAGTTAAGTTAACAAGGGCAGAAGGGCGAGGAAGTAGAACATTCCAGCCAATGAGACCAGGAGTTTGAGGAAGAAGAAAGGGGAAGGAAGTAGGGCTGGACAACCTCCCCATCCTGCCCCAGCGTGGCGGGGCCTGCTGGGCACTGGGGGCAGGCCGCCTGATCCTGGCCTTGCCCTGGCCCTGCCTGCCTGCGGGGCCAGTCAAGGCCCCTGATCTTTCTGAGTCTCAGTTCGCTGACCTGTAACAGGGGCAATAGCCTCTCCGACCAGGCTCGACGGAAGGACGAACACAAGCAAGAGTCGGGGTCAACTCTCAGCCTAGCTCTCAGTGCAGTGCCCACACAGTGGGGGCAGCGGGGGCATCCTGTAGTGGCTAGGAGGTAGGAAAGTGACTCTAGGACAGAAGCGGACGTCGGCAACTCTCCAGAAGGCTCTACCTGGGTGGGGGACGGGACAGGATCAGGCAGCTGGTGCACAACCTGGGCAGAGTGGTCCTACCCTGAGGGTAAGAATGAAGTCAGATCATCTGTGGTCAAGGGGGTGAAGAGGGACCTTAAAAGCCACCAGGCCCTCAGATGCACCTTTTGCATCTGTTTTGTTTATTTATTTATTTTTTACATAGAATGTGAGCTTCTGTGTCCAGCAAGCATCCCCCCAGTCAGACAGACAGTGCCCGTCTGAGGAAGTAATGAGGGGGGTAGCGCCTCCCTGCTGCCCGCTGGCTCCCGAGACATCCCGCTTATCTGATGTGGATGTGCCTGGGAGCAGCAGCCGGGACAGTGTGTTCCCCATTTCCTGACGTGCTGGAAGAGGGCAGGAAACGAGAGCGGAGGCCAGGCCAGCTGGACCCGGGGAAACCCAATACCCCACACCTTTGTTCACGACCGCTTGGATCCATACTTTTGAGGAAGCTAATAAAAACCAGGCCAGGGAGTTTTTGCATCTCTCCAAATATGTAATATAAAACATGCAGAAAACACACATCAGGCTTGAAAGGAAAGATGGTTTGTGTTCCCCCGAGAAACTCTCGGAGTCAGACTTTGGGAGCGTTTCTGTAAGAAATTTGTGGAAATGAGGAAAATGAGGGGCCCCTGGGGCTCTTCCCACCTGGGGTGCGGGGTGGTGAAAGGCTGGGAGGAGTCAGGGGGTGCCGTGGGTCTGCCCTCCTGCCGCCCAAATGGGCGTGAGGGGAGATTTCGTGTGTCGCCTTGGCCAGGCCATGAAGCCAGGTACTTAGCGCAATACCAGTCTGGATGTTACTGTCAGGGTCTATCTTAGAGAGGTTGACATTTAATTTAGTCGACTTTGAAGTCAAGCTGCTAAGTCTCCATAATGTAGGTGGGCCAATTTGTTGAGGATCTTAAGAGGAAAGGACCCAGGTCCCTAGAGGAAGAAGCCATTCTGATGTTGACTTCCAACATCCGACCTCTCTGGGTTCTTGACCCAATGGCCGGCCCTGCAGACGTCAGACTTGTAGCCTCTGCTGCTTCACGAGCCAATTGCGCGCTCTGTGTGTGTGTGTGTGTGTGGCTTGTTTTTCTGGAGAACCCTGAAACTACGACTAAAAACAGTGGTGTCACTGCAGGTGGGAGGAAGGTGGTCACGGTGAGAAAGGGGCCAGAGGTCAGTCCATCACTTCTGCTTGCCCGGGGTTATTCGCTGGCGGGTGGTGCGGTCAGATTAACTTCCGAGCAGTGAGACTCCAAAAACCTCCTGTGCCCGCACCAAGCTAAGCGATGGGAGGCTGTCTTTGAAAGGTTCAAGGTCACTGTCTATCCACTGGCTCCTTCATCACGCAATGAAATCACGAATCCCAGGCCTCTCTAGGCCCTGAGCAGCCGGGGGAGGGGGAAGAAGTAGATCTCGCCCTCTCCATGCTTACGGGCCACGGGAAAGTGACAATGAAGAAATACAGATGGGAAGAAAAGTCAAGGAAGAGGAGGCGTTTAGTGGGCTGTTTATCTTGAGGGTCTTCGGGGGAGGTGACACTGTGCTGGGACGGCTGGGGAAATACGGCCTGTAAGGAGATCTTCACGGAGAGCACAGTCTCCTGAGGGAGGTCACCAAGCCAACAGGCTCCGCCGTGTCCCAGGAGGCCACTGAGTCTCTTGGGCACGTAGCGAGTGTTCCTGGAGGGAGAGTCCTCTCACCTCTTGAGTATCTGTGACTCTTCTCAGTCTTTCTCTTCAGGAAGAAGTGGACAGCAATGAATTCACATCCCCCTGAACCCCCCAGGCGGGCTTCTGGGGCACCTCTCCGCTCAGGCGGTCTCTCTGGAAGTTTGCCTGGCGAGTTCACCCAGGCCAGAAGGCTGCCTCCTTCCTGGACTCAGATCCACACCGGTCTTCACTGTTCCTCATCTAGAACGTTAGGAGCATCTCCATCCTATGCAGAGAAGCCCAGACCTGTGGAGGGCGCCAGGAAGAGGAAGGACTGAGGCCACAATTTGGGTGGGAGAAAATCAGACAGGACATGTGCTGTGATCTCTCTGGTCCACACAGACTCCAGAAGTCACCAGGGGAGGCACCTGGTGCTGGCCTCGTGGCATGGGGGTGCTAAGCTGAAAAGAACGTGTTTGGCCTTGCCAGAGACTTCACGGACCGGAAGGCCGCCCAGTGAGCAGAGCCAGGGCTCTGCTCCGCCATGACTAAGTGCTTCTGGAGGGCTGGCTTGGTTCCAGCGGCAGTCACAATCTGCAGCTCGTGTCTTCTGCAGCACTCTTTCATTGTGCTCAAATGCCACCGGGGAAAGCCCTCTAAATGGCCAGCGAGAATCGTGGTGGCTCTGTGGTGCACACAGAGCGTCAGAGAGGAAGGCAGCTGCAAGAGGTGAAGGGTTAGGAGCAAATGGCTTCAATGAATGAGTCACCCCCACTGGAACAGAGCCTGCCAGAGGCAGAGAGCAGCTCTGGATTAGAGCGTGTTTCAGAGAAGGGATCATGTCTTCCTGCTACTGAGGTTAGTAGACAGATTTTTTTTTTTTCTTTTTTTGGTACCAGGAATTGACACTTAACCACGGAGTCACATCGCCAACCCTTTTTATTTATTTTTATTTTGAGACAGGGTCTCTCTAAGTTGCTGAGGCTGGCCTCAAACTTGTGATCCTCCTGTCTCAGCCTCCAGAGCTACTAGGATTACAGGTGGCACGCATCTGGCAGTAGACAGATTTGTATATGAGTGAACACAATGAGAATTTTTTAGATTACAATGCATTATGGAAAACTCTTACATTTCCATATCAGTGGCAGGAGCCTTTACTAGGCAGCATCAGCAGTAGTAATAATAATGACAATATTAGCAGTAACTACCACCTAGATATTTAAGTATAAGACCCAAAACTATAAAATTCCTAGAAGACACCATAGGGAGGCTTCTTGACATTGGATTTGGCAATGATCAGTAGGATATGACGCCCACAGCACAGGCAATGAAAGTGAGAGCTGATAAACAGGAAGATAGCAAACTTAAAAACTTACAGAAAAGGAAACAATCAACAGAGTGAAAAGGCAGTCCATGGAATGGAGAGAGTGTCTGCAAACCTTCCATCTTCCAGGCGTTAAGACACAGCCATACTTTGTCTTCTACTAGGTGCAGGGTCTCTGGTCTAATTCCTAAGTCCTTGATCCATTTTGAGTTGAGTTTTGTGCAGGGTGAGAGATAGAGGTTTGATTTCATTTTACTGCATATGGATTTCCAGTTTTGCCAGCACCATTTGTTAACAGGCTATTTTTTCTCCATAGTATGTTTTTGGCTCCTTTGTCTAGTATGAGATAACTGTATTTATGTGGATTTGTCTCTGGGTCTTCTATTCTGTACCATTGGTCTGCCTATCTATTTTGATGCCAATACCATGCGGTTTTTGTTACTATTTGCTCTGTATAGTTTAATGTCTGCTATTGTGACACCTCCTATTTCACTTTGTCTACTCAGGATTGTTTTGGCTATTTGAGGTCTCTTGTTCTTCCAGATGAAGTTCATGATTGCTTTCTCTATTTCTATGAGGAATGTCATTGGGATTTTAATTGGAATTGCATTGAATCTGTATAGTTGGTAGGCCTGAATCTTCATCATGTTGGCTTAGGATCAGACTTCCTCAACAAGACTTCCAAAGCACAAGAAATCAAAGCAAGAATTAATAAATGTGAAGAACTCAAACTAAAAAGCTTTTTCTTAGCAAAGGATACAATCAAGAACGTGAAGAGAGAGCCTACAGAGTGGAAGAAAATCTTTTCCACGTGCACTTCAGATAGAGCACTTATGCCCAAAATTTATAAAGAACTTACAAAACTTTACACCAAAAATACAAAGAACCCAATCAATAAATGGGCCAAGGAACTGGACAGACACTTTACAGAAGAAGACATACAGGCAATTAATAACTATATGAAAAAGTGTTAACATCGTTAGTAATTAGAGAAATGCAAATTAAAACAACCCTAAGATTTCATCTTACTTCAATCAGAATGGCTATTATCAAGAACACAAACAACAGAAGATGTTGGCATGAATGTGGGGAAAAAGGCACACTTTTACATCGCTGGTGGAGTTGCAAATTGGTGCAGACACTCTGGAAAGCAGTGTGGAGATTCCTCAGAAAACTTGGAATGGATCCACCTTTTGACCCAGTTATCCCACTCCTCAGTTTATACCCAAAGGACTTAAAATTAGCATACTACAGTAACACAGCCACATCAATATTTGTAGCAGCTTAGTTCACAATAGCTAGATTGTGGAACCAACCTAGATGCCTTTCAACAGATGAATGGATAAAGAAACTGTGGTATATATACACAATGGAATATTATTCAGCCATAAAGAAGAATAATAGTATGGCATTTGCAAATAAATGGATGGAATTGGAGAATATCATGCTAAGTGAAATAAGCCAATCCCAAAAAAACCAAAGGCCAAATGTTTACCCTGATGAGTGGAGAGTGATATATAATGGGGGGTGTGGGGTGTGGGGAGTGAGAGAAGAATGGAGGAACATTAGATTATGTAGAAGGAATTGAGGGGGTGTATGAAAAATGGTGGAATGAGACAGACATCATTACCCTATGTACATGTATGATTACATGAATGGTATGAATCTATATCAGGTACAACCATAGAAACAAAATGATGTACCCCATTTGTGTACAATGAATCAAAATGCAGTCTGTAAAAAATTTAAAAATAAATAAATAATTAAAAAAAAAAAAAAGACACAGCCATATGTAACTTCTCTTGTGCCCGGCTAGCTCACACGCAGGGTAAGGGCACAGAGTCAAGACCCAGATTCCGGGAGCTGGGTGGAAGCAAGCTTGTGGCGAGCAGCTTGCAAACTTGTTATTACAGGAACAGCTATTCATTTTATAGGTTTCTTGCCTAATCACAACGTGCCCTGGGGGATCAGACCACCTGCCTCCTATACGGGTTCTCTTGGTATCACTGAGTTAATTCGGGGTAAATGTTTACTTTCCTAGGTAGCTGAAGCAGAATGCTCCTCCACAAGTTTTCCTTACACACTTGAGACATTCACTGCTGCCAGCCAAGAACTAGGATTTCTCCCAACAGCCATATAAAGAACTCTTATTACTCCACCACAAAAACCAAATAACTTCATTTGAAAATAGGCAAAGAACTGGCTTAGACACATCTCCAAAGAAGATACGCAAACAGGCAGACAGCACATGAGAAGATGTTGCATGTCGTGAATCCTCAGAGAAACCCAAATCCAAACCACTTCTACCCACTAGGCTGGCACTACAGGAATAAAACCATCATCAGAAAATAAGAAAAGTTGGTGAGGATGCAGAGAAATTGGTACCCTCGTACGCTGTTGGTGGGAGTGGGAAATAATCAGCCCTTACGGAACACAGTGTGGAGGTTTCTCAAAAATTAAAAAATAGACCCAGGGCGGTGGTGCATGCTGTAATTCTACCAGCTCAGGAGGCTGAGGCAGGAAAGTCACAAGTTCAAGGCCAGCCTCAGCAACTCAGCGAGGGCCTAAGCAACTTAGTGGGGCCCTGTCTCAAAATAAAAAATCAAAAAGGGCTGGAGATGTGGCTCAGTGGTTAAGTGTCCCTGGGTTCAATCCTTAGTACCAAAAAAAAAAAAAAAAATTAAAATAGCATTATTATATGACTCATCAATCCCACTACTAGATATATACTTAATGGAATAGAAAGAATCTTGAAAATACATTTCCATACCTATGTTCCTAACAGCATTATTCACAGTTGACAAAAAGTGGAAGCAACCCGAATGTCCAATGATATGCGAATGAACGTATAAAATCTGGTCTCTGCATGTAGTTGAATCTCATTCAACCTTGGAAAGGAAGGAAATTTTGACATATGTTAAAACATTGATAAACCTTAAGGACCACTGCATGGAGCGAAATAAGCCAGTCAGAAAAAGAAAAACACTGTGTGCTTTTACTTATGCACCTACTTGGCACCCAGTGTCAGATCTGTAGAGCAGAAGTTGTGTCCCAGAGGCTGGGTGTGGGGTGCAGAATGGGGAGTCATCATTTATTGGTAAGGAGTTGGAGTTTTACAGATTGAAAGTTCTAGGGATCTGTTGAACAACAAGGTGAAGGTATGTGGTACCTCTGAACTATACACTTAAAAATCATAAATGTAACAAACTTTGTTATATTTTTTTACCACAATTTTTTTTACTTACATATTTTTGAGACAAGAAACTGATCCCATTTGTGATCTCTATGTGCCAGATGAAGAAAGGTTCCTTACCCATATCATTTCATGTAAGCTTACAATGAGTGCCCTGTGTCTGCAAAGGGAGGGACTGTCAATTAACCTGCTTGGGGGAAGTAACTAAAGATTAGAGGGTAAATCCCATGCCCAAGTCACAAGTCACACGCTGGCTAGGGAACTGAAGCTTCAAAGTTTGAGGAATGTTCCCTAAGTTGTAGCACTAGATGAGGTGGGATTAGACCTCCCTCCAAGCCCATTCTTGTAACTATGACATCATATTGTAGGGAAGTTGGAGAAGCTGACCTGGGGCGAGATTTTCTGACCCACTTGTAAAACAAAGGCATCTTTTCTCCCACTGAGGTGTGCTGGTTGCTGGGTCAGGGAGCAGGGTTACAGGCAAGTCATTTCAGAGCTAGATGGGTGACTCTTTTGGACCATTAAGAGAATACAGTTCTATGTCAATGCAAATGTTTTTGGGGAGCATGGTGGGGACTGGGGAGATCCGGTTCCAGCAGCAACAAGTGAGAGGTTAGTTTCCCGTGGTGCCAGTGTCTTAGAGACTTGCACTTTGGAAAGGAAAACAGCAGTTATGTAAGTGAGATCCGGTGTCTGGGGCCCTACTGATCTCACTGAGTACCCAGAAAAGAGTTATGAGCAAGGGTTCTAATTCCCACCTAATGGGTGAGGAAACGGAGGCTCTGGAACTCAGGCAAAGTGCCATGGTTGGTGAGTGGAAGAACCAGGATGTGTTGCTTGCTGCCTGCACTTCCCCCAGGTTCACGGACAGAACTTCTGGGGAGCCCTCTGACCACAGCTGTCTAGATTTTCCTGGTCAGCTCAGCCTCCCACTTTCCTAAAGGACTATTTCAGACCTTCTCCCCACCCCTGTGCTGGATGTCTCGTGTCCCACTTAACAGAATCAGCAGAAGCATTGGGATAGAGCCTCCAGGGGTAGCTCCAAGACTGCCACGCCAAGGGCCTCCTCCCCTCTGTACTTTGATAGAACTGTCCTTGGTCCTGAACTGCCCAACGCCCCTCTGTCTCTGGTTTAGTGACGTCCTCCCTGGACGCTCCTGCCAGCACACAAATGCATCACATTGTTGGCCAGCTTCCCTGGACCTGCTAGGGCTGCATCACAGCAGAGCCAGGTTCCTTCCAAGAGTTGCTTCTATTTCTTAATTCTTCTTTCTCTTCTTTCATTCTCTCTCGATTCTAGTCATGTTCTCGTCCCGACCACTTCAGCAAGCTGTTCTTTTCTGGGGTTGCCTGACAACCTCCAGAGGCTGACCTCCCTGGTATATCTCCCACCCAAGCGCCCCCTGCATCACAATTGTATTCAGTGATCTTTGTTCTCTTGGTTCATTCTCTAGTTGTAAAACAATTACCAATTTGAAATACGATTAAATTTCCATGTCAAAGGCTTGCCAATTCAGTAGATCTCACAACTCAAGTTTTCACTTATCCAACCAAAATATTTCACCTTGAGTTTGCACTCCAGTATATTGTGAATCTTAAGTACACATAAAAATGCCTGCCGATTACACAGAATGAATGAGTTGGAGTGACTTCAGTTCTACATCTTTGTTTTGACGATCTCTGCCATTATTGTCCATGGAAAAATCTGTTTAAATGTTGAGATCTCTAATCCCACAGGATCTGGAGTCCAAGAACTGAGCTGAAAGGATTTTGGAAAGTTCTAAGTGACTCCAGGAGCAAGCCACGTTGTTGAGGATGCATGAATTGGGGGTGACCAAATAGCTGTCAGTTTCTGGAGGACACCATGTTTATTAAGAGAAAATAACATCAGTGTGGTCATTTAAAATCTTCACATATATTATTTTATCTCAATGCCAATGACAACAATTTAGTTGATTTTAGACCAACTAAAAATGTCTTTCATTGACATTATTTAGAAATGCCACCATATTGATGATAAAAGCAGACTTGTATCTAATCAGTTAATTGTTATTTTAAAATTATCTTCAGCAAACATAGCCCTTATTGCCTGTTAGTGGGAAAGATTTCGTCCCACTGCAAAGTCCATGTTGCCCAACCCAGTGGTCACTGCTCAGCACTTATCCCAAGTAATCCGACAATAGCGTTGAACACTGTCAGTCAATCCCTTCTTTTTTCGTGTGGCCTCTGGGGTTTCCTTCTACATCATGAAGTGCTTCTTTTCCATACCCCTATCAGATCTGGCTCAGTCCTCAGGCCTCCCACTGTTGGGTCCTTAAGGTGACCTCCTAAGACTTGGGACTTTACAACTGGTAATTCTTTTTTTTTTTTTTTTTTTTTTTTTTTTTTTTTTTTTTTTTGCGGTGGTGGAGATTGAACCCAGGGCCTTGTGCTTGACAGGCAAGCACTCTGTGAACTGAGCTATATCCCCAAACCTACAACTGGTAATTCTTTGGGGTATATAATCTCTGCATATTTAAGACATTTGTTTGCTGACCACTTTTGGACTTATATTTCTTGTTGAGACTTCTTCCCTGAACTCTGATACTACATAGTCATGTGCCATGTAATAATTTTTGGTCAATAATGAAATACACATACAATGGTGGTCCCATCAATTGTAATAAACTGAAACTTTTCTATCACCTAGAGATGTTGTAGTCACCCTAATGCCATAGCACAAAAACTCATGTTTGTGGTGTTGCTGGTGTAACCAAACCAACTGGGCTGCCAGTCACGTGAAAGAACATACTGTAGCACATACCATCACATACAGTACGTCATTCTTGATTATGATCGTAAGCAACCTGTTACTGGTTTGTGTATTTACTGTACTATGATTAATCGTCATTTTAGAGTGTACTCCTATTCATTAAAATTTTTCTTACTGTAAAACAGGATGCTGTACCATGGGGCTGCAGCTTCAGCCACTTGTGTTTAACTCACCTCTTGATTGCTTCAAGGGGCCACGTGGGGTGATTGACATGTATTATTTAGGTTTGTGTAAGTGCACTTTAGAATGTTTGCATGAAGGAATCACCTAATGATACATTTCTCCGACTGTATAATTCTCATTAAAGCAATGAGTTCTATTTAACAAGCATGTCCTCAACACCTCTATTAGGAAGTCTGTTAGGAAGTCTCACTGGCATCTCAAACTCACTCCTCACTCCATCCAAATCCAGCTCTGCTTCCAGTTTTTACTGTCTCAGCCAATGGCAACTCTGGTTTTTCAGTGGCTTAACCCAAAAGTCTTTTAATAATCCTTTTCTTCTCTTTCTTTTACACCTCACATCAAACTCAAGAGCAAATTCTGCACACTTTACTTTTTTTTGGTACTGGGGATCGAACTCAGGGGCCCTTGACCACTGAGTCATGTCCTCAACCGTATTTTGTATTTTATTAAGAGACAGGGTCTCAATGAATTGCCTAGCACCTCACTTTTTACTGAGGCCAGCTTTGAGCTTGCGATCCCCTGCCTCAGCCTCCTGAGCCCCTGGGATTACAGGCGTCATTTTACTTTTAATACATATCCAAGACCACTTCACCGATTCTTACCTCCCTGACCCTAGTTCAACTCACAATCATACCTTGTTTGGACTGTTGCAGTATCTCCCTGAATCCTGCAGCTGTAGTCTGTAATTTGCCTAAAGGGCCAAGAGGCTAAGATGGAGAATGAGAATGAGAGCTCTTGGGTCCCTAGACTGCCCCTTACAGAGGATTCCCCGGGTGCCCTCAGAGCAGCTGGAGACTACTCGAGCATCCGCAGTTCTCTGACAATTCAGAGTGCAGGACATGTCCTATTGTTTTCTCCCTGGCTGGGCACTCGCCAGCAGGCGTTCTGCAGATCCATTCTCCAGCCTAGGGTCAAGGCCAAGTTCAAGTTTCACTGCTCACATTGTCCATCCTCTGCATCTCTCAAAATCTCTCCTTGCTCAATATGCCAGACCAAATCCAGGCTCTTCCCCTCTAGACAGGAGCCCCTCTGCAAATGACCCCACCATTGAGACCCAGAGAGCATAGGAATCAGGCTGGCCGCCACACCCCCTCCCAATTCATTGCCAGTGCCTGTTGGCTGTGTCCTCCATCTCTCTTCCGCCATTGCTTCTCTATAGACCACACAGCCACGGGGCCAGTTAGCAGCTGAATTAGCTGCTGCTGAGGAGTCCTGCCAGCTCATCAGCTTGGTGAACTGGGGTTTCTACGTGGCATTTGACCAGGGCCATGTGATTCCCCAGCCTACCTCCCAAGACTGTGCTAAGGCCAATTTTGAGGGAGGCATGCCCACGGCTTGTCCGGAGGCAGGCACTCCTGGGCTGGAGCCCTTCCAATCCCGGCTGTCCGGAGCTGCTTCCAGGGTTTGGCGGGAGGGCGTGGCTTCCTTGGCCCCTGGCGCCACTCTGCAGGGCTCAGCCAAGGAGCCTTCCTGGGACACCTGTCTTGCGTTCCTCGCTCTGATGGCGGCTGTCTGTGTTTTCCTTCCCTTCCTGTCGGCCTTGATTTTTAGGGTGCCTTTAATAAGGCCCACTCTCACCTCCGGGCCAGAGCTGCGTCCTGGTCATCCCCGCGCCCTTCCCTACACCGTGTGAGCCTCGGTGCTCCGGTCTCTGGACATTACTCACTAGATCACCGACTTTTAATCAGCACCCTATTTAGGTGTCTATTATTTACATGCACACTTACTTATTCGAACAGTGTTTATTGTGCTAGACACTATTTTAGAGGCTGGGGACACGGTGGTGACTAAGATCGTCAAAGTCCCTGCATTGACTGAAGTCACAAGGAGATAGTGCGCAAAAAGGATTAAATATGGAAACGTCGCGTGCGGTGAGCGAGGAAGGGAAGCAAGGCAGGAACGGAGCTGCCGGAGGGGCTGGCTCTTCTGCTGTTTGGAGGCTGTGAGTGCCGGTGGGTCGCCGTGGGAGAGGCTGCGGAGGGGGCATCGCAATACTTCCTGAGAGAATGGGTGGCCGGCGGAGGCCAGGTGGGGGCAGGCCTGTGGAAATGAGGTGAGGCCTTCCATCTGACCTTTGAAGATTTAGCTGGCATCAATAATGGCACCGCTCTCTCTTTTGTAAATAAGCATATGAACGAATGCCAGATGGGACCGTGTACAGAGGAGGCTGTTAAAAGCTGCTTTTAAAATATCCTTATTTTAGCAGACAGGCTTTAATTGTTGTCTGGGACTTTCATAGTCTGAATGTTTGTGAAGTGCGTCCCCATCCCCAGCCCAAATTCATATGCTGAAATCCTCACCTCCACCATGATGGCCTTAGGAGGTGGAGCCTTCCTGAATGGGACCAGTGTCCTCATGAAAGAGACCCCAGGAAGCTCATTTGACCCTTCCCCCACTTGAGGACACATCAGGAAGCCACCATTCACAAACGGAGAAGTGGGCTTTCATCAAACATCAAATCTGCTGAACCTTGGTGTGGGACTTGCAGTCTCCAGAGTGAGAGATCCATTTCGTCTGTTTATAGCCACCGAGTCTATGGTCTTGTGTTATAGCAGCCAGAATGAACCAAGGTAGTGTCTAAAGGGAAAGCACTGTCATTAGAAGTAGTCTTTTTCTAATTTTGGCCACAGGCTGCTTTGAGAGAGGCACAGGAATGAATAAATAAATGACCCATCTCTCCACACCTACCTGAAACAGGATTTGAGGCTGCAATGCAGACACCCTTCTGTGTGAAGTCCTATGTCACCTGAGCTGCCCTCACAACCTGACTCTGTTTCCAATAGAGGCAGTCACCAGGGTCATAGTCATGGACATATGGTGAACCCCGAGAAAGGAAGGTTCCTGGGGCAACGTGGAGATGGTAGTGTCCCTGTGCACGGAGACACAGGGTGATCAGGTAGTGAGGACGTCTTATAAAAATTTGTAAGGTGCTAATAGGTTTGGGTCCTAACTACTCCAGGTTCACCTTCTTTGGGTAGATTTTCCTGACCATCTCCACCCTCGCACTAACTTCTCTAAGACTCCAGGCCTCCTCTGTCTATCCACTCACTTAGTATTTTATATCATTCCAGTAATGCCCTCTGGGCCACGTTTCCCATCTCAGTGGGCAGTGACTGCAAAGGTGTATAGCACAGTATCTCAGACTTCCCTCGGGCCCACTTGGGGGCAGGTTCCAATGCAGACTCCGATCCAAGCTCCAGGGGAAACCCAGGCTGTGGGTCCTGGCTCGTGCTCTGAGCAGCGAGGGTGATGGAGATCGAGTGTGGCTTGCAAACAGACAGAGCTGAGTTGAAATTTTGCTCCTTCCTTAACTGACTCTGCAGCTTTCAGATCTTCAACCTTCAGTTTTCTTCATTTGAAACAGACCTAAGTATATTCCAAATTTGTAGATAATGTCTATTATCCATGTCCATGGAACCTTTTAGTTTCTGAGTTCTTTGCAAATGTCGTACTTCCTTTGATGATACCAATACCAGAGTCCAATCTGTCATCACCTCCCTCTGTCCCCAGGACTTTTGGGCTGAACAGATGATATAATGAAGTAGGTGTTTAGCATATACCACCAGGCATATAATAACTGACTACTGTTGCAGTGATTATTTGTATTATTCTTGCTCAAATCTTGCCCAGACCAGTATGTTTAACAGAAAAGAACGACTTTGCAATCCACACCACTGTTAATTTCCAGAGCAAATGGCTGCAGGACTGCATGTACCATCTTTGAGGATCAAGCAGATGTCTGCTACAGTCTGTTTTCATTCCAAGGAGCAGGAACTAAACCTCAGCCTCTTCACTCCCCGCTTGTGACCCAACTGTAAGCTGATCCATCAAGACCCTCCATGGAGAGGAACAAATTAAAATGATCTTTGCACAAGGCAATTTGAACCTGCCTTCCTGTTGCTTATAAACTAAGTCACAACCCAAACTGCTGAGACATCCACATGTCAGGTATTTTTCTCTGAACTGATGAGAGTGCTCAAAAATAGAACTGTCATCTGACAAATCCTGAAACTAATTGCCTTACACATAGCAGGCTGAGAAGTGTGACCAGCATTCTCCCCTCAACTCAGTGGTTCCCAAGGAAACAAGGGTAATACATTCATGCCTGACTTTTGCCTTGCCAACCCCAGTTCACCCCACTGGGCATAAAGCATGGGGGAAGAGTGCTGAGAACATCATTTTATGCTTCCCCCACTCTTCTGTTTGAAGTACCAAAGTCTCAACCAAAGATTAAACAAACATTCAGTCAACCATCAAAAATTAATCAGTATTTACACTTGTCTATACTTCCAAACACTTGTCTGGGTGTTCTGTGGTATCAAAACATTGAGGTATTCAAAATCCCAACCCACAAAATTTTAGCTGTAGTTAACCCTTCAGTCATGAGTGGTGGAAATTTCCTTCAGGGTGTATTTTGATAATTTCTTAATTTTGGTCCAGGGACACATGTTACTCTATTTTTTAAAAATGGTGAAATATTTCAACCTATAGAAATGTACAGTTATTGAAAGGAGCATTCATACATATTATCCAGTTCTTCTTTTACATTATAATCAGAAATACTGGTAATAACAAGTCCCTAAATTTATTATCCTTTCCTCTAATTCGGGTCTTCCTGACTTCCCGTTTCTGACAATAGCAACACCATCATTGAGCCAATCCACATGAAAATCTTAGAACTGAGATGGAGGGTTACCTGTCCTTTAATCCACTTGTCCAGTTGATGGCACCTCCAACAGGTTTCTTGAAAACAATTTATTTGTTCTTATCACTTTATTTCAGTAGCATAATTTTGCATTCTAGTCCTTTCTAAGTCAAAAGTTTCAATCCTTTGAAGATATTCCACTATCTCTGTGCTTCATTGTAGCTTGAGAAATCAGCTGTTTGTCTATTTGTAATACCTCTGTGTATAATCAGATTTTTTTGGCCTCTCTGAATAATTTTTATTTTTATTTTTGATATTCAAGAACTTATGTTATACTCAGATCCAAATGTCTTTTAAAATATCCTATTTGACATTAGCCAAGCTTCTGGAAGTCAAAGAAGCTATAAAGTTTTTTTCATAATTTTTAGAGATTCTTAATCATGATGTCATCAGGTTTTGCTTCTCTCTTTCTCTTTCTTCCTTTACCTCACTTTGTCCCTCCTAGTTAGACATTTGAGGGAAGTTCTTGGTTTCTTTTCTGTACCTTCAAACTTCTCTTAATTTATATTTCACTATCTCTCAGTTTCACTATCATCTCAGTGCATTCTGGATGATTTGTTCAGGTTTTTCTTCCGGTTTATAAAATCTTTCTCTTGCTGTATCTGTTCTGTTGTTTATTCTGCTCAGAGAATTTTAATAAGTATATTTTCATTCACATGTTCCTAGTATAGAGCTTTATAAGATTTTGGAATTTGTGATAGAGGAATCTGTTACACTAATGAAATGACTCATGTTGAGCCTCTAGGTAATTCAGTATGAATCTGGACAACAGAAAAACTAACCACATGACTATAGGATTGGTGTTTGAAGTCACCTGTCCTCCAGTAAAAAGAGGGGGATTTAAGATCGAGTTCCATCACATGGCCAATGAGTCAATCAATCGCACTTACATAATGACCTCAACAAAACTCTGGACACTGAGGCTCAGGGAAGTTTCCTACATATGCATACAAAAATGTGCTGGGAAATTAACACCCTGATTCCATGAGGAGAGAGTGGGAGCTCTGTAGTCCTTAGTCTGTAGTCTTTCCTTATGACTCAGACCCCGTGTCTTTCCACTTGGTTGGTCCTCCTCATTGTATCCTTTAGAATGAAACAATGATAGGAAGTATAGTGCTTTCCTGAGTTCTGTGAGTTGTTCTAGAAAATTATGGAATCTCAGGGGGTTATGGAAACCATTGAATTTACAGACAGTTGGTCAGATGTGTGGGTTGCCTAAGCTCCTCCAAATTGGAGCTGATGTCTGAAGTAATGGCACTGTTGGGGACAGTACCCTTTAACGTGTGCAGCCTGTGCTGCTGGGTGGCTAGAATCAGAAGGAGTTGAAACAGAACATAATTCCAAACTTTCCTTTCCCTATATGTGAGAGTTTGAGCAAATCAAAAAACCTATGTGACTATGTTCTTATCTTTAAAATGATGATATCAGTCAGGCACAGTGGCTCACGTCTGTAATCCCAGTGGTTCTAGAGGCTGAGGCAGGAGGATCATGAATCCAAAGCCAGCCTCAGCAAAAGTGAGGTGCTAAGCAACTCAATAGGACCCTGTCTCTAAATGAAACACAAAATAGGGCTGGGGGTGTGGCTCAGAGGTCGAGTACCCCCCAAAATGATGATATCAGAAGCACCTACCACACTGAATATTTGAAAAATAAATGAGATAACTCAGTGTCTGTTGTATTAACTGATGAACCACAGTGAGTTCTATAAATTTATGGCAAACATCACCATATCTAGAGAGTCCACACTGCTGTCTTAAAAATAAATAAATAAATAATGTTATTCCTTTTCTCTTGCAGTGGGTACATTCTGTTCCTTATTCTGCTTTATTTTTCTTCTAGTCTTTTCCACTGCATCTATTAATCAGCTCTTCCCTCCATAATGCTTTGTAACAAATCATCCCTCAGATTTGGCTGTAAAACTTTATTCCCATGCTCACCTATCTGCAGGCCTGATGGAAGTACTGACCTAGGCTGGATTCAACTAAGTGGTCCTGTTTCTGTCTTCAGGTCTTCTGGGATTGTCTCTAAGTTGCACATTGGGTCCAAGTTGGCTCCACAAGGTGTTTGATTATTCTGGGACCAGAAATTATTCAGGGCATGTTCTCATGGTAATGACAGAAGTGCAGGGTGCAGGCCAAATTGTGCAAGTGCACGGAAGCCCTCTCACATCCTCATCATCAGCATCCCATGGACCAAAGGGAGCCACGCAGCCAAGTCCAAGGGGCAGAGAAGTATTCTACTCCCTGGTGGAGGAACATCACTGGCCCATGGTGACCGCGATGTGCAGTTTGAACACAAGCACAGTGTGAGGAACTGGGGAAGGGTGTCCAATCCACATGCCACGGGACCTTTCATGTTTGAAAACTCCTGGAGTTCACTCACACAAACCTAGGGGAGATGGGTCAAATGAACCAGGGCGTTTCCTGCCACTTTCTAGTAAATGCCATGAGATCAGGACCATGGTTGTTCTTTGCACAGTTCTGTCCCCAACAGTGAGTCTTCCAGCAGGTATCTGTTGATGGAGCGAGTGAGCCATGAGCCAGGTGAGAACAGTGACAAGCACAGGCATACCCCAACCAGTCTATGGTAGAACTTCTAATAAGCTGCAAAATGGTCCAAAGCCAGGCAGAAGTGGGCAGATGGGGCTCCCTTGATTCTGAAACAAAGGCCTTGCAACAACTGTGGAGTAATGGCCTCCTAAAATCAGAAACCCACAATGGGAGAGAGGAGGCATAGGTTCTGAACCAGGTCATCATTTAGTCACGTGGATAACTTTATTTGCAAAGCAACATCCTCAGTAGGAGTCACACTGAAGGTACCAAAAGCAATGGATGAAACAAATTTCAACTCCCCTGGCTTTGCAACCATTTATTGTAAAGGAAATCTCTGGTGCTATGATGGCTTTATTAAAGTAATGCTCACAAGTTGGCCAACAACAGAGTTAATCAGCTTCAATTCAGTATGGAGAAATTTACACCTGCATTGGAAATATTGAGTTAAGCCTACTTTAAACCATCTCTTTGGCTTCCCTCAAGCAGTGACGCTATGAATGGAGAGAATCCTAAAAATACGAATTCTCTGCAATTTAGCAAATAGAGGGACAATGAAAAGTCTAATAATAAACTTGAGACAGACTAAATACCATGTAATTAGCACGCTTGAACCAAAGTCAGAAGAAAAACATGTAATTAAATCTGAACACTTTAGGAAGAAATAAAAATGGTCCAATAAGAGCTAAATCAACCAGAATGAGAAAGGTTATAAAAAGCAGCCTCCAGTTGATTTCCCCAATAAGAAGACATGGAACCAAATAGAAAAGACTGGAAGGAAAGGGGAGAAGAGTGCTACTGATACAGAAAAATGAAGGTGATGTCATTTCTGAAGAGCAAATGATTGTTTTCCTGGAGGATACTGACAGCTGCATTCTCCTGTGGTTGGTAAGAACAAACAAAGAGAAAGGTATGGAATTTACCCACATTCATTAAATCCTCACTATGCACAACACCCACGGTCAGGAGCTCTTTTGGGAAGGGTACGTGACTAAAGTGTAAGGGACTTGGCCGCTGCACTAGTACACTTAAGACCCATGGAGGAAGGACTTTGTCAATGAAAAGGAAGTTCAAACTAGAATAAAAGTCCAAGTTCTTGGTACAACACAGATTCAGGATTGTCTATGTTCTTGCCGAGACTGGAGATCAGCATAGGATCCAACCCAAGGACACACACGGTGTCCCAGAGGGAAAGCCCTGCCCCAGCCTGCCCCTTCAGTCTGCTATTGGTCTTCAAGTCCTGCCTTTGAATTTAGTGTTAGACTCAAGTTAGGAGCAGACCCACCTTGATCTAGGTACGTCACGTGTCTACTGACGACAACAGGGTTACATTCTGAGACCTTGTCCCTAGGTGTTGCTGTGGTTGTGTGAACCTCGTGGAGTGCACTTACACAGTCCAAGATGGGAAAGGTCAGTCATTCAACATGGGTGCCCAGTGCAGTCAAGGGATGTGGTAAACAGGAGGCACGAGAACAGCATTGCATGGCACGGTGCTACATAGTGTGCCTTTTAAAATTAGTCTGAAATAATGACAAAAAGCGTCGCCCAGTAAATCATAAATCAGTAACCGCCATCTATTACCATTACCAAGTATTAGCTACAGTACAGAATGGCATGAGGCTCTACTCTTGTGACTGGCAGCCAGCAGGTGTGTTCGCACCAACAGTGACACAACACATGAGGAGTGCATTGTGTTATGATGTCATGGCAGCTAGGACATCACTAGGCAACAGGAATTTTCCAGCTTCATTAAAATCTTATGGGACCACTGCCATGTATGTAGTCCATCACTGAAAAACTGTTATGTGATATGTGACTTTTAATTTTAATTATAATCATTTAAAATATGCACATAGACATTGGTGTGAACTACTTATGCTTGTGGCTCTTACACAGTCAGAAAACCCAACAAAAATATAAATGCAATTCATACCAAATGATAAAATGTTAGAGTTTATTTGAGCAGATAGTGATCAATGAGTCAGACAGCTTCAAACCTCAGGACTCAGGACTTTAACAAAGAGGCATGTGGAGAAGACTTTTATAGAAGCAGAGGAAAGGAAATATTTGGTGAAAGTAGAAAAGTAGCCTTATTTAGCTCATTCCAATGACAAGTCCCTAAAGTTAGTTGATGATTCCTGATTGACCTAGAAGATGACCACTTACACTAAGTTGCTTACATGGGAATCCAGGGAGCCATCTCAATTTAATGGACCTCTGTGTTAGTCAGTTTTCCATTGCTATAACAGAATACCTGAGAAGATCAACTTTAAAAAGGAAAAACCTTGTTTTGGCTCATGGTTTCAAAGTTTCAACCATAGTCAGTCAGTCCCAGTGCTTTTGAGCCTGAGGTACAGTGGCATATCATGGCAGGGAACAAGTGGCAGAGTGAGCTGTTCAGTTTATGGTGGCCAGGAAGTGGAGAGGGAGAGAGAGGAGAGAGAGAGAGAGAGAGAGAGAGAAAGAGAGAGAGAGAGAGAGAGAGAGAGAAAGAGAGAGAGAGAGAGGAGAGTCTGGGGTCCCAATAATCCCTCAAGGGCATGCCCCCAATGATCTAACTTCCTTCAACCATACCCCACATTCTAAATTTACCCCCACACTCCCAACACCACTGCCACAGGCTGGCAACCAAGTTTCTAACACATGGGCCTTTGGGTGACATTTCAGGCTCAAAGTATAGCACCTTCCAATTAATTATTTTAATGTGATGTTTTTATAATCAAATGAATAGCAATAAGCATTCTGTGGCTGGCAGTGCTGAGCACACATAGGTCCACACGCACATCTGTGGGGGCTGCCGAGTGGTTTTCTCATCACTGTGAGGCTTCTGAACCGACTCTGCAAAGGCCCGGAAGAGATGAGTGGAAAGGTTGCAACCAAAGCCTTTGGTAGAGAATTTTGATCCCTCAGTTGTGACAGCAGAAACTTTTCTTGGGGAGGCAGGGACAGTAGCTCAGCTTGGTGAACTGTTAATGGTTTAGACGTGAGGGGTCCCCCCAAAACTTCAGTCAATGCAGGAATATTCAGAGGAGAAATGATTAGATTATGAGAGATGCAACCTAATTGGTCCATAGTAGTCTGAATGGACTGACTGGTTGGTAACTGTGGGATGTGGCTGGAGGAGGAGGTCACTGGCGGTGTGAACCCAAAGGAGTCACCTTCCCCTGAGGCTCCTTCTTCTCTCTCTCTCTCTCTCTCTCTCTCTCTCTCTCTCTCTCTCTCTCTCTCTCTCTCTCTCTGCTTCAAGACCCTGTCATGAGCTGAGCAGCTTTCCTCTTCTGGAAGCTTCCCCCATGATGTGTGCCTCACCTGGGGCCCAGAGCGATGGAGTTGGCTGTCTATGGACTTCTGAAACCATGAACCCTAAATAACCGTTTTCTCCTCTAATTTATCCTTGTCAGGTCTTTTGGTCACAGTGATAGAAAAGTTGACTGAAACAGGAGCCATCTCCCACAGGTCTCTAAGCACTGTTAAGGCAGGGCCCCCACCTGCTGTGTTCAGTGTGCACCCTGAGCATCTGGGATCATCTTGGCACCTAGTGGAAGCTGCATTTGGGCTCACTGGATGCCTCCTGCCTCCTCTGCTGTGTTCTCTAGCCCTCCTTCCTGAACCTGCCCACGGGAAGTTCTCCCTAGATACTCAACCCTTCTTGCCTAGTGCCCTGCTGCAGCCTCACCTGGTCGAACCTGGGTCTAACCTGCTGTGAAGTGCAGCAAATACCAGAGAGCCAAGCAGTATTTCAGGTTAGAGAAAAACCCTAGCCAGCAGCATCCTTGAAGACAGGAGGTCCCAGGCACAAGCCAGTTTTCAGTCATTACCAAGGCACCAGCAGGGAAGAGGCATAGCCCATACACTGAAGCTCAGGTGCCCTGAGGAATGGGACACTTTGAACTCAGGGGTCCTGTCAAGAATCCATTGGTTCAGAAGTTCTGCTCCAGACTCCTTGGGCCTTATTCTCTTTCTTTTTATGAAGACAGTGACAAAAGATAAACCCTCCCAGAAGTTCATATATTACTATGAAAAAAATTGCTATGGGACATGAGAGTGTTGGCTGCAGATCAGGAAGACCCTGAGAGCCAGAGGACCTCTGTGGTGGCCCTGTGCACCCAGGGCTAAAGCTGGGACCCTGTCTTGCAAGCATGAGCCCACCCCAAACACTAAGCTTTGGGCAGGGTCCAGAGAAGTATTAACAGAGGATTTGCCTTCTGAGGTTATGGGAAGAACTGAGGGGCCAAGAAGAGCTGAGGGGGACAGCTTCTACAGCACTCTACCACCCCTAAGTCTTTAGACTTTCTTAGACTTTGTGGTCATGATAAAACTCCAACTGGTTTCCCATTGCATCCAGAGTAAAAATCTAGAGCTCAGTCCCTTCCCATCCTACCCTGCTCCAGTCTCCATTCCTCCTCTGTGATTCCTGGGACAGCCAAGAGTGTTTTTACCCAAGACCTTTGCACTGTGGGTCTCCTGTCTGGAATCTTCTGCACATGATGATATCGGCACTCCTTTATCTATCTCACCCCTGCTAAATACCACCCCAGTTTCCCTCTCTCCATCATCCCTGCTTAACTGTTACTCAAGGTGTTATGATTTAGATATCAGATGTCTCCCAAAAGCTCACGTACGAGACAAAGCAAGAATATCAGAGGTGCAGTGATTGGGTTGTGAGAGCCTTATCTCCCACAGGGATTAACTAAGTGGTAACTGAAGGCAGGTAGGGTGTGGGCATTGAGAGAGTGCTTTTGGGGTGTGTATATTGCATCAGGTGAGTGGAGTCTCTCTCTCTGCTTTCCGATCATCATGTGAGCTGCTTTTTTGTGCCACAGTCTTCCATCACGATGTTCTGCCTCACCCAGAGCCCTGAGGAATGGAGTCGGCTGTCTAGGGACTGAGACCTCTGAAACTGTGAGGTCCAAATAAACTTTTCCTCCCTACAATTGTTCACATCAGGTCTTTTAGTCACAGCAGGGAAAAAGTTGACTAAAACACAAGGTGAGACATCTGGGACCACCACGGCAGGACCAAAGGCTGGAACAACCAAGTAATTCCTTGGGCACTGTAAACTCTCGCTCTCTGTAGCAGGGCAGGTTGCTTTCCTACCCTCGTGCTCTGTTCAACAAACCCATCATGAGATCCTGGTAAAACCACAGGAGCAGAATGTTTGCAGGAGATGAAATTGTTACCAGAAAACAAAACAAAACAAAACCAAAAACTAAATAAACCCTGTAGCATCATTCACTTAGTTAAATTAAAAATCATAACTTTTGGAGGTCAGACAGGAAAGAGGGGCATCCCATACACTGAAGCTCAGGTTCCCTGAGGAAGTGAATCCTTTGAACTCAGGGTCATTATCAGTTTCCCACTAGCTCTGCTGTGGAAAACATCTCTTCTGTGTGGGTTATAATGATGACTTTTACCCAAAAAAACTGACTCACAGTGCATTTCTCAGAACATGTCCCATCATTGAGTGGCCCATGTCTCTACTTATGGACAGACTAAAATTGATAGAGCTTCTGAGGAGAGCACAGCACATTTTCCCAGAGGTGTTTAACAAATACACCTGTAGAATCTGTTGATTCAGCTAAAAGAATATAGACATCCATCTTCACTAGCACTGTTATACATACTAATGTTGGTTAAATAACAAGAGTAGTGACCAGAACTGCCCTTGACTCCATGCATGTTCCTGCTGCACAGAACGGTGCTGTTTCTGGGAGAAGGGGACACTGATAGCTAGTGAAGGGGAGACTGATGGTTAGTGGCTTGTTGCGAGGAAGCAAGACTCAGCAACATGCAGGTGGATGGACAGGTGGGTTGAGGAGTGAGCCCCCAGGCAACCTGGGTTAATAAGGGACTCTCCAGGAATCCATAAATCTAGAATTGGCATAAAGATCCCTAACTTTTGGCTTTTCTCCAATTTCTGTGCAGAAAAAAATAAAAGTACCATTACTCACTTCCTTCTCTCTCTGCTAAGAAAATTCCTGGAAGAGGGGTGGTTGGCTGGTCAGGGGCCACCAGGCAGGCAGTCACAGTGATTAAGCCATTTAGGACTTCCTTGTTTAACTTAGTGAATCTCAGTCCTGTCTATGCAATAAGATCACTTGGAGAGGGCAGACATCCCAGCAGCTCAGGCTCCACCCCCTCAGGCTCCACCCCCTCAAGCTCTACTCACTCAGGTCCCACCTCTCAGGCTCCACCCACTCAGGCCCCACCCTCAGGCTCCACCCCCTCAGGCTCCACCCCCTCAAGCTCCACCTCCTCAGGCTCCACTCCCTCAGGCTCCACTCCCTATCATTCTGTTCACACCGACTTGGTGTGGGGCTCAGACATAAAAGACTCAGCCATTGCCTCCAGTGTGCATCCTGGCTGGGAACGTGGTGCAGTAATAGAGCACTTTCCTAGCATGCCCAAGGCACTGGGTTCCATTCCCAGCACCACAAATAAACAAAAGCCCCATGCCTTAGGCTGTCCAAGCTGAGTAGGGGTGAGAAGTCCCCCTTTCTACATAGTACAAACAATCGGAATTCCTGACTTCCCTTTGCCTCTGGTTCCAATAGGTCGATGATCCTGTGTTTATTTTGTTCAACATAGACTTTTGGCATTACTTTTTATTTTAGAAAACATTAGTATTTATGATTTATATTGCTCCTTGGGTTCTTTGGCACCACCTTAAATTTTGCATCCAAAATAAGTAAGTCATGGACCTCTTATTGACCTCCCAGCCCTGGGACTAGGACTATCTGGGACTGAGAAACTTCTTTGTGCTCTCAGTATCTGGGACATGGATGAAGAAGAGGAAGCAGAGACCTCCCAGAAAGGAAAGGGAAGTTTTCCTCTTTGCTTGTGTAGGCAGGCAGTGAGGTAGTGATTGCAGCTGAAGGGCGCTTGGCTGGGTGCTAACTAACTGTAGGCCACTGTAGGCAAGGTGGCTGGAGAAGGTGGGTCACTGGGGAGTGTGCCTTTGGGTTTTGATTTTGTCCTTGGTGAGGAGGCTGTCTCTCTTGCTTGCTGGTGGCCATGTCCTGAGCTGCTTTCCCCTGCCACACCCTTCCACCATGAAGTTCTGACTCACTTTGAGCCTAGAGGAATGGAGTCAGCCATCTATGGACTGAGACCTCTGAAACCACAGGCACCAAATAACTTTTCTTCCTCTAAGGTTGTTCTTGTCAGGTCTTTTGGTCACAGCAGCAAAAAAGCTGATTAAAACAAGCCCTAACTACCTTGTGGGTCTGGATGGTACCTCCAGCCCAGGCTGGTCCCCAAATGCCTGACTCCTCAACCCAACCTTAAACCTCGACAGCCTGACTTGGTATTGAAACCCATCTCAAATTTTTTCAAAGAAGGCCACTTGCCTCCAAATCCCTTCCTGCTCAGGAGCAAAGCGTCATGCATGAGGAACCCTGTTCTTTGTGGACCTCCCCCCTGCAGTCCACTCTGTCACTTGGTTATGGCCCATTGCATCCCCAATGCATTGGTGATCCTGTGGGCACCATCTCCAGGCCCAGATGCATCTTGTCTTCATCTTCACCGGTACCCTCTAGTGACCTCCTGCCTGTGTAACAGGGACGAGGGAGGCCGCCTTTGCTAAAAGCAGCGACTCTTACATGTGCAGGTTCCTTAGGGATAACCAAAAGCAGGGTAAACTTGGCATCTCTGTCTTCATTTTGTCTGTCTCCTTTATTACCTTAAACTTTGGATCAGGTTCCTGCTCAGCTCTGCAGGTAGGCATATTAATCATTTAAGGAGTATTCACCTAAAAACTAATGATACAAGGTTTTTTAGCCCTAAATTTATCCAACCCATCTCATCCTCCTTGAAGACGGAGGCAAGATTTACAGCAGCCTACTTCGGATCACTGGAGTGGTACCCAGAAGTCCCCCATCCTCTCCCCTTTCCAGGGTCACAGGTCTGATAGACACACATCCTGACCAGCAAGTGGAAACTGCCCCCTCCAGTGATAAGAACTTTTTGGAGTCACCTCCTCCAAAACCAGAACTGAGAGAAAAATAACAAGATCACAGTTTGAGTAAGACGCTAATTATGCATATCTCTTGCCCTGGCCACAGTTTTTCCTCTCTTTTAACTCAAAGCTCATGTCAACATCCTGGAAGTGTGGCTGAGATGCCTTTTTCATAAGCCATCTCATTTAACCCACAATAATAACTTAGAATGTAAAGGGTTTACCTTTTTATTCCCCACAAATGAGTAAATAAGGTTTAGACAAAAGAACCAGCTCCCCAAAAGCCACATGCACTGGTCAAAGTGGTACCACATGAAGGGGAGTCCTTTTTTATCTGAGGCCAAAGCTCATATTCTCTTTCTCTACAAAAAAAGTCTGGTTCCACAACGTGTTTTGGACCCTGGCAGCAAAGGCTTACATAGGACCATAAGACCTTTGAGCAAGAGGGAAACTGGAGTAATAGGTTCGCTGCTGTTGATGATCTCCTGTTTTTATTTGGTACAAAATTCTAATTCCACATATGACTAGAATGTTAATAAGTCTTGGCAAAGATGAGAGGTATCTCGTGGGAGGAAGAGCATATACCCAATGTTCAACTGGAGGTTGAAGGCTTTCTTGGCACATTGACTTGCTAGGGCTACCGTGAGACAAATGGGATAGCTTAAAATATCAGAAATTTAGTCTATCACGGTTCTGGAGGACAGAAGTTCCAAAGTTGCTTCCTCTGCGAGGTGCTGAGGGAGAGACTGTTCAACCCAGTCTCCTGGGTTTGGGAGGTTGCTGGAAATCCTTTGCAATCCTTTGAAGTTCCTTGGCTTGTAGACGTGTGACTCCAATCTCTGCCTTCGTCTCTTTGGGTTTGTGTCTCGTTATAGTTTGGATCTTAATGTTAAAGGCTTAGTCCCTGGGAGGTGCTATGAGGAGATGGTAAACCTTTAGGAGGTGAGGCCTAGATGGAGGAAGTTAGGTCCCTGGGGCTGTGTCCCTGGAGGAGATATGGGAGCCACAGCCCCTTCCTCTTCTTCTCTTTGTTGCATCCTGGTCATGAGCTGAGTAGTTTTCTAGGTGCTCACTGCCAGGCTGTGCTACCTCACCACAGGCCCAAAAGCAATGGGCTAACCAACTATAAACTAAAACCAGAGACTGAGAACCAAGATAGGCTGTGTCTCTTTATAAGTTGATTAGCTCAGGTAATTTGTCATAGTCACAGAAAGCTGACTAATACAGTCTGTGTCCAAATTTCCTTTCTCTTCTAAGGGCATCAGTCATTGGATTAGATATATCCTGATCCAGTATGACCTTATCTTAACTTGATCTATCAGTAAAGATATTATTTCCAAAGAAGGTCATGTTCACAGTTACTAGATGTTAGGACTTCAGGATTTCTTTCTGGGGGACACGATTCAATCCACAACAGATAATGGATTTTTTTTTTTTTTGATAACTGGGATACTTGCAGTATTTCCTGATGAAGTGATATGATGGAACATATGAGGTTTGCTTCAAAACAATCTGAGGTAGGACAATTGAATGGAAGTTTAGCTGTAACACTGTTGGCTGGTAATTGTTGAAGCTGGATACATAGGGGGCCATCTGGTTACCTATGACTGTAACACATTACCCAACATTTAGAGACTTAAAACAACTCTCATTTTATTATTCTCTGTCAAGTTTCTAGGGATGACTGGGCTTTGATGGATGGTTCTTTCTATGGGTCTCTCTTACAGAACAAATGTTTGCATCCTTGCAGAATTTATATTGAAACTCTACTCTCCAATGTGGAAGTGTGACATTTGGGAGAAGCTGGGATCAGATGAGGTCATCAATGGGGTTAGTATCCTTAGGAGGTCAGAGAGAGCTTGCTCTCTGCTTTCTGCCATGTGAGGACACAGGACGTCGGCAGTCGTTTAACACAGACAAGGCCCATGACCAGGACATGACTCTGCTGACACCCTCATCTTGGCCTTCCATCTCCAAAGCTGTCAGGAAGAATTGCTGTTGTTTGTAAGCCATCCAGGCTATGGCAATTGGTTACAGCAGCTGGAAATGACAGTGTCCCATGGAATTGCAGCTGTCAGATGGTGACTGGGCTGGAACCAGCACATGTCTGGCATGTGGGCTGGGGAATTCCAACAGCGGGGGCTCCTGGGTTCGTGTGTATGTTTCTCCAGGATGATGGTTTGGATTCCTTAGATGGTGACCTGGGCTTCCAAGGTATGATCCCAAGGAGAGTCTGACCACCTTCCCTCATGGGGCCTCAGAGCCACACAACATTGTTTCCTTTACATTATTTGATTGAGGCAGTCACAAAGGCCCATCCACCTCCAAGGGGAGAGGGGCAGAGATCCCACTTCTAGATGAGTGGTGTGTGCTATGATTTGAACGTGTGCCCCAAAAGTTCATGTGCTGGAAACAATTCCCAAATTAATATGTTAATGGTATTTGGAAGTGGGAACTTTGGAGGTAATGAGGCTGGGTAAGTCATGAAGGTGGGTGTCCATGATGCAATTAGTGACTTTCTGAGATGAGAAAGAGAGATGAGAATAGGAGAGCAGGCACACTTGCTCTGTCTCACCATGTGATGCCCTCCACCATGTTTTGATGCAGCCAGAAGGCCCTCATCAGATGCCAGGCAGGTGCTGTGACTATGCTCCATAACCTCCCAGCCTCCAGAACCATGAACTGAATAAACTTGTGTTGGTTACGAATTATCTGGTTGGGGTATTTTGTTATAGTAACAGAAAATGGACTAAATATGCAAAAGAATTTGCAGATACTTTTTTTTTTTTTTTTTTTTTTTTGGTATCGGGAATTGAACCCAAGGGTACTTAACTCCTGAGCCAACCCTTTTTATTTTTACTTTAAGACAGGATCTCATAGGTTGCTTATAGCCTCATTAAGTTGCTGAGGCTGACTTCAAACCTGCGATTCTCATGCCTCAGCTTCCCAAGCCACTGGGCTCACAGGCATGCACCACGCCTGGCTGCAGACACTTTTTAAAAAACTACAATCGCATTCATCCTACTTTTGTGCATGTTTAGAATGTTAGAATGTTAGGCTATTTGGGAAATACTTTTACTTCCCTAAATTAATTTCAGATTAAAGTAAGGTAAAAGTTTTTCATGCCGTTTGAAGGAAAGCAAACAAAGAAATGAACAAACGAATTGGGAAAGTCTTTCCAGCACCATGCAGAAATGAAACATTAATCTCCTAAATACAGGAAACCCAAATATTACCTTTTAATATCATATAGCCTATGATTTTAGTCCCATGTGTGTTTCACCTTTTAGGTCTGGCATCTTTAAATGTTTGCTGACATATATACACATTTGCCATAGAAGAAAAAAAATTAAGATTTTGGGTTTTTTTTGGCTAGATAGAGGGAGGTAGCTTGAGAAAACAGCAAAAGTGATGAACTTTGGGGGATCTGTCACCCAGGGACCATCTCACTGCCTCTCTGGTGGCCAGGAGGGATGGCGGCAAGAGCATAAGTGGTAGCCATTGGTGCTGTCCCCCAGATTTCCCGAGGGTGTCCTTGCTATGCCATTGGGCTCCTCTCTCTGTCTTTGGGGATGGGTGTGGTGAGCCTTCTGTGTTGGCAGTAAACTGTGCACTTACGGGCTCATGTCTACAGCCAGTGTCAGCCACTCTCTTCTTTCTCCCCTCTTGGTACGCGATGGTGTCGCCTCCTCTGGTCTGGATCCCTCTGTCCTCCCTGGGGAATCTGTGATGAACAGGGACAGGAGTCACAACTGACCCTGTGGTACTCTGTGGGCTGTTACCAGGCATGGACGTGGAGTTTAGGTCAGATATCTGTCCGTAACAAACCAGCTGAGGGCGTTTGGCAAGGTTGCTGTCACTTAGTAGGACATGCACTTGAATGTTTCCAGGAAGCTACAGGAAGTGTCTGTGAGGCTTCAGTGAAGGACTTATGTGGGGAGAGAACCACTAGCACAGTGCCAGGCACATAGTAGGTTCTCAGGAAAAGCTAGTTTCTTCATCATTAGGATGAGGGAACGTGGGTGGAGCAGATGGCCTCTAGTCAGCTTGGGCTGTTATAACAACCACAGATTGGGTGGCTTCTAATAACAGGAATTCATTTTTGCACAGTTGTAGACACCGAAAATCAAAGAGGACATAAACATGGTCAGGTTCTGGAGAAAGCCTTCTTCCAGATCATAGACAACCTCCTGTTCCTTATAGGAAGAAAGCTCGTGGGTGTCCTTTACACGAGGGCACCGATCTCGTGCCTGTGGGATCCCAGCCTCAGGACCTGGCTGCTTCCCAAAGGCCGCCCTCCTACCATGTGGGGGTAACAAGCATTCTGACTGTGCCTCTCTCCAAGGCCCTTCCTGCTCTCATTCCCTGATCGACTTGGAGGCTTTGCTACAGCCGCAACTGTGGAGCCGGACGTGGGAGCCTCTGCAGGGACCTTGACAGGGATGGATCATCTGGAGAATGCTGTGCTCACAGCCAGGCCTCTTGGAAGATGGGTAGAATCATTTCCTTGCCCCGAGAGTCATTTATTATGTTCATAAAACACATGACAGTCGTTTGCAAATAAATAAGCACCCAAGTTATGGGATGTCCCCACGGGACTTTATGGATATACACCTGGAAGGTGACCCCAGGACCTTGAGGAAAGCCACAAATGTGCCTTTTGGGGATGCTGATTGGCCTTTCCTGACATTGGCTGTTCATTTTTTGTTGGTTTATGTGATCAAATCTGCTTGGCTGACCGCGTTTCAGGACTCCGTCCTCACTAAGACTGTTTGGCCACCTACTAAGCCTCGGGTGGTCACTGTAAATCATGGGAAGCCAGTTCAGAGGTCCTCTCCCTCCTCAGCCTCACTGTAGGATTTTCTTCTCCATCAAGTACACTTTGGCGAAAATTTCCACGCTCCTTCCCCAGCAAATTATTCTTCCGCCCCCAATGTCTTCAAACGTGAGTTACCGAGCACCAACCTGGTGCACGGTCAGCACAGGGGATGGATTCCGTGTGGACAAGTTCCCATGCTGTCTAAGGGAGACAGGTTTTCAGTGTAACAGAAAACCGAATAATGGAAAGCAGTAATGCTGATGAGACCCATACACATGAAACTGGCCAGGCGCAGTGGCTCGTATCTGTAATCCCAGGGACTCAGGAGGCTGAGCCAGGAGGATGGCAAGTTCAAAGCTAGCCTCAGCAACTTAGTGAGGGCCTACGCAACGTAGGGAGACCCTGTCTCTAAATAAAGAATAAAAAGGGTTGGGAATGTGGTTTAGTGATTAAGTGCCCCTGGGTTCAATCCCCAGTACAAAGACAACAACAACAACAAAAACAACAACTAAAAACAAATATAAAGCTGTGCAGAAATTGCAGTCTGGAAAAGGTGGTGGGATCTGGGGATGTCCCCTGCAAAAAATGCATGTTCCCAAAGAGTGTGCTTACAGTTCCCAGCTTCCCCATCTCACACACTGCTGCCTCCTTGCAGAGATTTCCAAGTCTTTACCTCAAACCCCTCCCTGGAGCTTCTGGCATGTAGTCTTTCCAACTGTCAAGGACTTACTCTGATATCTTATAATAAGAAAATCAAATATATAGAGAGCATGTATTGTGTATATGTTTTGCTTGTATTTTTACAATCCCTTTTATGTGTCTTGCAATTACTATCTGTATTTTACACATGAGGGCACTGAAGGGCAGAGATGCTACATACTTGCTGGAGGTCACATCTCTAAGAGGTGGCAGAACCTGGATTTGACCTCTGAGCTCACCACCCTCCATCCCATTGACACCTGGATGGCCCTTGGTACTTCATAGTAAAATGTCTAAACCAAGTTCCTCTTCCTCTCCACCCAGCCCCCCATTACCACCCCATCAGGGATCTGTCCCTCTTTCTGACTACTGGACACAGAGGCTGGGGATCTTGAGTCATCTAGGACCCGACTCTGCCTCTTTAGCCTATCTAATCAGTTGCTAAGTCTTATGGCTATTTCTCCTGCAGTCTTCTACATCATGATGGCTGGTCTTTAATGATCTAGTTCCAACTTTGTTTTCCTCCACTAGATCCCACAAATAACACACAAGGTTTACCTTCCTAAATCCCAGATCTGTCAGGCGCCTCCCTTAATGAAGCATCCTCTGCCTTCCTATGAAAAGGGCAAATCCTAAACTCAACATTCCTCCTGAGAACTCTCTTGTAAGTCACACCTGTCTGTACTAGAATTTACCAAGTTTTGTTTGCAAAGGCTGCTTCATCCCATCCATGTGACCTTCTGCTATGGTTTAGAGCTGGAATATCCCCCATAACTCACACACTGAAGGCTAGTCCTCAGTGCAGAAATGTTCAGAGGCAGGTTTTTGTGAAGAGACTGGATCATGAGGGTTTTGACTGCATCAAAGGATTAATCCATTGACTGGATGCACCACTGGGAGATGGTGGAAACTGTAGGTGGTAGGGTATGGTTGGAGGAAGTAGGTCACTGAAGGTATTTCTTGTGTCTGGCCTCTTCCTTTCATTCGCCATGCTTCGTGGCTGTCATGAACTGAGCAGCTTTCCTCCGACGTTCCTTCCACCATGATGTTCTGCCTCAACTCAAGCCCAGAGCAACAGAGCCATGGACTGTGTTATGGTTTAGATGTGAGGTGTTCCCTAAAAGCTCACATGTGAGAAAAATGCAAGAAGATTTGGAGGAGAATGATTAGGTTATATCTTAATCAGTTAATTAATCCCTGATGGGGTTAACTGAGTGGCAACAGGTGGGGTGTGGCTGCAAGAAGTGGTTCATTGGGGGCGTGGCTGTTGGGTACATATTTTGAATCTGAAGAGTGAGTGGAGTCTCTGCTTCCTGATCACCATGTGAGCAGCTTTCCTCCACCATTCCTTCCGCCATGATGTTCTGTCTCATCTCAGGCCCAGAGCAAGGGAGCCATCCAACCATGGACTGAAACCTCTGAAATCAGGAACCAAGCCTTTCCTCCTTTAAGTTGGTATTATCAGGTACTGTGGTCACAGTGACCCAAAGTTGATTAACATACCTTCCTCCCTTTAGCAGTATAAACCCAGAGTCTTAACTCAGTGTCTGCCAGCATTTTCCATTTTCCCTGTAGGTAGGTATAGTTAGGTGATTAAGTTCTAACAAAAGGGATGCGGGTGACTTGTGGGTCACAACCTTAAAAGGAACTGTTCCCCAGACTTCTGTTCCTCCTTCCATTTCCCTGGGACCATATGGTCTCCTTAAGGAGCCATCTTGAAACAGCGGATGATGGAACAAGGCAGAAGGTGTTCCTGTCCTGATACCGTGGAGCTACCACGCTAGTTCTAAATTGTTATGAGCTCCTCTTTCATTTAAATCACTCTATGCATGTGCATGTGTGCTTTCTTTTTTTTAATACAATTGACTCTGCATCCCAGATGTTAAAATGAAATGAATTTGACCTAAACCTGTTCTTGCACTTGGGTGATAAAGTTTGACCCAAAGTAGCCTCTGTATATGGTGAACTGTCTCCCAGCTTGAGGTTGAAATAAATTGTAACCTAACCAAAAAGTGTGCCTTATAACCAAGCAGCTGAGTCTCAGCCAATCACTGCAGTCGAGCTTCAGTCCATCAAGCTGCCCACAGACCACGTCCACGTAAGGCAGACGCTGATTACAGCCGATCAGGTGGTTTCTGTACATCACATCCTTTTGTCTCTGGCTACAAAGATAGCTGGTACATGTGGTAGGATGGGACATTCTGAACCATCTTCCCTCTAGGATGCTGCCAGGCTCTAGAAAATTCTTGCTCAAAACAACTTTGTAAAAGTTTTTTCTTTAACACAATGATACCTCGACTGGTACTCTCTCTTTCCCCAACTCCCTCCTTCTAGTTAATCATACCCAATACTTCCATTTCCTTCAACCGGAAAGCTTGGTGCAACTGGGTAACCTCACCTTTCCTCATTTTCTTCCACCTGTCACTCTCTGAAAGTTCCAGTTCTACTCCTAAATGTCTCTGACCTGTTGGGTGCCCACCCCACAATTACTACCTTGTCCTTGTAGACCCGGTGTGAGGAGGTAGCAGGCCCTCCTCAGTGTACCTTCCTAGAGGGATTGTTGTAACCAGTAGCCCCAGACCAGGATGTGCCCCTATTCCAATGCCCTCAATGACCAAATCCCAAATGCAGCACATCTCTGGTCTCTTCAACAAATAAGTATGTGTGGAGAGAGGGGGAAGAAGGAGCTGCTGCTGATTTCACAAGACCGAGGAGATCAGATCCAACCTGTGGGTTTTGTCTGGATCCAGCTGGTTAACACCAATGCTTAACACAACTACTGAAAGATATTCCTGAGCCGAGTAGGGGAACTGGTAAACTGAATCATTATTAGATGACATTATGAAATCATTATTCACTTTAATGTATAAAATGAGATCATGGTCTGCTTAAACGGAATATTTTTCTCTTAAAGGGACATCCTGAGCTATTGACCAATGAAATGATATAAGGTCTAGAAGGCTGATTTGATAATAATCAAGGAGAGAAAAGGGAAGCAAGGGAAAAATAGAAGTGACACAAAACTGGCTATACCCTGACAGTTTAAAAATGCGGATAACAAGGATGAGGATGCTCATTGTGTTGTTTTGTGGATGCTTTCACATTTCCGTGGGTAAAAAGCAAAACAAAGCCTGAGTGTGTCATGAACCCTTTGCCTTCACAATCGTGTACAAAGTCCTTTGGGGAAGACACTGCACACCGCCATGCCTCACCCTTGACCTTTCCCCTTTGAACTCCTGTGATTCTACCATTTGAGTTTCCACCCTTGCCAGGCCCTGCACTGCTGCCAGACTGTGCCCTGTTATAACCTCCCCTAATTTTTTTTCTTGTTTGGTTCTGAGGATTGAAGCCAGGACCTCATGCATGCTAATTGTGTACACTACTACTGAGCCACACCCCCTGTCCCACCCTGAGTTTTACAAATATTCTTACACCTGCTCAAAATAGTCTTTGCCCACCTGCTCCGCACTCTGGCTCCATGGCCCTGCGGGACATGTTCCTTTCTATGACCCACTGAAGAGAACACTAGGTATCCTATTCTGAGTTACTCCAGGATGAATAGCCCTATTGTTTTCAGATGGTGCCTGACCCTAAATTACTCCTTTGTGTAACACAGTAGTTTGCCAGGAGTTACTTCATTTTGAGTTTAAATGCAGATGTGGAATGAGTCTATACTACCAGGCATGTTAGCACACACCTGTAATCCTGCAACTCAGGAGGCTAGGAAGAATTCCAAGTTCAAGGCCAACCTCAGCAACTTAGCAAGACCCTGTCTCAAAATAAAAACTATGAATCAGACATTATTACCGTATATGCATATGTAACTACATGACTGGTGTAATTTCACATCATGCATAACCAGAAAAAGGAGAAAATAAACTCCATTATATACAATGAATCAAAATGCATTCTACTGTCATGTATAACTAATTAAAACAAATAAAAATTTTTAATTAAGAAAAAAACTTTAAAAAGGGCTGGGGATGTGGCTTAATGATCAAATACCCCTGGATTTAATCCCTTGTACCAGAAAAAAAGATGACTATATACCTTGTTTGTACAAGTAAACAACCACCATCTTCCTAACACAATCATAAGGCACAAACCGATGAAGTGTGTCAATAAAAATGATCACAGGTGGACTTATCAAATTAATCAGAAGCATATGAATGCGTGAATGCATCAAACTCATATCAGAAAAACCAGGACCTCAGCTTATCAAACACACCAGACCGTCCAACGAGCAACCCCTTCAAAAGGAAGAGCACTTCAAGACTAGACACAAGCACCCTGACCCATCACCTGGTCACTCGCCACAAGCCTCCCCCATCAAATTGCCACAGACACACATCCCCAAGTCTTCTGTCCTCAGGTTTCAGCAGAGTATGGTCTCTCCTACCCATGACAGCCATGCCTGACTCATTCCAAGCTGGCATCTCAAGTTGCCACTCTGAAATGGCTGTCTGTCTGGATCCTGGCCTAGAAGTTTCTGTGCTTGACAACTCTGTAGCCTGAATGAGTTCTTCGATTGCTTTGTCATCTTATTTGACCGCTCATAGTAACTTTTGTGTTCATATCTGCTCTCTGCCTTTGTCCTCAGTCCTGAAATCCTGTGGGCTGCCTTTACACTTTCTTAGCTTTTCTGTAATGTGTGTGTGTATTTGTGTGTGTATGTGTGTGTGTGCATGTGCATTCATTAATATATATGTGTGTATATATATGTGACATATATATATGTAAATGAGCAAAGCGTGATGTGTAACTTGAGTGCTGTAGGTATTAGTGGCTAGGATTGTAATAAAAGAACCTATGACCGCCCAGCTTATAACTAACAGCTGACCCACAGGCATCCAGTGAACTGCCACTACTGAAAGTGGTGTAGCCTGTGAATTTATTATTTACTGACAATATGGAAAAACACAAATGTGCTTGGTCTGTGTGAGTGGCATAGCTTGCTCATGACACCCCTGTACCCCATTACACTACAGGGGAGGAAATTTTTCATCACCCCTTCTAGGTCCATGGCAGAGGCCCCACAACCGAAGACAGATTAACATAAGACAAATATGTTTCATGGAGGTTTTACATGACCTGGGAGCATGGTTAAGGACACGAATGTCCAAAGAAATGGTTAAATTTATGTTTTTTTTTTATGGTAGGTTTGAAGGACAAATGGGTGATTGAATGGTAATAAGCTGGGGGAAATCCAGCAAGGCCTATTGCTTCAGATTCTTTTGCGTCCCTGTGACTTTGGGGGTAAGGATGTTAGGGAGACCGGGTGGGCTGGTGGGCAGGTAGGAATGAACTTCCTGGTTGTTTCCTCACAGGCCCTCATCTCTTGGGTGATGTGTCCTGACCCATCAATCCCCACGGTGATTAGAACGCCATCAAACACAGCCACCTCTCAACAGTCCTGACATTTGCTTGCTTTTGTCTTTCCCCCTAGAACCTCAGTTACTTGAGGATGGCCAGTGTGACCTCTGAAGGTTGTTCCCAGGGGGCTAGCACCATCCTGCTCCACAGTGAACATCCAATAAATGAGCAGATGACTTCAGCAGGAAAAGACGAAGCTGAGTGAACACCTGCTTCTACCATGGATGACATGCAAGCACGTGATGTCACTTATTCTGGAGAGAGGTAGGAAATCGGCAGAGAAGGGCTTCCTAGTTGTAAATAAATCACCTCTGGTCATCACAAAGTGGGGTGAGGGACTTTGACAACCTGGGGACAACTTTGAGGAAAAAAAGATATAGTTCTGGTCTGGATGAGCATCCCCCAAGTGTCCATAGATAAAGGTTCGGCTCCCAGAGGGGCAGTATGGGGAGGTGCGGTGGGCCTTTCAGAGGTGGGGCCCGGGGGAGGTTCTGAGGTCAAGAAGGATTGTGGGGTCCCCGTCTGTCTCTTCCTCTTTCTCGGCTAAGACGTGAACAGCCATTTGGACATGTGCTCCTACCGTCATGTGACACCCTGGGCAGAGGCCCCCCAAAATGAGTTCACCTGATTTTAGATTTGAATCTCCAGAACCAAGAGCCAAAATCAACCTTTCTTCATAAGTGGCCTGAGTCAGGCATTTTATTATAGTGACACAAACTAACACAGAGGTCGAGCTTGTCTGCCTTCTTTCTTTAAGAGTGAAGAGAACAGAGAATGAAGATACCTCTGTTGAGAATTGTTTCTCCAAAAGGAAGACAGGAAACCACTCTCCTCCCAGAATCCCTGGCTGGCCATCCCCTCCACCTTGTAAGACCCATAGGCAGGGTCCTTGCCTCCCCTCTATCTTGTCAGCAGAAGAAAACTTCTGAGAAGCAAGGATGGGAGGTTTCTTCCCTCTGGTTGTCTGAATTATAGTTTGTTTTTTCTGGAGACAGATTTCTCCACGGGGAACAAAAATTGGCGACTTTGTGATAAAAAATAATAATACGGAAGTGCCTCCTATCTCTTCCATGAACAGGATTCCAGTTTCCCTCGCTTGCCTTTGGGCTCCACAGTGCATTCTGTTCAGTTTCTTATAAATCCTGCAACCCTGAAAGGTTCTTTCCATGCACTGCCATTTCCTTTTGTTTTCTTGGGGGCCTGGAGGTGGGGGTGGGAGACAGCACCTAGTGGAAGTTTCCCATTTATTTCCTGCCCTGATGAAATAAAAGAGGAAGAATTCAAACCATCCAACATGCTACATCTTGCCCTAGTCTCTTTTCTAGTTTGGGATCTCAAGAAAGAAGAAATGATATTGTGTTAGGCAAGGCAAAAACTGTGGTTTATTAGATACAGGTCCGTGGTCAGTGGTGACTGTTGAGACCTCTCTTGGTGCTGTGCTGGACTCTGGGATGTGGCCATGAATGAAATTCATAGGCCCATCAAAGCTCATGTCATGGGGAATTCAGACACCGGCCCGTGCAGCCACCACAGATCACCAAATTAACCTGAAAGAGTGAAGCAATTCGGAAATAAATCAGGGGAAAAGAGCAAACTATAAATCAGGTCAAGCTTCGAGGTCCAAGTCCAGTTCTTAATCTTTTATTACTAGAATTTCCCTTTTCAAGGCACCCACAAATGTTCGTTGAAGGAATAAGTAGGGCATAGAGATGATATTTTGCAATAAACAAATAAACAAATAAACAATCTTCCTGGCCATCTGGTCTATGGTGCATCTATCACTTAAATCAGCAATCACCTCACAAGTCACCTGACCCCTAAAGTGAAGTGTTATAACCAGTGCTAATACAGTGGGAGGAGGAGGTAGGGGCTGATATTTATTGAGCATGTGCTGCATGCTTTACAAATTCTGTTTCAAAATAATAGCAGCTCAGTAAGGCATTTTTCATTATCTCCATTTTACAGATGAGAAAACAGAGGCCCAAACTGATTATATAACTTATGGAAGATCATGCCGAATGAAGAAGAGACATACTGCAAACATTTGAATCTGATTTGTCTCAGTTCAAAGTCCTGCTCCTTCTAGGATGTCATGACTTTTCAAACCTGTTCCAGCAGGACAAGAATGGCAGAGTACAAGCTTGACTGGAATACTCTGCTGCTAAAATCAAATAATGATTTACAATGCCTGTCTTTTGCCAGTTTGCACAAAATAATTAGTTTAGAGAATGTTCTTAATTTTATGTTTTTCTCCTATTACTTTTTCTAAGCTTTGGTGCCTGCTACCTCTTATCTGCTCATGACATCAGTAATCCAAAAAGGAATGAAAAATTAGGAAAAGATAATTAACAACCATTCATGCCCCATTCAGTAGATTTTCTTATACTGTAGAATGAATGCTCCCAATTTTGATTTTGTACTGAATTTGCATTCTAAGAACTCAGGGGCTCTGGGGGAAATTATATATGAAGTTCATTTAAAATGTGTTTGGACTGGATGTCCTGAGGAGGGCCATCCATCTGAGGGAGAACATCAGGGTGAACTCAGCTCCAAATCAGCAAGGACATACCAGGGGCGATGAAATTAATTTCCTATCCAGAGGTAGCTGGTCCAGCTCCCTCCTCACCCTCAGCAAGGCTCTCGTCTATCCTGGTTGTATCAGGCACAGAAACAGTCCTGGGCGTTTCAATACATCACAGATTTCCCACAGCAGGCACCTCCCTTTCATTAAAGAAGGAGGGAAACTAGGCCACCGCCTAGGAGCTGTAGAGCAACATTTTTGTGCTGCAAACAACTAGGTAAAAGCCAGGTTCCACTGGGAGTCAACCTCCCAGGACAGTAAGAAATTAAAGAGAGGGAGTTGTGAAAACAACCAGGTCTGAAGCTCTGCAGCCCTGTTGAGAGGCTGCTTTCTTCCTTCCTGGAGCCATTTATTCAGTTACCCTTTTATTTACTTCTCTGCCTTTTATACGGCCCGGGTCTGCGTGGTGCAGTACTTTGCAAGGGCCCTGTATGAACAGAGCGGTAAGGTCATTGCCACCGGGAGTTCCGGGTCGGATGGGAGACAGGAGTGGTAAGTAGAATTTGCAGACACTGTGCCCCACACATTCTGCTGGCTATATAGAGGCTGCTCAGTGGGAACCACACTCCAGAGGGTGTGGGCCTCTGGGAGGAAGGGCTGTCATGTCCCCACGTTGTCATGATCCCTCCAATAATCTCCAGGTATGACACAGGTAACAAAAGAAAAGGCTGTACTTCATCCAAATTAAAAGTTTTTGTGCATCAAAGAACACTGTCAACACAATAAAAAGGCAAGCCATGGGAAATATTTGCCAAACACGTACCCAAGAATATCCACAATGTATGAAAAACCCCTACCACTCAATAATAGCAGCAAAAACATCCATTTTTAAAAATGGACAAAGGTCTTGCATAGACGTCTCTCTAAAGAAGATGTTCAAATGGCCATTGAGAACATGAAAAGGCACTCAGCATCATTAACCATTAAGGGAATGCAAAGCAAAATCACAATGAGGTACCACCTCACACCCCTTAGGATTGCCACCACAAAAAAACAAAACAAACAAACAAACAAACAAAAAAACCCCCAAAATCTCAGAAAATAAGAAGTGTTGGCAAGGAGGCAGAGAACCTGCCACCTTTGGGCGTGGCTGGTAGTCATATAAAATGGTGCTGCTGCTTTGGAAACAGGATGGCAGTTAAACACAGAAGTTAAACACAGAATTATCATGTCAGCCAACGATTCCTCTGTGGGTGTATACCCGAAAGAACAGAGAGCGAGAACATGTTTGAACAGACTCTACATCTGTAATTCATGGCAGCTTTGTGCATGGTAGTCAAAAAGTGGAAACAGCCCAAGTGTTCATCAGTGGGGGAAAGCATCAGCCAAACTCAGGATACTTATTCAGCCCTCTGTGTCCTTGGGCTCCACATCCATTCAACAAATCACAGGTTGAATGTGTTTAAAAAAAATTGCATCAACATTGAACATAGGTAGACATTTTTTCCTTGTCATTATTTGCCAAACAATACAGAATAACCAATTATTTATGTAACCATTACATTGTGTTAGGTGTTATAAGTCATGTAGAGATGATTTTACATATACAAGAGAATGTGTGTAGGTGACATGCCAATACTATAGGTTTTGTATAAGGGACTTAAGCATCTTTGAATTTTGCTATCTAGGGAGGAGGTTTGCCCTGAAATCAAATCTCCATGGATACCGAGGGATAACCATACACACAACAAGATACTGTTCAATCTTAAAAAGAATGGGAATCCTCACACTTGGTATGCCTCATTCAACTTTTGGTCACTGTGACAAAGTACCTGAGAAAATCAACTTATAAGGAGGAGATGTTTATTTTGGCTCACAGTTTCATGGGCTCCTGAACCCTGGTCACTTGACTCTGTTGCTTTGGGGCCTGCAGTGAAGTGGAATATTGTGACAGGGAACCCATGGTGGAGCAAAAACCGCTCACCCCATGGCAACTGGAAAGTGAAGAGAGAAAAACGAAGGGGCACAGATCCTAATACCCCTTCCAAGGGCGCACTGCCAATGATCCGACTTACTTCCGTTAGGCCCTGTCGCTTAAAGTTCCACCACTTCATTGGACCGCAGGCTGGCAACCACACCTCCAACACATGGACCTTGGAGCATGTCTGTGATCCTAACCACAACATTCTGCCCCTGGTCCCCAAAGACTCGCGTCCATCTCTCAATGCAAAATGCATTTAGTCTCTCTCCAAGTGCCCCCAAAGTCTTAATGGTTCCTGCCTTGCTTAAAAATCCAAGTCCAAAGTCTCCCCAGAAACTCAAACCAAACTCAACTGTGAGCTACTGTAAAAACAAATGACATACTTCCACCGTATAACCAAGAGAGAGAGTAAAACATTTCCATTCCAAAAGGTTGGGATACGGCAACACCCAGCAGGGCAAACATTAAGTGCTCTTGCTCCGTGCCTGGCATCTGGGACGCATGGTGGCATGATGTGAGCTTCAGAGGGCAGCCCCACCCCATGTCTTTGCTGACTGCAGTTCACATGGCCTCTCTCTTGGGCTAGTTCTGCTTGCTGCCTGTCACTTTCCTGTGCAGATGTTCCCTGTTCCAGACACCTCTGACTTCCAGGGGTCTCCATTGCAGCTTTAGATTCACTCTCAGTTTTGTGCATTGTCCTCTCAAGGGAAGCCCAAGACTTGGACCCTGGTACATATTGCCTGGCCTCGCAGGCCCTCCTTTGAAGTCTTGGTAGAAAGCTCCAAAACCAGTACAGTATGGACAATGCCAAGGTCTGCTACTGACTCAGGCAGTGGCCTGGCCCACGTGGACCATGGTTGTTTGTCTCTGGTGCTTTTAGGCCTGAGGCAAGGCAGAACATCATGGCAGTGGGCAGAAGGTAGTGGAGGAAACTGCTTACCACATGGAGGCACAGGAAACAAAAAAGAAAGAGAGGAAAGGGTTGGAGTTCCATTTTCCCCTTCAAGGCACGCCCCAGCGACCTCTATTCCTTCTGCTAAGCCTTCCAACCTAAAGGTTCCACCACCTCCCTATAGCACCACAGACTGGGGACTAAGCATTTAGCACGTGGTCTTTAGGAAACATTTAAGATCACAACTGTAACATAATAAATCGAGGATGACCCTTGAGGACATTGTGCTTAGTAAAATAAGCCACTCACTAACGGAGAAAATACTCTATGATGCCACTTACATGAGAAATCGAGAGTAACGAAACTGATAAAGACAGAAAGTGGAGCATAGTTCCGGGGAGGGTGGCAGGGGAGAAGGGAGTTAGTGCTTACTGAATACAATTTCAGTTTAGGAAGACCCAAAGGTTCTGAGGTGGACGGTGGTGATGGTTTTGTGACAGTCTGTAACTATTTAATGCCCTTGAACTCCAGACTTGAAGTTGGTTAGCATGGCAAGTTTTATGTTATGTGGATTTTACAAACAGAACCTCTAGGTCAGAGACGGTACCCCCCAGCCGCTTTGCCCTTTCCTACAATAACCAAGGCAGCACTCTTCTCATTCGACAAAAGGCAAGCGAAGGCCAGGTAAGAAAACAGTGGTCACCTATCTTCATCAGTTGAAGAATTCTTTAATGTTGGTTGAACACCTCCTGTATGGCCAGTGATTTTCTAGGCAGTGGGATTAGAGCGGAGATTGTGAACAGAAACTCGGAGAAATCTACACACCCCTGATTTCTTCATGGAGTTTTTATGCGAGGGGAAGCCAAAACCAATATCTTTCTCTATACACAGACTATAAAATGTATGGTTGGAATACAGTTAGCCATAACCCGCACATCAAGGTCCCTTTATTTCTTATGATCTGACCTGAAATCTGAGCTTGTACCAGTCAGGGTCCCAGCAGGAAATGCATGACATACTCAAATCATATTAATTTGGGGAGGAACACCATCAGCCCAAGGATACCCTATAGTTAGCCCAAAGCTAACCCATAATCATCCCAAGGCTTCTCCATAGACAGCCCAAGTGTTCCAGGTTCTGTCCAGGATGACCCCACAGTAAGTTAAGCTCATAGCGGTGCTACAGTCGGTTCAGACTACCCCACAGTCACCCAAAACTACGTCACAAGGAACACATACCCAAACTCACTATCCTCTCTACTCTGATCCCTTGTGGGTTCCTTTGTGCCCAAACCTAAAGCAGATGCCAGGGTTTTAGAGAACATATAACTTAGCAGGGTAGAAAACAGCAAAATGGTGGGGGTGGGGGGTGGACAGAGGAGGCATGGAGACCCTGGAAGGCAAATAAAAGATGCTGTGCTCCATGAAGAAGCATCAGAAGCTAACTCGAGTGCAGGAAGACTCCTAGGAAGGAGACATGCTTATTCAAGGAGAATCAGAATTTCCCCATCCATGCACACTCAGCTCTCTCCCAGTCTGAGATTTGATGAAGATACCTAGACAATTTTACTGTCAATCTGAGTGGGTGAGTTTAGATTGTTCCAAGTACGCTGAACCAAAGTTTGGTCTAACCCGAAACCCACACCACATCAAGACTGGATTCTTGTTGAGATTCACTTCCCATTTACATCTACCGTGGGTGGGGACTTGAAAAAGTGTATCCTGGGGCCTTCAACCTAGGACCCAAATGAATACGGGTGAGTCAGATCTAAACCCCACCTGATCTGTGCCATGCCTTGCAGACTTGTGGCCTAAGTAAAAATCTCCACATAGAAACCTGTCCTGGACCAGCTGAGCCATAGTGCACCTGCAGACCCATGCACATAAGAATACGTGTTTGCATTTGCAAGCCCCTTGGGGATTTTTTGTTATGTAGAATAATTGGGGCAACACTGATTGATATTAATAATATGGCAAAAAAAATCTTGGGAGTGTTTTATTATTTTTACTTGACAGGTAATAACTACTTATTTATAAGGTACAGTGTAATTAATCAAAATATATGTATAATGTGTAATGATTCAGTTATTAGCATTTCCGTGTGATGGGAACCTTCAAACTCTTGTCTTCTGGTTATTTTGGGCTATACAATAGATTGCAAACTATAGTCATTCAATTGTGCTGTAGAATTCTAGAACTCATTCTAATTGTATTTTGGTGCCCCACGTCCAATCCCTCTCTACACCCTACCTCGTTCCCTTCCTAAACTCTAGGGACCATTCTTCTACTCTATCATTCAGTGAGACCATTTTCACCTTCACCTATGAACAGGTGATATTTGTCTTTCTTTACTGAGTTTATTTCACTCAACGTAATGCCTTCTGGTTCCATCCATGTTGTCACAAATGACAGGATGCCATTCTTCTTAAAATCTGACTAATGTTACATTGTGTGTATATGCCACATTTTCTTTGTCCATTCATCTATCAAGGAACAACATTTCCAGTTGATTCTGTACCTTGGCTATTGTGAATAGTGCTATCGTAAACACAGGACAGCGTATCTCGTTCACATACCGATTTCCTCTCTTTTGTCTGCCAGGAGTTCAAGCTCTTGAAGGAGCAAACACTGAAACCAATCCAGGCATCTCAGGCCTGCCTTAAGCCTTAGCACCCCTGTCTTTTCTCTGCTGGGACTGCAGGCTAACTTTATAGGACGATGTGCTGTCAGGGGCATTATTCTGCAGTTGTGATAGGTTTTCATGTTCAGAGACTCATTAAATAACCTCACTTCTACCCATCACACTGATAAGGAAACTGAGACCCAAAGATGTTGGGTGATTTTCCCTCATTGCACTATAGGTAAACTGAAGAGTAAGCCCGACTGGTCACCAGCTCTATGGCACTGTGTTGCAATCTCCTGTTCCACTCCACCCCAGCCACCTCGGGTACCTGAGATGTGAACCAGTTGCTCATGGTTGAGTGATGGTGGATTATGACGGTTGAAATGAACAAAAACTACTGACTGGAGGGAACACCTAAAAACCCAGAATATATCTTAAATTTAAATTTAAGATAAATAATTTCTGAGAAAACATACGTCTCATGCAATAATTAGGGCACACCTACACTTAACAGTTCTTCAATGTTTATTGGCTATCCAGCATCCCATGGTATGGATGTGCCACCATTTGCTTAAATAGTCACCTGCTTTAAAACATTGTTATTGTTTCCATTTTGGGGTTGTTAACAAAGCTGCTACCAACAGTAGAGTACAAGATTTTTTATGTGGATGTAAATCTTTATTACCCTGGGATAAATGCCAAATGTGGGGTTGCTGGGTGGGTAGTGTGGTTAAACATATGTTTAGGTTTTGGTTGTTTTTTTTTTTTTTTTTTTTTTTTTTTTGTGTGTGTGTGTGTGTGTGTTTCATCTTTTTGAAGAAACTGACAAGTGGTTTTCCAGAATGGCTGTAGAATTTTGCATTCATCCCAGCAATGTATGAGATGCAGAATCTTCACATCCCTAATAGTATTTGGTACAATAGGGATGAAGAGAAATTTCCCTTTTGCCCTGTGAAGTTTACTGGAGGAAAATAACCAACATTAAATAGGAGGAAAAAATTTACAAAGTTATTAACATGCAAAAGTGGAAAAAAATCACAGCCCAGGGGAAATTTGCAGAAATGTGAGTAACCACTATGCAAAATTGCTTAGAAACTTATATAAACCATTTCTATAGGTGAGGAGGAAATGTGGAATATAGGTGATTTTAAGGGTCTCTGGGAGGAAGAGAGGTGGTAAGATGTAGTTGGCCCATTTTCTAGTTAGATTATTTGTTTTTCTACTATTGACTTGTGAGAGCTCTTTATATATTCTACATAGGAATCCTTTATCAGATATGTGGATTGCAAATATTTTCTCCTGGTTTTTACCTTATCTGGTCATTCTTTTGATACAGTCAAATGAAGTCCAATGCATGGATGTTTTCTTCTATGGATTGTGCTTTCTGTGCCACGTTTAAGAACTCTCACCAAGTCCTCTTAGGTTTTCTTCTGCAAGTTTTATAGTCCTATATTTTACATTGAAATCCATCTATGATTCATATTGAAACAGACCCCCTTTGAAATTAAAAGCTCCAAATCGGTTTAACTTATGAATTTCTCATATTGAGGATAGACACCAGATGTCAACGAACACTGACATCTCTGTCTACGGTCGCTTAGCAGAATCTACATCTGCATATTGCCTGGTTTTCGTTTCTGCACCTTATGGACCAGAGAAGCATCTAGATGCTTCTCCCCAGTTTGACCAAATTACATAAACTTCGTTTTCCAGCTGAATCTAGTCAGCTGGGAACCAGGCAATCTCCCTGGCTGGGTTACAGTAACAGTATGATTTAATTTTTGTATAAGGTAGGAGGCTATGTCAAGGTTTTCTTTTTTTCTTTCTGGTCTGGGGATGTCCAACTGACCCAGCACCATTACTCTGAATTGCACTGAATTGCTTTGGCACTTCATTAAAGATCACTTGCCCTACTTACGTGGGTCTCTCTTGGGTTCTCTGCTCTGCTAGACCTGATCTAAGTGTCCAGCCCTCTATCAATACTGTGCAGACTTTCATACTATAGTTTCACAGCAAATCTTGAAAGTAAGTAATGAATTCACTAAACATCTTCCTGGCATTTTGATAGGAATCACATTAAACATGCAAATCAGTTTGGAGAGAACTGACATCTTTTTTCTATGCTGAGTATTCCAATCCATAAAGACAATGCAGTTCTCAATTTACTTAAATCTTTTAAAATGTCTTTTACCAGTGTTTCGCAATTTTAAATTCTCAGCATTTTATACACCTTATTTTTTTCTTTTAATTTATGCCTAGGCCTGGGGATGTATTCAGTAGCAGAGTGCTTGCCTAGCAAGCACTAAGCTCTGGGTTCAATACCAGTCCTACCAAAAAAAAATCGCACCTAAGTATTTTGTTGTCTTTGAGTGAAAATAAAAGACTGTGTTTTTTAATCTCAATTTCCAGGCATTGATTGCTAGTGTATCAAAGTACACTTTTTGTTAATTAATTTTATATCCTATTGTGTCACTTATTAGTTCTAGGAGAAGACTTGGAGATTCTTTGGGATTTTCTAAATAGATAAATATGTCATCTGTAGAGAAGAACAATTTTATTTCTTCCTTTATGACTTGGATGGCTTGTATTTTCCTTTCTTGTCTTATTGCACTGGCTAGAACTCTACTGTACTGTGTAACGGGACTGGTGAGAGCTAACATCCTTGTTCCTGATCTTTGGGAGAAAACATGGTCGTTAAACAAAGTGTGATGTCAGTTCTGGGACTTTTGCGGATGTCTTTGTCAAGTTGAGGAAATTCTCCTGTTTCTTATTTTCTTAGTGTTTTAATTGTGAATGGGTGCTGAATTTTGTCAAACGCTTTTTCTGTATCAATTGGTCGGCTCTTCTGATCATTCCTCTTTAGCATGTTAATATGATGAATTACACTGAATGATTTTCATATTTTGAACCAATTTTGAAGATCTGGAATAAACCCCAGTTAGTAGTGATACATGTATAATCTCATTCATAAATTGTTGAATTTTATCCTAGAATATTTTTTAAAGGAATTTGTACCTATATTCATGGTGTTTACTTTTCCCTTTTCATGTTGTTTATGTCTAGTTTTTATATCAAGGTAATAATGACTTTATAAAAAAGAATTTGCAAGAGTTTCTTCCTCCTCTATTTTTTGGAAGTCATTGACTAGAACAAGTGTCCATTCTTCTTTAATCTTCCTTAATCTTTTGGTAGAACTTTACAGTGAAAGCATTTTGACTGGAGATTTCTTTTTAAAGAAATTTTAAATTAGAAATCCAATTTCTTTAATAACTATAGTGTTATTCAAAGTATCTGTTTCATCCTGGGACAGAGTGGTAGCTTGTGCTTTTTGAGGAATTGATCCATTTCATCTAAGTTGTCAGACTTGTCTGTGAAGGTTTGCTCCTTGCATCCTCTTGTTTTCTTCTGCTAGAAGTTTGTCAGTTTTTAAAAATCTTTTTGAAGAATCAGCTATTTGTTATATTGATTTTCACTCTTTTTCTGCTTCTCAATTCATGAATTTCTGCTTATATCTTTATCATTTTCTTCCTTCTACTTGCTTTGGGTTTATGTTGCCTTTTTTCTCCCCTTTAGATTCTTGAGGTAGAGTCTTTGATTATTCATTTAAGTCATCTCCAAACTTCCTAATGTAAGAATTTAACACTATATATTTCCTTCTCAGCAATGATTTAGCTGTGTCCCACAAATTTTGATATGTTGCATGTTATTTTGATTTGGCATAATTTTATTTCCCTCAAGACTCTCTCTATACCAATGAGTGATTTAGAAATGTGCTGTTTAATTTCCAAGCATTTGAATTTTTTTCTTGTTATCAATTTCCAGTTGGATTCCAATGTGATCAAAGAATACACTCTGTAAAATTTCAATTCCTTCAAATTTGCTGAGACTTGTTTTAGGCATGATCTTGTACAGGTATGAGACTTGTACAGGTATGATCCATCATGGTTCCATGGGTTCTAGAGAGCAATATGTATTCTGCTATTGTTGGGTGGGGTGGTTATATAAATATTGACTATATGCTATTGATCGATGGTGTTATTCTGCCCTATATTTTATGGAGTTTCTTATGGCTATTTAATGTGTTGTCAAGAGATGGTATTGAAGTCTTCAACTACAATTGTGAATTTGTCTATCTATTTTTGTTTAGATCTATCAATATTTGCTTAATATTTATGCACACATTTAGTGAATATGCATTTAGGATTGCTGTGGTTTCTTGGTGCATCGACCCTTTTATGGTGATGTAATGTCCCACTCTGTCCCTGTTAATTTTCTTTGCTCTAAATTTCACTTCATCTGATATTAATATAGCAATTTTTCCTTTTAGAATCAATATCAGCATAACTTTTTCATCATTTTACTTTCAATCAACCTATATCATCATATGGGAAATGAATTTCTTACAGACAGCATACAGGTATATCATATTTTAAAATCTACTCTGCCAAACTGTCCTTTATTTGTTGTATTTAGACCATTTACATTTAATGTAATTACTGACAGGGCTGAAACCTGACATTTGTTTTGGTTTGTTTGATTGATTTTTTTTTCTGTTGTTTGTTTCTCTGTTCCACTGTGTTCTTTTTCCATTATGGCCCTTTACCTTCTCCTGTTTATAATTGTCTTAAATATTTCTTCTCCATACTTTAAGAGCCACTAGATCATGTTATCATTTTTGTTTCCACCATCAAACATCATTTTGAAAACTCACACATAAACTCACCCATAAAAGTTAAGCCCATCTTCTCTCCCTGCATTTTTTTTACTTTCTTCTGTCATGTTGTCCTCTGAGTTTTTAAGAGTCCAACTTTTTATTGAACATGTTATAAAAGAGGTTTGATTAAAAAAAAAACCCTGTCATCATCAAACGTCTCAGATTTTCTTTTCTTTGTTTCCACTTTCTTCTCAGTAGGGGTGGCTGTGGTGGAGGGGGAAAGACCTCCTGCTGGAGCAGGTCCACTGGCCCCTACAATGCAGATGGGGCTCCTGATGTTGACATTGGTCGGGATGTTTGCACACCAGCCAGGCCAGAAAGGTTCAACGCTTACACCATTTGCTTTAAAGAAGGCATTGGTCTTATCCTTAGGCAGAGTAGATGCAGGATATTGCCAGATAAAGAGGGCCTCATACCAACTTGGTCATTGTTCCCTTGGAACCCTGGTGGCAACTTAGGGGAGAAGAATCTTTCTTTTTCTATTCTTTTAGAAGAATGCCATTAGTCATTTTAGGGTAGTTATATATTCTATTATTTCAAGATAGATTTATGTTTATGACTTTTCCTTTATCTGAGGCTGTCTTAATTTTTCTTTCAGTGCTGAGATATTTTCACTGGATATAACATTCTAGGTTGCCGGGTTCTTTTTTATCAAGACTTAAAAAAATATTGTGTTACTTTCTTCTGGCTTCATGGTTTCTGTGTTTTTTCTCCTATAAGTAAAGCACCATTTTTCTCTGCCTCCTTTCAGCATTTGGTTTTTTAGATGTTTACCAGTGATGTGTCTTGTTATTTATTTTTATGGATATATTTTGCTCAGGGTTTTCTCAATTTCTCCATACAGTTTCTTATATCTTTCATCAGCATGTGGTAAAGTTTCAGTCACTTTCACTTTGAGTGTTTTTTCAATCCTGTCCCCTTAATTCCCTTCTTCCAGGACTCCTGTGACATGCAGTGTTATGATTGGGATGTGAGTTGGCCCTCAAAACTCATGTGTAAGACAATGCAGGCATGTTCAGAGGTGAAATGATTAGATTACGATAGCTGGAACCTCGTCAGTGGATTGGTCACTTGATGGATTACTAACTTGAATGGATTAATGGTTGGTAACCATAGGCAGGGAGGGCATGGCCGTAGGAGGGAGGATCCTCCTTGGGGACCATATTATCCCTGCTCTTTGCACTCAAGCTCTTTCGCATCCTGGCTGTCACCTGGGCAGCTCTCTTTCCCCACACATTCTGCCATGACATTCTCCCTCACCACAGGTCCCGAGTTATGGAGTCAGCCAGGCGTGGACTGCACCTCTAAGACCATGAGCCAAAATGGGCTTTTCCTCCTCTAAGTTGTTCTGGGCGAGTACATCAGTCACAGTACAGCTGACCAACACATGCAATTCGATCTTTTCTTATGGATCCCCAAGGCCCCAAGCTTTTCTTGTCAACCTATTTTCTGTTATTCTACTTGGGTAGATTCTATTTCTCTCTCTTTAAGTTAACTGAGTCTATGCTCCCTCTCCTTCATTCTGCTGTTTGTTTCATTCATCAAAATTTTTCTTTTATTTATCATATTTTGCAGTTCTATTTAGTTGTCTTCTGTGTTTCAGTGAGAGTTTTATTTTTTCCTTGCTTTGTCTGTGCTTGCTATTGCTCAGAGCATTTTTATAATAGTTGCTTTAAAATCCTTGTCTGGTAATTCCTACATACTTATCATCGTGGTATTGTGGCCTCTGTTCCTTGATTTTTTTTTCACTCAAGTTGAGGTCCTCCCGATGCTTTGTATGATGAGTGGTTTCCATTGAAGCCCAAACGTTTGGAGTTTTATGTTGTTTTGGGGAAGCAGCCTGTCACCTTCCCTCTAGATGGCCAAGAACTGCCTTGAGCCTGGAACATTCTCCTGCATGGAAGCCAGGTTGTAAGGAGACATTGGGCCGAAGATTCTTCCTTATTAAGAGAAAAATTTGCCCATCCTGGTTATTCAGCGAACCTCCTTGTACTGATGAGGTGTGTGCATTTTATGGAAACTAGCAATCCCCAGAGCATGTCTTCCTTCCATGGGGAGAGAACAGGGTCTTTGCAGTGCATGGAGGGGCGTGTGCAATGTGCTGTCCTATGTCAGCTATTTGCCCTAAGAGATTGGCACACACTACAGATGCAGATCTTGCTGCTTCTCTTCTCCTTGCTGTGAGTACAGCACTGTTCCAACAAGAGCCTTGTATGTTCACTCCTCCTTGGTAACTGCACCTGTGGAAGATGCCATCAGCCACGGTCTGCAAGCACCTGCTTTTGGTAGTTGGCTTTGCTATGTTCTTTCCATGTAGAGGAAATCCTGTTTGGGATTGGTAGTTGGGTCTTCATGCTCAATATTCTGTAAGACTCTAGCTGCTATGGCTTAGATGCCATATGAGTGTGTACCCCAAGACTTCATGTGCTGAAAGTCAATTTCCACTGTGACGTATTAAGAAGGCGACACTTCATCTGACTGTGATTTTAGAGGTGCATCTGGGAGGTGATTAGGGGTAGATGAGGTCATCACAGTAGAGTCCCTGGATTGCCTTTATTTCAATAGGGAGAGAAACAGAGGATATATGCTCATACACAAGCTCTCTGCCTCTTCCCATGTGATGCCCTGAAACAGCCTGGGGCTCTGCCAGCAAGAAAAACATCACCAGTTGCAGGTCTTTGACCTTAAACCAGAAATGTGAAACAAAATAAACCAAAATAAACTTCTTTTCTTTATAAAGTAGCCTGCCCCAGGTATTGCATTATAGTAACAAAAAACCCAGACTAATACACTGGTACTTAAGAGACATAATGAAACCCAAGTAACTGACCACCATGTCAATCTTCAAGTCCAGAGATCCTAGTGGGTCTGCCTTCTCTCTACTTTTTGGAGTCTTCTTATGTTTTTTTTTACATGTAATGTTCAAGATTTTTAGTTCTTCTTAACAGAAAGGGCAAGGACAAGCACTTCAACTTTCTGGAAGCAGAAATCCATTTTTTAAAATTTAAGCATTTTTCTCCTTGCTTCAGGTTTGAACCTGCCTCCATTCTCAGTACTGGAACAATATTAGAAGATTTCACCACCTCAATATTCTCTGAGTTAAAAGTAGTCCCTTTTCTATTTTCTGAACCCTAGCCTTGTTGAGAAATGCATAGCCTCTTCTTGAATTATTTAAATGGCTTCCTTATTAGTCTCTACACTGGTATCTTTTTCTTCCAGTCTCTCCTGTTTACTAATTGCAGCCAGGCTTATTTACTTAAGCATACATCTTACCCTTTTCCACTGAATCTTTGAACAGTTCATCATTGGTTACTTGATTAAATTCCAACTCCTTAGCTTAGGGTTCAAAGCCATCAGTGTAATGGCTCAGCTTCCCATGGCAGCCTTATCTTCCCCTCTCTCACATAGAGTTTGGATCTACAGCCCAAATGACCCACTTGCAGACACAGGCGGTGCATTTTGACCCCCGACCTCCACCCAAGCTTTCTTCTGCTTACAATGCCCTCCTGGCCCTCTCGAGTTGGCCCACTGTCTTGAGAAAATCTTCCCAAATTACCCAACTCAGGCTGATGCCCTTCCCTTATCAACAACCAAGCTGTTTTCTTACTTTTTTCTTTAAACTTATTTTCAATCCCTCTCCTAGTTACAAGACAGAACATATGGTCCTTGTGGACTCTCTCTTCTTGCAGAATCAGGGCTTCTTGGCTGTGTGGTCGAGAAAGGAGGACAGAGCCATCAGGGACTGGAGAGGCTGGGTGGGGGTATGATGGGGACTTCTGCTTGCTTCTGGAGGGTGCACCAGTTCTGGGACTTTGTTCTGCCCTGTGCTTCTCTGAAGGTCTAGGGAGGGAAACTGTAGAGATCAGTCCACCATGTGTGTCCTGGAAGCAATTTTGGAGCGTACCTCTCCTTTGCCAGGGTTAGGTCCACCCGCCATGCCTACATGACAGTACACACTTTGTGGCTGCAGGTGCTTTCTCTGTCAGGGGTGAGTGGCAGCATCCAGAGTGGCACCAGAGAAGAGCTTCTTGGGTTGAAGTCTCAGCTCTGCCTCTTACTTGCTTTGTAAACACCACACAAATCACATAAGTCCTATGAAGCTGAGATTCCTCCTCTGTAAAGTGGGGATAAAGATAGTGCCTGCAGCGAATCACATAAATTGCTTACAGCAGCTCATGGTCCTCAATAAATATTAGCAGCGGCCATCTGTGATGTTTTCCACCAAAATGTCTGAATAGCAGAGCATTATAAGGAGTCTCTGGAGGAGTGCCCCAAACAAGTCTCTTAATTTGCTTGAAATATCTTTCTAGCTTTCTGTTTCACCTTACATATTTATGCAAGTTTGCATTCTACTCCATGATAAAGCTCACTTTGTTTTATTATGTGGTGAATATTTCTTCTGCAAAAAAAAAAAAACTTTTTTAAATGAACATTCTAGAAAGATACCTCATTGTTGTACTGGCTCAGGGTGAAGCCAAATTGATACAATTTGGGGAGCACAGTTTGAGGATCCTTGAGCCCAAAACAGAGAACTAGCCCCAAGTCAGCACCAGAATGCATGCTGGTCACTGCGGGGTGAGTGCAGCCTCCACCCTCCCCTTCACTCCCGCTCTGTAAGTGGAGGCTCACGCTCTCAGTCCATCTGGTTCATTCAGGAGTGCTGGTCTCTTGTGGGATGTGTGGAATATCAGCAATGTTAGCATAGAAAGAAAGATCTTGGCTTGGGTTTCCAGGGCTATGATCATCAATAAAACAGGGCAAAAGAGAACTATAATCTAATGTACTATATTACTGTAATTAGAGCTTCGTGCATGGAGCTCTCTCCCGCCTTCCCTCCGAAATAATGGAACAGTTTAATATAAATAGTAGTGACTTTAGTCTCCATCATGTGGTGTTTGGTGATTGGGTAATTATGGTAACAGCACACAGCTAGTGGATGTTGAGTTCAGAATGTAAGAGAAAGGAGACAGGGAAGGGCACAGGAAGGAATGGAACTGTGGAGTCACAGCCTTGCAGAGTGGGGAGGAACCTCAGAAGTCATGTTCCCTACACTCCTGTTTCACAAAAGAGGAAACCAAGCCCCAGAAAGATTAGGTGACTTGTTAGATATGCAGCAGACGTAGAGTTAGAACCAACGCCAAGCTTCCCCTCTCCTGTCCAGGGTTCTTTTCAACCCTCCCTGTTAATTCTTGTAAACTTCACAAGGCAGAACATTCTAGAAAGTTTTCTGCATGTCAAGTTGGCTTTGTTAGTCAAACCAGCTGAGGTGGAGACCAAGCTTTCTGTGTGCTTAAGTACCCTGCAGACTTTCATTGCATGTCCTTGCATTTGAACATCACGGTAAGACGTTTGAAACTTGTTTTCTTTTTCATTTTTAATTGTAGCACTGGTAATCAAACCCAGGGCCTCTGGTAGGCTAGGCAAGTGCTCTACCACTGAGCTACACCGCCAGCCCTTGAAACAATTTTTGTTGCATTCATTTTGTTCTTTGGATATAACACAGAAGGAAAATTAGCAAGTGCACAAATGAAGATTTGTTTAACTCACCATTGATAAGGTGAATTGTTTTAATTTTGATCCATTTTAATTTCAAGTTAGAAATTGTGAACATCACATCAGTAATAAACGTTCTCATACCAATGCTTACATTTTTTGGTTCTGAGCTACATGTAAGATACTCCGGCATCATTGACAGCTTTTTGCATTGAAGGCACATAGGTTTTCTTGAAGAAATGAGACAAAAGTTCTCTTTGTACAGCTGGGAACCAGACTCACATAACCCAGGCTCAGATAACAGAAAGGTGCACCATTGTCCCCAGGGTGTTGAATGTGGACACAATCACAGCCAAAGTCAGCTGGGTGCCCTTTCTCTTCTCTTCTCCTTCCTGAAGAAAGGGAGAGGCTGAAGTCACTGGAGGCAAATTGTCATATGTTCAATCCCAGAAAGACAGTCAGTATTCTCCCTCCTTCCAATAATTGCCCAATTAAAAAGGAAAATGCTCCCTGCCACCACTAGGATCTGAGTTCAGCTTGAACGGTGTGGCCGTGGCACATCCTAGTCTGCTTGTGATTAGAACACGCACCATTCTGGAAAGAGCAAGAGGAAGTGCAAAGTCAGCCACCCAACCAGGGGGCCCCTTGGCAGGAAGGAGAAATGCAGATGCACGCATCCTATCAAGAAACACGCTTCACACCTGTGCGTCCAGAGAGGAACGGACATCGCCAAGCAACCAACTGCACATCAAAGATCATGTTCTTTCTTGTCCCCAATTTGGGCTCTCTTCTGCCCCTGGAACACAAAGCTTTTGCTTAACACAGTCATTCCAAGCTTGAGTTGGTGAGGAAGGCAAGCACCAGATGTGGAACTGAGACCAGAGATAGACGCACAGAAAGACCCTTCCTGTGGATGCCATTGCTTTCTTTTAGGCGCCCTCAGTGCAGGGGACTCATGCCCAGTATCCTGCTTGCAATCAGTGGCCCCACCAGCTTGGTATTCCATGGCCATGTGCATCTCTAGAGCAAGTCCCCATCAAGGAATTCTTTCATAGACAAGATTTTATGTGAATGTCCCCCATGAACATACTGTCCAATGATAGGGCAGGTTCCAACGTCTTCACCAACTCACGAGGTGATGGAAGCCCAGGGAAGCTGAGCACACAGGCAGCTGATAGACTGAAAAGACTTGACCTGTGGTCCTGAATTTACTGAGGGTCTGCTTTGTCTAGACACTGACAGAACTGTCCATATCCTCTTCTGCAAATCGGGGCTAGGCACGATGCTTCCCTCATAGAATATTGTAGGGATTAAATGAAATAATGAAAACATTGAATGAAATAATGAAACAAAGGAATGTTTAGCATGGTTCCTGGTATATGGGAATTCTTCCTCTTAAGTGTTAGCTGACCCCTGCGATATCCCGGCAAGTCTCTATTATAACCTCCAATTTACAGATGAGGAAACTGAGGCACAGAGGGGAAAATAATCTGGGTCAACCAGTGTGTTAAATAAACGGCCTCACCAAGATTCGATGCTGATCCATACTCAGTCCACTTACAAATATGATTTTTCTAGAACTCGGGTGTCCTGTTTCCAAGCTTCTGCATTTTACTCGATCTAGCCACCTAGACTGGAGAGAGTCTCCCACAGAAAATGTTATGACCTGGTTTGAATGGCAATCACAAGGCCTCTGTCCCAGAAAATATAGTAAGTTTTCAAATCCCAAACAAAATTCCAAGCATCGGGTTTCTTGAAGGCCTCTTTGACATTAGCAAAGAAATTCTACAAAGATCCCCAGAGTTGAGAAGCAATTTTGAAACAGAATTGAGTGTTTGAAGATGATAATGAACATGGAAGTCAAAAGGGTACTCTCATCAATATTTCTATGATTTAAAAAATCCTGTTTCTTTATTAGCTAATTTTCATCTCACTTTTCTTTTTTGTAAAAAATTAAGTGGGCATAAAGAAAAAGGGTTATTAGGACCAAACTCCCTCATTTCTACAAGGCTTCTTCCAGTGTCAAAAGCAATTCCACAAATGCTTGTAAGAAGCAGGAATAAACTGATTATAAATGAGTGCATCTCTTTTCCTCCTGTGAATTAGTTAGAAGACTAAGTTTTATGGGAATTTACTATAGACAACACTCCTGAACATGCCCACTATTGCTCTGCTAAAAAGCTTCACGCCTTCACTTTTGATGCCCCCGACAGAAGGACATACCCCGTGAATGCAACCCAGAGGTGCTAGCTCAGTCAAAGTTCAAATTTGCTTTGCCAACATGCAAGTCAAGCTTGAGTCGTAGGCCCCCCACTTGTGCAAGAATCAGCAGCACTTGGGGTGGGGAGCACACTCTCTTTTGAGTATTGTGTACATGGTGTGTTTGCTGACAACTGGCAAGTTATGATCCCAGTTCCATCTATTTGATGTTCTTCAAAAGAATCAACACATAAACAAGATTCAAAGGCTGATACTTCTGAGATACGATGCATGTTTTACCGAAAGCTTTATTACTGAGATATTCTCAGGTGAAATGAAAACTTGACTTGCCAAAACACCTAAACTGAGTTCTTTGCTCTGTTACTATAACAAAATACCAGAGACTGGGAACTTTATGGAGAAAAGAGAGTGGTTAGCTCACAGTTCTGAAGGTTCAAGAGCATGGGGCCAGCATCAGGTTGATTCTGATGAGGACCTCATGGTGGATAGTATCACAATGGTGGGTATGAGAGGGGAAGATCTTAGGGTAACACAGGCAGCCAGAGAGAGGGGAGGGGCTGGTTTCATATCCTCCTACTAGGACCCTTCTCTTAAAGTTTCCATCACTTCCTAACATCCCCTAGTGGAGATCAAGCTTCCAGGCCATGAATCCTTGGGAGACAAACCACATCCACACAACACTAGGTCTCAACAGGGAATACTTCTTTTCCTTCTTCATCCATAAAAGTGACAATAACCACACCTACTGAAGAGAATCGGCTTGCACGGGCCGTGACGGCACTGTCATCAATGAAGGCACCAGCTGGCCCATCTCAAGGGCTGTAAGCACTTGCAGGTCGGAGGAAATAGTTCCCTGTGTGCCCCTGCCTTGTCCTGGGTTTAGAAAACGAGTTGTTCACGATACATTCTCAACAGCAATTAACTTCAGATTCCATTTATTGGACATATTAAGCTTGAGGTGACCAAAAGCTAGTCATATTCGTGCGCACTGCCTTTGTAATTTTTGCCACAGAGAGTTAACTCTCACCTATGCTCTAACTTGTCCATTATTTCTCCTTGTATCAAGTTTAAGTGAACTCTGTACATTTTCTTGCTTTAATCAATAAATTGCAGGTTTGACATTCTACAACATAGAAGGAGAACAACACTGTATTCAGATCACCGTATTGACCATCACAGACAGGAGCAGTCTCTTCCCCAGCAAAGGAAGCTTGCCAAAGTCTTGTGTGCACATAGAATACCTGGGATACCCCCAAATACAGCAAAAGCACCCCCATGCTATACGTCATTATCTAACCACACATAAAAAGAAGTCTTTACATTCCTACGACAGCTGGCAGTTTCAACAACATATTCATGGTCATTATACTATTTGGTCCTGATCACAAAACTAACAGAAGGTACTCAGAGATGCAAGAGAATTGGTATAAGGTCAAATTAGAAATGTGTGGCAGCATCTCTAAAACCTTTAAATTTTCAGCTCAGCTCAATTCACTTCACTGTATCCTACTCAAGATAAATAATATATTTAAAAAAATTTTTTTAAACTGCTTTTCCCTCTTTAGGCAGAATCCTCCAATACCATTTTTTTTATCCACTTTTCCACTGATCCACCTATTTACCCATCCATACATGCAATCCCTTATACACGGATTCATCCACCTACTCATCCATCCATCCATCCATCCATTCATCCACCTACCTATATATTCTTTTACGTGTCTTTCCATACATATATTCACACCTATCCTTTTACCTCTTATCTGTATCTATTCATTAATCTATCCATCCTCTTGTCCACTCACCTACCCGTCCATCCATGCACCCTCCCTCCCACCTGTCCAATCATTTACTTGACCTTTGAGGATCTTCTTTGGGTATGTTGCTAGAGAGAGTGCTGGAACTGCCTGCCAGATTTTATTCTTAAAAAGAGTCAAGTTTTCATTGTGAACAAAGATCGCAATAGTAATAATATCTATCAGTTTCTCTTCATTAATCATTGATTTTCCCTAATGATAGCAAAACAAGGCAGTGTGCTGTAATTCTTCTTATCAACTGCAATAAAATACTGGGAGCCAACAACAAAAAGGATCAGGAAAGACCTAGTTAATAAGTCTTTCCTTCATAAGTATGTCAGAAGTGGTTATGTTGTTGGATCACTTGAGATGAAAAGGACACACTTCCAATTACTTCTCATGAGTAACAAGTTCAAATAATTAGAAATCTATCTCTAATAGAGTCTTGCAACTTTTTGGAAGAGCTAATTTAACTATCTACGTGTTTTCTCAGGCTGCCAATCAGAGCTGAGATTCACTTATCTTCATGATTGCTCTCTGGTTCGGTATTTCAGAGCCTCAATTTCAGAGTCGAGAGCAGAGAACCAGATCAATGCAGGTGCCCTAAGATATTGAGACCCTGTGTTTCAAAGTAGATAAGAAAAAAAAAAAAAAAACTTCAAAAGTCAGAACAGAATGAAACAAAATATCAGTCAAGGTTCAAATAGCATATAAAATGTAAGGAAAAGAAACCCAAACATGCAAAAGAAAACAAAAAATTTGAAATTTCTTTTTGAAGTATTTTTGTAGATGTTAGTGGACCTTTATTTTATTCACTTAATTATATGCAGTGCTGAGAATCAAACCCAGTGCCTCACACACACGCTAGGTAAGCGCTGTACCACTGAGTCACAACCCCAGCTCTGAAATTTCTTAATCAAAAATTAACAGGATTGTTAAAGTTTTTATGTATTTATTTATTTGTTCTCAAACTAGGTTTAACTCCCATGAAAATACTTTCACCGAATTTCCCAATCACCAAAGACTTCTTTATCAATTAACGCCACAGAGCTGATTCCCAAACTCAAGGGTAGATCAGAATTTCTTAGAAGGAAGAGATTCTGGCCCCACTCTCAGAGCTGCAGATTCGATCAGCCTGGGGTGCAGCCTAGAAATCTGCATTTCTAGCAAGTTCCAGGGTTGATGCTGCTGCCCCACTTTGAGAAGACTCACGATAGACCATCTCTAGAACTCATCTCTTGAACTTCTCAGCTGTGTGTGGCACTGGGGACCTCTCCTTGGAGCTTGGAAGCTCAGCGTCTCTTGCTGTCCCTGTCCCCCCTTCTGTTCCTTCTCGTCTCTTAGGTTCCTTGGGCTCTTGCCCTCAGCCAGCGCTTTCACCGAAATCTAACTGAGGGGTCTCATTCACTGAAGTCTTCACTCATCACTTTAACCTGGTGGCTCCCTAGACCGCAGCTCCTGGCTGTGCGCTTCCCGATGGCAGGGTTTAGGGTCTTCTTCATGATTGCATTCCAAGCCACAGGGCCTGCCTGGCATGTGCAACGATGGGCACAACCAATATGTGTTCCAACTTCCTGCAGATCTTTCTTCTTAGGTGTTCCACATGCTCGCTGGTAACCAAAACTAAAGGTCTTCGCGAAGGGCCGGATCAGGGGAGAGGAAGGGAGGCGGGCTGATGGGTACCGAACGGCAGTTAAATTAGAGGAATAAATTCTAGCGTTTGCTGGGACAGCAGGATGACTCTAGTTCATGACAGTCCCTTAGATATCTGTGAAATGCTAGAAGAGAGGAACGCGAAGGCTCCAAACACAAAGAAATATCTAATTATCTTGATATCTAAATATCTAATTATCATGATCATTGTACCTTATCACACTTCACTCCCTTGTTATATAAAATTGTCAATTAAGAAGAAAATTTTAAAATTAAAAAAAATCAAAGATTATCATATCAACCTGATTCTTCCTCCATATTTCCAAAGGTATCATCCATTTATCTCATAAGACCTAAGACTGACCTTGAACCTGCCCCCCAGGAATTCCTTAATTTTGTCTTCTAGACCTTCACTCCATTCCCATCGCTACACCTGGGCTAGCTGCCCGTCGGTCATCCGCACACCTGTACAACCGCTAAGCAGGTCCTACTGTAATCCTGGTCTACCAGCATCCAGCCAAGTGCTGGGCTCTCCCGGGTCACGCCCACCATGGAAGTCCCTTGCTCTTGGAGCAGAGCCCAGCCCCTCAACAGGGGTCTTTGTGCTGGTCCTTGCTGCCTCTCCAGCAGCAGTCCAGGCTCCTCTTCCCGCGCCCACACACGAATCATCCTGAGCCGATTTTCTGTTCCAGGCGCTCCACGCCCCAAGCTTCCATTTCTGAGCCATGAGTCAGGACGTTCCACCTGGAGTAGTACTGTCCCTTTCCTCCTAACACATGCTTCAGCTGGCCACCATCGACTCATTTTTCCTTTGGCCACCAGCTCACAAATTCACATCCTCCATAAAGCCTTCCAGTTACCCCACCAAAGGAAACCAAACTGGCTTAGCGATGGCCCCCGCTGGTTCCTCTGACCCTCTGTACTGGCACCGGAGCTTTGGCCCTTGCTTGTTTGATGGGTTGCCATGGATGCCTCCAGGACAAGGCTCACGTCTGCACAGTCAGGGGCCCAAGAGCAGGACTCAGACAGAAGTGCTGACGGATGAGACCAACCGACCTTAACGGGGTACAATGTAAATGACTATTGAGTTCTTTTAAAAGATTTTTCTGTGTTGATACAAGTTAAGTAGTGGTTGGGTCTGAAGGATACTGACAGGGAAGGCTCATGAAGGAATATTCTAGAATGATGGAGCTATTCTGCACTTGGTTGGTTATAGAAGGATAAACACAGGTAAAAATTAACCAAGCTGTACATGAAGAATTATGCATTTCGTGTGTGAAACTCATACCTCGACAAAATCAAATGAGGGATGGAGGATTAGCTCCATGGGACAGCATGTACTGAGCATGTATGAGGCCCTGGGTGTGATTCCCAGCAAAACCAAAAAATAAAACAAACCAAAACGAATGAGTTGTTTTTTAAATTATAGTATAATTTATATGGGGATATGAAGAAAACCAATATGGCCTAAAATAATTCATGTGGGACATAATAATAATAGAACGCAAAAGCCAGGCGTGGTGGCACACACCTATAATCCCAGTGGCTCCAGAGACTGAGGCAGAAGGATTGCAAGTTCAAAGCCAGTCTCAGCAACTTAGCAAAAACCTGTCTCTAAATAAAATATTTTTTAAAGTGCTGGGGATGTTGCTCAGTGGTTAAGTGCCCCTGGGTTCAATCCCTATATGGAAAAAAAAAGAAAAGAAAAGAAAAAAAGAACTCAATGACAACTTGCTATGGTCTGAAAGTTTGTGTTTCCAAAATTCTGTGTTTAGCCTATTCCTCCCTGCAGTAGGATTAAGAAGAGGGGTGTTTAGAAAGGAATTAGGTCAGGACAGCACACTTTCAAGAATGGGACTAGCACCCTTACAAAGGAAGTCCATAGCCAGGAGTCATGTCTCTGTAGTCCTAACTACTCAGGAGGCACAGGCAGGAGGATGATGAGTCTGAGGTCAACCGAATAACAAAGGGAGACTCTGTCTCAAAAATTAGAGGCCCAAGGAAGCCTCTTGTCAGCTGTGCCATATGAAGACACTGAGAAGGTGCCATTTCCGAAGTATAGCGAGCCCTCACTAGAAAATGAATCTGCTGTGTTGCCATCTTGGACTTCCCAGACTCTAGAACTGTGAGCAATAAATTCCTATAGTTTGTAAATTACCCTAAAGTATTTTATTATAGCATCTGCAGCCAGAATGAACTAAGATACAACCAAAGGTACAGAGCTTTCTTAAGGTGTTAGTTGTTTCCCAAAGTTTTGGAATTTAAAACGTAGTGCAGTTATTCTTTAAACCTTTGTCTGAAATGTAATTATTTTAGAACAACTATTCCTTACTTAAATTTGAGGCCCTGAAATATTTTTAGGGAAAGAAATGACTTCAAAGTCATTTTTGACAAAATTACATATACTATTTTAAAACCCCACTTCACAAATTAGGGAGGTTGGAGTTAATGATGTGTAATTATACTTCAACATCTGAGATATCTTACACTGTGGTAATGGCAAGTGCAGCTCAGCTGGTCCACACTATTTTTAATGTTATCACTTATCCTTTTTTGCACTGTAGAAATAAGATATAAGGTGAACCATATCATGTGGGGCAATGCCTTTGCAGTCCTATTAATGAGGAGACCTGCCATAGTGACTTTTGGGGAACAAAAATTTCCCATCTTGTCAAGAAATTCAGGATTGTCTAGTAGTCTTTCTTAGAACAAATCGTAAAACATGGAAATTCAGGATTCATTTTCTAGAGAAAGGCAGTGGGTTTAGAAGCTTGTTGTCTGTGTTTTATTTTTCTAAAGAAGAAGGTCCCTGTGCCAGGACTTCCACACAATCCTGAAGCCTCTGTTGATGTGTGTTTATTATGGCTGGTCAGCAGTGCCTTGGACTGGGCGAAAGTGTTGAAATACAGTAATTAAAATATCACCCAAGGAACACTGTATGCATCCAAAATAATGAGCGTCACACAGTCATTTGTCACTAAAGGAGCACTTTCCACACATCAAACCAAAGTTATTGCCTTTAATTTTCTGGAATGGTTTTCCTACAAAAGGACCTTTTTGTTTCTATTGTGTGATAGGGTAGTTGAAGTTTTACCTTCCTTATGTTTTTATTTATTATGGACATTTAAAAAAATTTTAGTAGTAGATGGACACAATAACTTTATTTGTTTTCATGTGGTGCCTAGGGTCAAACCCAGTGCCTCACCCATGCTAGGCAAGCATTCCACCACTGAGCCACAACCCCAAACCCCTATTAAGGGTATTCTGACACCCAAAGAGCAGAGAGAAAGTTTTGAAACTCCTAATACCTAATTCAATGAAGACATTACCATGGTTTCCATCATTCTTACCAAGAGAGCTGTTACATCTAGGTCCCTTCTAGTGCCAGCCTTAGAAAATCTGGAAGCCACCAAGCCATCTCAGCCTGCCTGTGAGGGATGAAGCCTCGCAGTGTCCCTTTTCCTGATGGGAAAACTGAGGTTGCTAACTGGCAACCCAAAGATGAATGGCCCCACGGCAGAGGTACTTATTCCTATTTTGGCTCACTCCATAATGTTTTCAAAGTATTACCCGATGACAAGGACAATATCTGGTAAGTTGGCAGTGCACGGGAGATGAGATGGGCGATGAGGCTGGGGGAGTGGGATGGGCGACGGTCAGGGAGGGTGGTGATGGTGATGGTGGTGGTAGTGGCGGTGACGCTCGGTCGGCTCCGCTCTCCGTTTCTCCATGACAGCCCGTCCTCTCAGCCTCCTGCATCCCCGCGTGGCCTGCGCCCAGAGAAACAGGATTCGCACCCAAGCCGCGCGTCCGGGGTGCGAGGCTGCGGCGCCCTGCGAGCCTGCAGCCCCTCGGCGGCCCGGCCGGCGCTCCCCGCCCCGCGCCCCGCGCCCCTCGGCGGTGGCCCCTCCGCGCGCCCCACGCCCCCGCGCCGCCACCGCCCGCAGTCCCAGGGGCGCGCGTCGGGAGGTCGGCCGGCCCAACATCCCCTGCAGGGAACCCCGCGACCCCGGCCCGCTCCCCGCCGGGCCCCGGCGACCCGGCCACCCGTCACTTACGCCTGCGCTGGGCCCCGCGCGCCCGGCGGCCCGAGACAAAGGCTGCGCGGCCGCTGCGCCGCCGGCTGCTCCCCGAGCCGCGGCTGCTGGGGACCGGGAGGAGGATGGGGAGGACGAGGAGGAGGGAGAGGCGGCGGCGGCGAGGGCGGCGCGGAGGAGGGGCCCCGCGGCACCGGCCACCCGGCTGCGGCGGCGCGATCCCAGTCCGCCTCCCGCAACCCGCCACCCCGCAGGGCGCGATCCTCCCGGGCCCAGCCCGAGAGCCTCCCCCGGGAGCGGGAGCAGGAGCAGGAGCCGGAGCAGGGTACCGCCCCCCGGAGGGCGGGGTGAGGGGGAGGCCGCGAAGGAGGGAGGAGGGGCGTGCTCGTGCGCGCGCGTGTGTGTGTGTGCGCGCGTGTGCGTGTGTGCGTGTGTGCGTGTGTGTGTGTGTGTGTGTGTGTGTGTGTGTGTGTGTGTGTGTGTTCGTGCCTTCTTAATCGTGATCGTCTCCACCCACCCCCGCGTCATGAAAATGCTAGAATCCCAGCCTCACCTGCCCAGCTCGGGGAGGCCGCCCACCTACCTCCTCTCGGGCGCCTGCACGCCTCTGCTCCAGATGAGCCAACCATTCTATGGCCATTCTATGAAAGGAAAAACTGAGACCTGGAAGGTTGAGTGGCCAAGATGCAGAGCTAAGGAGAGGCAGGCTGAGAGGAGAACGCCAGGGTCTTCAGCCCTTCGAGAGCCAACGTATCCTAGCTGCGTTCCTGGCTCTGGACATCTGGGGAGGGGGCGAGGTTGGGGACAGGGTCAGGCAATCGCACATGCTCTTCTGCCTGCACCCTCAGGAAGCCACCAAGACTTCTTTTCCTAGGAAAAATAACACTTGTTCAATCATTTGCATCTGGGTATGAAGAGCAGTTTCGATTTTTTTTTTAATTTTAAAAACTTTTATTATGGAATTTTTAAGAATCCAAAGTAGAGAGTAATGACCCACAGATACTCACGTGTAGCTTCAAAGACGGTGGAACACCTTCCATTCTTCTGTCTCTTCCTTTCCTCCCCCACAAAGAGGCCCAGGACTTTTTCAAAACAGGATCATACTATCCTTTTTCCCACTTTGCAAAATTAAGAATAATTCCTTAATATTACCTGACCATTATTTATGAACTGTGAAGAGTTATTTGCCGGATCTGTGTTTAGAGATCTACCTGTATTGCTTGGCTTTGGTGGGGACCTTAATTTTGTCCAACACTGGTGACTATCAAGGATTATGCCAAACTGTTGCTGGCCTGCAGTCGCTGATAGACCATGAACTAGAGGACACTGATGCATGAAGTAACACTTGTTAACTGGTCCCAGACCCCTTGACAACTTTGACTGACGCCTCTCCTTCCAGAGAAGTGCATGCACAGAATTTTGATTTCAATTCCAAGTCTTTCAATTCAGTTGTCACCAGCCGTCTGGACCCAAGTGCAGGTTACAAACTACAGAGGTGGGCTGAGGTCTCCCTGACAGCCACTTGGCGTCCTGTGAGTGAGATCCGGAGGGCCTCGTACCCAGCAGGAGAGCTGTGTTCCCCACTGGTTTGCTGGGAATGCCGGGGCCCAAGCATTGTAAGCGATCGATGCTGGAAGTCCTGTGCAGGTGTGGGATCCAAATGGATTCTTACTGCACCTCAGAAGAGCAGTTTTCTAGAATGAAAACACTCAGGCTGTGCCTAGGGACTTGGCACTTCAAGCATTTACACTTTTTCAGTGGCAGAGTGCAGTCATGTCTGCCAGTGTCCAGCTTTGGGAGCAGTGTTAAGAGGTAACAGGCAGTCAAGATGGAGGCTCTAGACTCAGAGTGCCTGACTGTCAGTCCTCTGTCTCTTGCGTGTTGTGTAATGGGTAAGTTACTTGAGGTCTCTGTGCCTTAATTTTCTCAATGGGAAAAAATGGGGGTGTGAATGGAGTCTGTCCCTCAATGCTGCCAGGAAGCATTTATGCATACAGTGTTTGGCCCAGACAGATCGGAAAGGTACGTTCACGCTGCTCATACCCACTACACCCAGAGATCATTGCCCCCAAAACAATTCTCAGCCTTACTCTAAGCAGACAGAAAGGGCCCTTGCCTGCTTTCTGTTGCAGTAGAAACAGAACGTACATAAGGCGAAATGGCTCTCCTCTCTCTGCAGAGGCACCGGAGGGAGGTGCAGATGCTTACTGGCAGGCTTTGGTGGAATTCCTAAACACTGTGGGGCTCCTTATTGACATGGCTACAGGAAACGATCTCTGCGGGGCTGAAGGGAAGCCTCATTCCCTCTCTACTCTACCCAGTCAGAGTGGTCTCAGTTAATGGACTGATGTGCCTCTCCGCCCTGCTGCAGCATGGTGCCTGGCGGGGCTGTCCCTGGAAGCCTCAGGCAGAGGGCACCTCCCCTGTCTGGGACCAAGGACCTGCCTTGCATTGCTGATTAGCACTGTCCATGGCTGTGCATGCTGCATCAGCCCGTCCAGACAAACGGATTGAGCTGAATCTGCACCCACGGCCTCAGCTTTCCTCATAACACCTCCTAACACTTCCTGACCTGGTATTGGTACAGACAGTGCTTCCTGTCGTGCACACAGATCATAGCCCTTCTTCCCAAAGGGTTTGTCCCAGGCCACCATTTCTTTTTTTCTTTTGGTTACTAGGGATTGAACTCAGGGGCACTCTACTACTGAGCTGCATCCCCAGCACTATTTTGTATTTTATTTAGAGACAGGGTCTCACTGAGTTGCTTAGCACCTTGCCATGGGTGAGGCTGGCTTTGAACTTGTGATCCTCCTGTAGCCAGTCCAGCAGCTAGCACCGGTGACTCCAGCCTCCTTGCCTGCTGGCCCTTCCCTGGGAGCAGGAGGTCAAGGCCCAGGAAGGCATGCTCCATGACCAGGTAGCCTGGGCTTTGATAATGACACTCTAGTTCTTCTGATGGTTCCATTCTCATCCCTGAAATGGGAAGTATGGTCCCCTGCCCTGGTGTGCTGGTAGATTTTGGTGATTTTTTTCCTAGAGAGAAACATTGTGTGAGCCTTCTTTCTGTTACTCTGACAAAATACCTGAGAAAACTAATTTAAAAGAGGAAAGGTTTGTATTTGCTCACAGTTCCGAAGATTTCAGTTCAGGGGCACTTGGTTCCTTTGCTTTGGGGCCTGTGGTGAAGCAGAGCCTCATGGTTGGACACACAGCAGTGCAAAGCTGCTCATGTGTGTGGCTGGGAAGCAGAGAGGAGGGGCAGGGCCACCAATATCCCGTCAGGGGCACGCCCCTAATGACCTGCCTTCCTCCCACTAGGCTCCACCTCCTGAAGGTTCTGCCCCTCCCAGAAGCACCATGGGCTGGGGACCCAGCCTATATAGCACGTTGGCTTCTGGGGAATATTTAAGACCTAAACCATAGCAACCAACCCTCTTTTCTCTTTTCTCTCTGCCTCCCCCTTTCCCTCTCACCTCTTTTCCCCCTTTCCTTTCCTCTTCTAACTCCCTTTTCCTTTCCTATCTCGTAATATGGACTACAGTGATTTTTTAAAAAAACTTTTGATGAACTTGGCATCAATTAGAGATGGTGTCAGTGAATAAAATCCAGCCATAGGCTTTTGTAGAATAAAATAAACAAGTGAAATATTGCATCTAATTCTATTTATGAGAGAACTGCCAAATTGTAGGTCTTCTTACAGAAACTGGAATGTTTGGGGGATACTCAGACCTGGTGATTCTTCTTGGGAACAATGTCACCCAAGAGCCCTAGGGATGAGTTAAGATGAAGCATAACAAAGAACATTATTAGCACCCATTTGTTCTTTGTGAACCATCTGACAGTCTGCTCCAGCTCTGAGGGGGAACTCTATAAACTATTAAAATGACAAAGAACTTGAGTCTGGATAAAGAAATCGAGTTTAGTTTAGCTAAATGGAAGACCATACAAATGAGAAAGGACAGCTCTCCGTGATAAATGGGCTGGATGGCTGTAAAGATCAACTTACAGAAGATTAATGGAAGGAAGATGTGTAATATCTGGACTTCCAGCTGCTGGGGAGTGCTGGACTTATTGACATTGAAGATAAGCTTAGATAAAAGAAATTCAGTCCAAGTGGAGAGAAAATACTTTAGAATAAGCCTAATGCTAGCAACTAAATTAAGGCAGTAAATATATCTGTGGTTCCAGCTCATTTGCTATTATAGAGGCTGCAGATCATTGTAATGAACAGCAGATTATTAACCACAAAGTGCCCTATGCATCACAAGGATTCAGGCCACTCACTCCCCCACATCAAAAGAAATCAGCTGCCTGATGGCACAGAAGCTTGTGTACCCCAGTTACGAACTAAGAAAAGCGAGAATATCACAGGGGGTGTTGTGAAACACCAGGAGAGGAGGACTGTGCCCCTCCTCATGATCCCGGAGGGCTTGCCAATGGAGGATGGGAGCAGAATCCATATGTGAGATTTGGGGGCCAGATAGCCAAAGTGTGCAGCTTTGGGGTGGCTTCCTTGGAATGCTTATCTTTCAGGTGTTCCCTCTCGGGGAACAACCCCTCAGGAACCAGCCTGGGAAAGACCCAGGTACAAGGAGGCTTGGTGAAGTACAGAGGTCCACAGCCCCAGGCCTGGTGGCACTCAGTCCAGGAATGAAGATGGCTTCTGATAATTCCAGGGACCTGCCTTCAAGTTACCTCCAGCTGCTGGAGTCTTTGCAGCGGACACCGCATGCACCGGAAAGAACAGACCTCACCTCCTTGGCACCCTGTCCAGGCTCCTGACCCCTCTCCACCCCAAAAATACCTGTGAGCTTAATAAAGAGGTTGTTTAATGCCCTTAAGTTTGGGTAGTTGTGGTGCAGCAATAGATGACAGAAACAGATTTTTAAAATAAACAAACCTATCCCAGCTAGAACGAGATGGAATTTGCCTTCGAAGAGCTTACACAGTCTTAGCAGGGATCGGTGGGGGTGCTCTGAATCCTAAGCTGTACTTTACCTTCCTAGCTCCGTGGCTCTGGGAGAGTGGTGTCCTTTATGCCTTTGTCCCCATCTATATGACAAAGGTCACAGTATTTTCTTCATAGGGGAGTTATGAAGAGTGACAGACCCGAAGCTCTTAGAGCGTGCAGGCCATCGTTGACAGTATCATGCACCAGGCACCCTGGCTCATCTCAGGAAAAAGGGCTCCTGGTCTTGACCACATCACTAGGTCATTTCTGTTTCAAAAACTCTCTTTGTGTAATGAATCTGATTACCAAGCCCCGTGGTTTGACAGTGAGTTCACGACAGTATCCCTTGAGTCAAAATTCTGCCATCTTATTTGGATTGTCACTTGCAATGAGAAATACATTTCACTTCGTGACCCAGGCACACAAGCAAACATGTGCAAACGCTCATGAAACATCACCAGGTCTTACTAGTGCAGTGTACTCTGATATTTTTGATTCTGTTCTCTTCATTTTTTTTCAAAATCCACTGAATTGCTCCAATTCCACAACTTGCTAATGGGTCAATACCCGCCATTTGACAAATCACGCAATCAGTAATAATTTTTAGACGGTTTCTGTGGTGGGTACTCTTGTGTGTCAGCCTGACTGGGCTAAGGGATGCCCAGACAGCTGGTGGAGCATGGCTTCTGGCTGTGTGTGAGAGAGGTTAGCATCTGAACCAAGAGACTGGGTGAAGAAGACGCCCCATGCCCGGCTGTCCTTCCATCTATCCAGGGTCCACACTGAGCAAAATAAGGGAGGAAGGGAAATTTTACTCTCTCCCTTGAGCTAAAATATCCATCTCCTCTTGCTCTTGGACATTGGCACTCCTGGTCCTGAACCTCTGGACTTATACCATTCATCCCCTGGTTCCTAGGCTTTGATGGGCACCAAACCACTGGCTTCAGGGTCTCTAGCTTGCAGATGGCAGATCATAAGCCTTCTCAGCTTCCATAGGCACATTAGCCAATTCCTCATAATCACTCTCTCTATGTTCTCTTGCTTCTTGGTGGAGTCCTGACTCAGGCGGACTCCCTGCCCTAAACCTTTCGTGGCCTTTGCTGTGTTCATTGAACTCTTCTCCGCTGTCTGTGAAACCCGCCCCTCCAGGACCCCTGGTGTTCTGCCTCTCGGGCAGGATCACCAATTCTGAGTCCCGCCAGAGCTGTGGTTCTGCCCCACACTGGGTGATGCTGGATCTCACACCACTGGATGCCATGATCACTGTTTCGGGTACATTCCTCCCGTCTCCACGGGCCCCAGCACCGTGCCCAGCACAAAACAGGTGCCAGACAGTTGATCGTAGAACGGGAACGCTAACCTGTACTTTTCTACTCACGTTATAGGCGCGCTAAACAGTTAGTTGTTCTCAGGTGGTGTATAATTTGATGTTATTATTGATGATGATGCAATTTAGGTGTCAAGGGGAAGAGATTTGGCTAGCTTCCCTTTCTCTTCTGTCTGTAGCCAACGCCGCACACAGTTCTAAATCCTCGACTCTGTAATAATGCCTATCTTTCCTGAAAGCTGCTCTCCTTTTATAACAACAGGGCATTTAAAATCAAAATCCAGGAAATGCCTCCCAATTAAAATTTTACGCCGCTTCTTGCTGCATGCCAGCTTTGTTACTGCCTTTGGGTGCTGCCCATTATAAATAATGACCCCAGGACACATTTTATAACGACAGTCATTAACAAACATGCCATTTTCTCCCATGAAACAAGCCACCGATCTGCTAACATGACTCGGTGGACAGATTTTTTTTTTTCCTTTCTGCAGAAAGTGGAAATTTTAGTGTATTAAAGCTGCTTCACGGGGCGTCTCCATTTGGTTCATCATTCAGAACATGTTGGTTCGCGCTTTGGGCTGCCTCATCAATGAACTGAGCGTATTTGCACGGGAGCGTCCCATCTAAACACCATTGCTTCAGACACAGGGAATTACTCTTCCAGGGGTCAGTGTGATGAACTAGAAAGAGTGGGTTTTTGTGTCACGCAGAGTAGGGTGGTGGATTCCAGGCCTGCCGTTTATTAGCTGGTAACCAGAAGCAATTTACTTTGACTCTTTGAAACTTAGTCTCTTCATCTAAAACTGAGGCTGATAATATACGCTAGTTCTCCCCTTATCTGTGGGAGGGGTGTTACAAGACCCCCCCCATGGATAGCTGAAGATATTGTGCCCACAGATACCACATTTTTCTCTCTACATACATACTTGGGATGAAGTTAAACCATAAATCAAGCACAGGACAGGTTAAAATAATAACAAAGAAGAGAAAGGTCAGCCAGATATGCTATAATAAAAGTTGTGGAACGCGGTCTCTCAAAATGTACTGTCGAACTCGTCCTTCCTCTTCGGGGACGATGTGAGATGATGTGATGCCTACGTGGGAGATGAAGGGAGGTGACTCAGCGCGGTGAGGCAGAGTTAGGCCACCTGGTCAAGGTACCTGAAAGCAAGCTCTGCAGTCAACGACACACTGACTGATAACTCAGACAGACATGGAGTGACTACCGGGTGAGTAAGGCATACAGTGCGGATACTCTGGACGAGGGGACGACTCACAGCCCAAACAAGGAGTGGGACTGCAGGAGGTCTCATGCTGCTCAGAGCAGTGCGCAATTCAAAACTGATCAGTTGCTCATTAAATTCACAGTTTTAGCAAAGATACAACTGAACTATTCGGGACAATTGACTGTCAGTAACTGAAACCGTGAACAGCAAAGCTGTGGGTAGGGTAGACCCCGGTATTTCTCATGACAGAGTGATATGGAAAAGCCGATGAGATGTAAAGTGGTCGGAAGCCATTCCGCACTCCTTCCAGGGCTGCACACCCTACACAATGGCAATTTGGCGTAAAACTGAAGAGGCCAAATACTGACGGGTGAGTGAAAAGCAGCCTCCCACCGGCTGGTCACTACCAGGCTGTGACCCAACCAGAAATCACTGAACTGTGATGAATGGGTCCAATGAAATAAAAGTAGCCTTATTTAAAGAACAGATTACCATAAAAACCCAGACAGTGGGTGTGGGACACAGAGTCACAACCCTGAAGAGGTCTACTTCCTGTTCTCTGGAATCTTGATTGTATAAGATTGGTATCTTGATTGGTAGCAAAAGGGGCTTTACAAGTGTAATTAAGAATCATGAAATGGGGAGATTTTGAACTAGTCAGGTGCAGTAGTGGAAGCCTGTAATCCCAGAGACTTGTGAGGCTGAGGCAGGAGGATTGTGAAATAGAGGCCAGCCTCGGCAATGTGGACTGTCTGAAAAGACAAAAAGGGTTGGGAGTGTAGCTCAGGGATAGTGCACCCCTAGGTTCAACCCCCAGCACCACAGAAAGAAATAAGAAAAAGGAAAGAAGAAAGGAAGGAGGGAGGGAGGGAAAGGGAGGGAGATATTTTCCTGGATTATCTGGGTGGCACAATGTAATCAGAAGATTCCTAATAAGAGCGAGGCATATCAACAGATATATGAAAAAATATCAACATCTCTAGTAGTAAGAGAAATGCAAATCAAACCACCCTAAGATTCCATCTCACCCCAATTAGAATGGCGATTATCAAGAACACAAGCAACAACAGGTGTTGGCGAGGATGTGGGGAGAAAGGTACACTCTTACATTGCTGGTGGGGATGCAAATTAGTGCAGCCACTCTGGAAAGCAGTGTGGAGATTCCTTAGAAAACTTGGAATGGAACCACCATCTGACCCAGCTATCCCACTCCTTGGCCTATACCCAAAGGACTTAAAATCAGCATACTACAGAGATGCAGCCACATCAATGTTCATAGCTGCTCAATTCACAATAGCCAGACTCTGGAACCAACCTAGATGCCCTTCAGTTGATGAATGGATAAAGAAACTGTGGTGTATATATATAATGGAATATTACTCAGCCATAAAGAATGATAAAATTATGGCATTTGCAGGCAAATGGATGAAATTGGAGAATATCATGCTAAGTGAGATAAGCCAATCTCAAAAAACCAAAGGACAAACGATCTCACTGATAAGCGGATGATGACACATAATGGGAGGTGAGAGGGGGACAAGAATGGAGGAAGGAGGGACTGTATAGAGGGAAAATAGGGGTGGGAGGGGTGGGGGGAAGGAAAAAATAACAGAATGAATCAAACATCATTACCCTACGTAAATGTATGATTACGCAAATGGTATGCCTTTACTCCATGTACAAACAGAGAAACGAGTTGTACCCCATTTGTTTACAATAAAAAATAAAAAGAGTGAGGCATGAGGGTCAGAAGACGTGGCGATAGAAACAGAAGTTGTGGCGATGCCATTGCTGGAGAACTGCCAGGAGCCAAGGAATAAGCGTGGCCCGCGATGCTGACAAAGGTGAGGGACTGATTCTCTCCAGAGTCCCCATAAGAAAAGCAGCCCTGCAGATGTCTGGAATTTAGCCTGTGAAACTCATTTGCAGACTTGATCAACAGGAAGAACTGTAAAATAATAGATTTCTTTTGTTTTACTTCACTGAGTTTAGGTCACTGGTTTCAGCAGGCAGAGGAAACTGGTCTCTTGAATGCAGAAGGGGTCATCATGAGGGTCAGGTGGACTTCTGGAATGCTGGTCATGGTCATTTTTTTTTAAAATTTGGGTGGTAGTAACATAGGTGTCCACTGGGTAATTGCCTATTCAATTCTTTTCTACATGTAAGTTGTAGTTCATAATTAAAAAAATAGTTTCAATGACTTTTCTCGTTTGGACCAATCTGTGACCTAGCAGGAAATAGATGAGCCCCTTAAACTGGAACTGGGGAGGATCTGAAGGTGAGGGTGTTTACAAAACTGGGGCCAGAGATTAGGAAAAGGGACAAACACCAGCATAAAAACATGAGACTGTGTAATAGAAGGAAGCAGTTAGCACTATTAGACTTTGTTCATTTTCTGTTGCTATAACCAACTACCTGAAACTGGGTAATTTATAAGAAACAGAGAGGTTCTGAAGACCAGGAAGTCTAAGAGCACGGTGCTGGCATCTCTTTGGCATTTGGTGAGGGTCTTCCTGTTGCACTGTAACCTGGTAGAAGGCATCACATAGTGAGACAGAGCAAATGTGTCACGAAGAACTCACTTTGGTAACAAAACCACTCCTGCAATAACTCACCATTAATCCATGAATGGATCAATCTAGTGATGAAGACAAAGTTCTCATGACCCAATTGCCTCCTAAAGGTCCCACCTTCAATGAATTTAGGGGTTAAATTTCTAACTCATGAAGTTGCGGGGGGCACATTCAAACCCTAGTAAACCGAGCAGAGAGAGAGGACAGCTACCAGAAGCTGGAGGGGCAGCCTTGTGCAGGATGGACAGACAGGAGCTGTCAGTGGAGGATCCCAGCAGTGTAGCCGATGGCCTCCAGCTTCCTGCTGGCACCTCCACCGACTGATCCCATCTAGACCTAAGGACCTGGTAGATGACACATGAAGGGTCAGCTTCCCAGTCACAAAGCAGGGTGGGGAAGCTTGGAAAGCATCCTAAGGAGTCACTGGGGAATATCCTGAACAGTCCACCCCTCCTGTTCTTTGTTCAGGTTAAAAAAAAAAAAATGGTCTTTACAGAAGTCATACCCCAAATCTCACCAGATAGTTGATTATCTCTGGAGATGTAAATTCAGCCATATGCCCATGTGAAACCTTCAATTTTAGTCCTAACAGTGCTTTTCATGTCATGGATCAGGTGGAAAGATGGAATTAGAAAATAATGAGCACAAACACATCTGCTACCCGCTCCTCTTCTGTGGCTGGTCCTGAGACCTAGGTTGGTAATTCCAGGTGGCTCCTTCTACTGTGTTCCCCTTACCCTCTGCCAACACTGCAGCTCCATGAGATTCCTGTTGGGTGGTGGTGGCACAGATCTTCATTCCAGTCTGATTTGAGTCTGTGGCAGCTTGATGTGCCTACCCTAGTCCATGGTGGAGGACTCTTGTGCAGAAAAGTACCAAGAGCTTGTGGCTCTGAGTCCTATGGGGTGCCCACGTCATTCTCCCTGTCCCCATTTCATAGCAATAGTCCAATTTTCCCCTGGTAATCAAGACTGATTTTCCTGCTGGGTCCAGTGACACTAGCCTAGCTTTTCAGTTCAGCAGTATGAAGGGCCCCAGATGGCCAGGGGCCAGTCCCACCTTCCAGGTTAACAGTACTATGTAGTCTCTGGTGACTTCGTTCTCGTCTTGGATCTAGGATTTCCAAACCCACTAGTTCCAAGGTCACAGCATGAGAAGCAAAATTTCCTCCAAGGATGTTTAGGTGTAGTAGATTCAGGGACACTGCTACTTCCACTCTTTGATTCCTTCACCTATGTATCTGGATTCTGAGAAGATGGCACCAAATATTGGTCATTGGTTTGGGGCATATGCTGAATCCAGCCATCGACAGCTTCGAGGTTGTACCTCCCATTTGCTACCATAACTGAGCCTTCAGCAGACCATTCTACCATCCAGTAATGTTGCTTCTAGATGATGGTGGGTGAGGTTGGGGGTAAGACTAGCTCAGCTCATGAACTTCCATCACCACAAAATGTGTCTCCTGGTTGGAGTCGACATTGTGAGGGATATAATGAGTGGCCATAAGTAATTACTGATGCCCCAAATCCAAAGACAGCACCAAAGACAGGGGAGGCAAATTTATAGCCAATGTGAGTTTATTCCTCTGAAGACAGATCGCTGCCTCTTCCATCCATGTTGATACAGACCAGTGTAATGAGCCTCTCAAAAGGTAGCAGGCCATCACCGCCTAACTCCACCCAGAGAATGGAGCCATGGCCGGGGCTCAGCTAGGTGCTTGTGGAAATACCCAGCCCCATTTTGGAGAGAAGAGGGTCCTGTACTCGACCTTGTGTAACTCCTATTCCTCCCAGAACCACTTTGTCATCGAATAGAATGTAGAGGACACAGGAGAGTCTTATTTCTGGTGGAAGTCTCTTGTAAGGATCTACTTGGAATTTAGATTTTTTCCCACTCTGTGAACATTCAAAGAACTTCACCCACTTCCTCTAAGAGTTTCTTGCTTCCAATTTTGATCTTTCCAAAACCTTTATTGGCAGGTACTATGGTTTGAATCCCCCTTGCAACAGTGTTGAGAGGTGTGACCTTTAAGAGGTGAGTATGTCAGGAGGGCTCTGCTGTGATCAGGGAGTGGACTGGTTATCATGAGTGGGTTTGTGGTAAACGAGTTCAGTCCTATCTTCCTCTCTCTTGCCGTGTGATGCCTTCCAACCACAGGACAATACAGCAAGAAGGCCCTCACCAGATATGACCCCCATTCTGGACTTCCCAGCCTCCAGAACCATTATCCAAATAAGCCTCTATTGTCTATATATTTATCCAGTTGGAGATATTTTGTTACAACAGCACAAAATGGTCTAAGACAGAAATTGATCTTACAAGTTCCTGCTCATGAATCAGGATAGGTCCAGATCTCTCTTCCAGACAAGTGGCACTTCTGATGTGTGACCAGAAGTTTTACCCACTGAGAGATCTTCGTCTATGGCATACCTGGGGCATTTGTGGATTTTGACCTCAGTAACTGGAGGTCACGGCTGAGTCCTGGCTTCAGGTTGCTAACTAGCATGCAATTCGTGTCAACCGTTCCCAAGTACTTTCATGTATGGGAGAACCAAAGATGTGCCGCTTAGTCCCACTTCCGGGAAGGCTTTGCCATTCAGCTCTGGGAAATGCAGTCAGTAGACACTCTCAAGAAAGTGAAGAAAGCCACTGAATTCCATTCACGAAGGTTCTTTTCCCATGACTTAATCACCATCCCAAAGCCCACTCCTTTAGGGACCATCACTTTGTGGGGTAAAATTTCAACTCACGAATTTGGGGCAGGGGAGAAGACACAGTCAGACCACAGCAGTGATATAGCCTGGGGCAAGGCTCTGTAAATACGTTGATCCAGCAAATACTTTCTTTTCTAGAACAGAAAAGGAGGATCAGAAGTCGTTCGCTTTCACATGGAACAGATAACAATGCACACAGAGCATTACCGGCAAGGTGATGCTCACTCACTCGCCCTCTGTGGTCATGTTGTCTGAGGATGTCTGAGCGTCCTGGGGATGCCGTGTGTTGAGCAGGCTACATAAGCACGAGGTGACCAGCACCTGATAAGAACACGTGCTCCAGAGGGTGGGGGACAAGCCCTCAAAGATTCAGGGGGGTGCAACCCTAAGACACCTGAAGGTCTCTATGGATAGAGGCACCCCCTTCAAAGTGAAAGGTGAATGGTTCCATTTTATACCTTTTATGATGAAGAAGGACACACAGTGCATGGTGGACCTCTTCCGTCTTGAGAGGCAGTCTATGTCAACATATTCCATACTGCCATCCACGGCCAATGGACTGGGTAACAGAAATGCTTCCCACCTGTGAGTGGGACCCAGGACAAGAAAAGGCTCTGCACTGGGGCTAGACTTCAGAGCAAGCATCCATGCCACTAGGATCCTGTGGTACTAAAAGTATCAGCGGTAGGGACAAGGTGTGTTGAGCTTGTGACAAGCCCCAGTGGAGAAATCCTATCCCGAGAGCTTGAGGTTCAGTAGCAAGGCCATCCTCTGCTCTGGCTTGAATTGGTTGCCTGAAAATTTGTGCATTGGAAACTTAACCTCCAAACTCATCGATTGATGATATTTGGAGGTGGTACTTGAGAGGTATTGTATTTAGGGTTAGATGAGGTATGAGGAGGAGGCTTCCATGACAGGATTAATGGCTTCTTAAAAAGAGGAAGGAAGACCTGAGCTAGCACACTTGCTCTGTCTACCATGTGATACCCTCTGCCATGTTATGACGCATCAAGAAGGCCCTCCCCAGATGCTAGGCACCTTGATGTTGGACTTCCAAGCCCTCCAGAACAGTGTGAAGGAAATTTCTTTTCTTTAAAAATTATTCAGTCTCAGGTATTCTGTTGTAGCAACACAAAATGAATTAAGATACTCTCTGCAGTGAAAAGTAACACAGCTTTGGAAAAATGACTTCTGCTGTGCAGCCATGTCTTGATAGAGTCATGTTTTCTGACCACAGATAGCAAGTGACCAGACAGAGGGAACAGGCTCTCCTGAGTTGAGTCCTGGCAGGCTTCCTAAGTCATAAGATTGGGTGGACTTGGGAGCAATCATGTGTAAGATCTTAGATGAAATTTGTTAGCTGCAGGATTGAGCAGGATCAGGACTAGAGGGCCAGCTAGCTGCATGAACGGGAATCCCGCACCTTACTGCTCCTGATTCCCCCAATTTCAGCTCACATCTGGGGCTATGTGCATGTGTGCATGTGTGCATGGGTGTGGGGTCTTTTGCAACAAAAGGAGGAGGAAGAGAAAGTCTGGAGTTGAGTTTGCAGATGGGTTGGGTTGGTATATAGGAGGAAATTGCAAATGAACAGTAAGTACCTGACTTTCAAGAGGAACCTTCAAAGCCAATGGCAGGGGAAAACATTCCCAAAGATCACATCTTTGGGCAGTATGTCCCATCACTGACTGTATAACAAGGGAAGTGACACATTTAGAATGTACATCAACTCTTGAGCAATGGTGAATGGTGTAACTGACTGCTCAAGAGCTCCAAAGGATAAGGTTGGAAGATCAAGCACAGAAAGGTCTGGGAGAAAGTCATGGATGGATGGATGGATGGATGGGAATGTTTGTGAAGAGAGAAGATGCTTGTAAAACATGGCATCCTACACAGATGTACATCCATCATGGAAGAGGTGCTCACTTGTCAACATTACTGACATTTGGGGCATATAACTCCTGGTTTTGAAGGACTGTCCTTTGCATCCTAGAATGTCTAGCAGCAACTGGAGGCTACTAGCAGCTTCCCACATGCGACAAACAAATGTTGTAGGTCCTACCAAGTGTCCCTGGGAGGAGGTGGGGACAAAAGTGTTCTAGTTGAGAACCATCACACTAAACAACCAAATAGAAAAAAGGACTCAAACATCTGATAGCAACTGGCATCTATCAGCAATCATCCCAGTGCTGGCAGGGTGAGCACATGAATTAAATGGCCATCATATCGTAGCAGAGCTGGAGGCTACGCATGGGCACAGCACAGACTCCCACTTACTGAAACTGATTTTGCTACTACCTCTGGCAGATATCTGATCTGCCAGAAACAGAGACCAACAATAAACCTCCAATATGGCACCACTGCTCAAAGAGTCTCATGGGTCACTTGGTGGCAAAATGATTCCATTTGTTTCCATAGGAAATATGCACATTCTGGGAATGAGTTTGCACTTACTGCTCCGGTGGCCTCGACACCATGCAAAGGCCTCTGCAATGTTTGATTCGCAGCCATGTGATCCTTCCTCAATCCTGTTTTTCCACCTGGGGCTAACCCTGAGAAAACTGTCCCTCTTACTGCTAGCCAGTTCTTAGAGACAGTAAACAACTCACCCATGGGCGTAACTTTCAAATGCAAACTGATCAATCAGAGCCCACGTCTCCAACCACCTCCTCTATCAGACTCTTACACTCTGCCTTAACCACCCCAGGCCCAGGGGCCAGACACCTAGCAACTACTCTTAAACTCCTGAAATTGTTATTCTAACTGGTCAGTGCAAGCCTGCCTACTTTGCCTTACCCATTCCTTCCTGTGGAGACTACAATAATGGCTTTTGCTCACGTTGCCCACCCTTCCCTACACCCCATGTCCAGTCCTGGTGCTTCCCTACACCCGCCCCCCACCACTGTAGTATGCCTCCTTCACTTGGGAATTGCAATAAACTCTCTTTTCCACAGCAGTTGGCTCCAGATTTGTTGGTCTCAGCATATCTGAATAATAATAAAAACTATATATTTTTCTTTAAAAATGCTTTAATGTGAACATTGTACATACTTACAGGGTCTAGTATGCTATTTCAATATCTGTACACAATGCATAGGGATCAAAGCAGGCTAAACATTTCCTTCTCATTACAATTTCTTTAGATTTGGAGGTTTTCAGCTTCTCTTTTCTACTTCTTCATAAAACATGTAACAGGTTACTGTAGACTATAGTCACCCTGCTATGCCGCAGAGCCCTAGAACTTATTAAAACGATCCCACATTGCATCAGAAGAGGGGACCTATTTTACAGTAGAGGAGACATAGGATCCACTGGTTGTTTTACCAATCAGCTTCCTCTCAGGGAGAGAGGCGAGGTCCACTAAATCCTGGAGCAACCACATGTACCTGAGCAGGGGTGAACGGTGATGGGCATGCAGATGTGCGGCCTCCTCCAAGGCAACATCCTGCACTGTGTGCCCAGCCTGTGGCATAAAGAGCCTCCACCCCTCAGCTCCTGCAGGGTCCTCTGTAGTTCAGAGCTGCCTGGCCTAAGGCCATGTTTGCATGAGAGCTGCCTCCATCTGGCGATTGAGTGAGGTGGCATAAGAAGGGACAGTCACTCTTGTGTCCTACAGCACAGTTCTTCCAGACTGGCTGCAGCTCTGTGGGCTTCAATGCAGTTCCAGTTCCCTCTCTGCCAAATCCTCACTTCTCCTGTTCCCATCAAGGGTATTGATCTTTGTATTAGTCAGCATGAGTTGCTATAACAAAGTACCACAGATGGGGTGGCTTAAACAGCAGAAATTTATTTTCTTACACTCCAAGAGGCTATAATTCCAGGGTCAAGGTGCTAACAGGGCTGGCTTCTTCTGAAGCTCTTCTCCGTGGCTTAGAGATGTCTATTTTTTCCTTGTGTCTTCACAACATCTTCCCTTTGTGTGTGACTGTGTCCTAATTCCCTTTATGTAGAAGGACACCAGTCATATTGTTACAGAGCCCAGGCCTTCCTGGAAACTGAGACAGCATGAAGACCTCTCTGCCTTCAAACCCCATTTTCTTGCTATCAAGTCAGGGGAAAGGAGACGCTCAAGGGAGAGAATGGAGCATCTCAGAAAGGAGAGGGACAGTGCACACTCAGAGGTCCCAGAGAAGTTTCCAGAGGGTTCAGCCCAGGTCCGCCTCTTGACTTTTGACTGACAGCAGGATTACTTCAGACTTTGAAGTCTCCACCATCCTGCCAACTCTAGGTCACCTTGGGCCCCGCGGACTGGTTCTAATTGGATTCTTAACCATAAATTCTTAAAGACTTTATGGTTAGGAGAAATTATCCTTCTCTCCCTGAGTTTCAGGATCTTGTTTATCAAAAGTCACAAAAGTCTTTCCTTTCAGGGTAACTTGGATTTCTCTTCTCAACATTATTTTGGACCTGCATTTTTCCTGCAGATAAAGGTAGTTTGCTGAGGAATGTGACTGTGTCCTGTCCACTTAGGCAGGCGGGGCTGCAGGTGAATGGCTTCTTGGGAAAGGGACATGTGGGGGTCTGCCCAGTGGGCCTATGTTACACAATCATTCTCTTGACCTTGTGTTCCACCATTTGCACCTATCTGTTCCCTGACATCGTGGGATTAGAACCCACCCCAATGATCTCATTTCAACTTAGTCACCTCCGGTCTCCCAAAAGTCACATCCTAAGGTAGTGTGACTTCAACATGTAAATACTGGGCCAACACAATTCAACCTATAGAAATCTCAAATGAGCATCTTACACCTGAAACAATTCAGTGCAGAATTTGCTTCTAGAACACCCAGCCTGGGACACTGAGCCAACACATTAAGTCCTGATTCCTAATGCTGACGGACTTCGTCGGATCTGGTCTTGGGTTTCTTGTTTTTGGCCCACCCCATCCCTGCCCCTCAACCTGCTCCTTCACTTGATGGACAAGCTAGCTCCTCCTGCAGTAGACTACTGAGGGTGAAGCCTTAGAACCTTAACATAAACATCTCTCTACCTTGCCCCTTTCCCACTCCGTTCCCCACACCTTACGTTTATCATCATGCTTTGCCTGGACTTTGCAAGAGTTTCCTAAGTGGCCTTTCTGCCATCTGTCTTGTCCACATTTAATTCATTTCTGGTCTGAAGCCTGAGTGAGCTTTCTGAAGAACTCTGCAGGCAGAGTGTTTTCCTGAAATTAAACTGCTGTGTTTTTCTTCTTTGGGATGATGTAGGCTCCCTCACATTGAATCAGCGACAGCCAGATCTTGAGAGGGAGACCACAAGGCCTAGAAAAAGGAGTATATCTGCTTAGGTTTGCATGACAAATGAGATACTTTAAATCCAAGACAGGAACGCATTCTTTAAAACTTGGCTGCTCTGGGAAAGAAAAGGTTGTTTTTTTAATTTCCTCTGTTTCAAAACATTCCTTTGCACATCTGGGGCCAAGTGCAAGGTCCTGAGTTCAATCTGCTGAGGACCCAGAGAAGCAGCCACGGATTTCTCTCTGAGAGGACCGTGGGGGAACCCTGACCTTGGGAGTAGGAACTGCAGGCCAGAGGGCATGGCCACATCCAGATGCCAGGAAGATGGGTGGGCTTGGGGTTGGCCCACCCTCGCCCATGCCCACTCATGCCTGGGACTTCTAGGCAGCACTGGAAGAATGGGATAGAGAGGGGTGGTCTGTATCCTCTCTCAGAAGCTTATTTTCTTACAATCCTAGAGGCTAGAAGTCCAAGATCAAGGTGCTAGCCAGGTTGGCTTCTTCTGAGGTCTTTCTCTTTGGGTGTGTCTATGTCCTTATAGACACATGGACTTCCTTTCCTCCTTCCTTCCTTCTTCCTTCCCTCCCTCCTTCCTTCCCTCCCTCCCTCCCTCCTTCCTTCCCTCCCTCCCTCCCTCCTTCCTTCCTTCCTTCCTTCCTTCCTTCCTTCCTCCTTCCTTCTTCCTTCCCTCCCTTCCTTCTTCCTTCCTTCCCTCCTTCTTCCCTCCTTCCCTCCTTCCTTCCCTCCTTCCCTCCCTCCTTCCTCCTTCCTTCTTCCTTCCCTCCTTCCCTCCTTCTTCCTTCCCTCCTTCTTCCTCCTTCCTTCCCTCCTTCCCTCCTTCCTTCCCTCCTTCTTCCTTATCCCCCTTTCTCTGTCTCTCTTGCTTCCCTCTCTCCTATCTTTCTTTCCTCTCTTCCATTCATATTTCAGTCAACAGACTATAACTGAGTTTCAGCAATGAAATTCTGACCATGCCACTTTCCTGCCAATATTCTTCCACTCTCTTCTGGCAGTTAAAAACCAAAGAATAACAAACAACAAAAATCACTTTTGCTACATAAAGCTGAGGAATTTAGTAGTGGCTTTACAGTTTCCATCATGGGATTTGAAAGTAGGACACTGGAAAGGACCATAGAGGTATCTGCCATATGAATGCTGCTTTGTTCTTTTTATTAGTTAACCAATCACAAAGAGGTGGTTTAACAGGTGGACTACTAGTTTGTTCCTATGTTGGTTGTACCCCAGTTGCCCATGAGGGTGAACAGATGAGTTATAAATATAATAATGGTGGTGGACATTTATATATTGTGGACATTTATATAATGGTGGTTATAAATATAATAATGGTGGAGGATCCTCACCTCCTGACCTATAATCTGTTCCTCTTAGAGGGGGCGGACCTGGGGCAACAACTGAATTAGCCAAGAAGGGGAGACTGGAAAAGACGATCTTTAGACTGGGGAGCTGCAATCTTCTAGAAGGCAAAGACCCCTTCCCAGGTATGACTGGAAATATATTTGCATCTAAGATGGTAAGCAGTATCTGGATATGCACAGCATCCAGGGAGCCCTGAGAAGCACTGTCTTCCCCTGCTTCAGGGGACAGTCGTGAGAAGTTGGGGGGTGCTGGGGGGTTAAGGGACGTATTTATCGTCTTCTGTTGAGGAATCTTGTCCCCGTTGTCTGGAGCTGGATGTTGGCTAAGGCGTTGGCATCCAGGACCCAGGGTATCATCTAAGGTTTTTTCCAGGTAGCTGCTTTTCCTACCTCTGGGTTATTTTGCCTGAATTGAATTTTCGGAATATTAAACACATGCATAATCAAATGCAAGCGCGAACCCACATTTGAAAGTCAAATATAAAAGGTTTCTGGATTTGTATCTATTTGCATTATCCAGGCTTCTGCTTTCATCCACAAGAATGAATAAATAAGAGTTCTCTGAGACAAAATAATTTTCTGGGCAAAGCAGAAAAATGTGTTAAAATGAAGAAGAAGAAGAAAAAATCCTTCTGAAGATGAAAAGGTTTCTCCTAAGACTGATCTAGGAGAGATGGAATCTGCCTGTTATTTTCAATTTTTATCATTTGGCCTTTTATTATCCAGGTAATGATAGGGGAGTGCAGATGTCATGGAAGGAAGAAAGGAAGCAAAAACCAACCAATGGTGCTCATCAATCAGCCCCTAGCAGGTACTGCTGGAGCCTGGACACCAGCCTCTGCATGCATTAGACTCCAATCAGTTCCCTCCAGGTTCTAATCAAATTCCTTTTCTATGAAAATCAAATTTCTTTTGATAACTTCATTAATATTTTCAGAGGGAGTTAAAGAAAGCCAACCCACGTAAGACCCCAAGTTAGCTGGGTGCTCATTCAAATTAAGGAGAGTCTCCATTTCATTTCCTCCTTCCTTGTTTAGAAAAGAGTAGATACTTTGTAGCTTGAGGAATGTTCAAAGCCTTCTAAAATAAAGAGAGATAATTTATTACAAATTTCGTTCTCTTCTGACAGGTTGATATTGCTCATCTTGGGTTCCCTAAGAAGCTCTAAAAATGCATTTGTAAAAGATGACACTCTCGATAAATTTTTGCAAGAATTAGTTCTATTTTTTTTAATTACATATACATCTCCACTTGTCCAATGTAATAGGTGCTCAGATTGGAGAAATGGCATCAGTGGATAGAAATAGCATTTTAAAATGGGCTGCTTGGGTTTTAGCTTCTTTTCTGAACATGGACGCTGTTCTCTTTATTGTGAAGTATAACTTTGTATGGGCCCTTGTAGTTCGACACATAATTCCAAAGTGAACTGTAGATAGAACCACCACCCAGATCAAGAGGTGGAAAGTCCAGCCCCTGCAACCCTCTCACCACAGCCCCTGAATCTCTGCCAATCGTTCCTTTGCTTCTCTTTACCAGCTCACTAATTCTCTGCAAATAATACTGTAGTTAATTTGACTTAGAAAAAAATGTAGATATGGATCCCTGCAGAAAGAACTTCGCCGTCCCTCTGCCTTCATCTGTCTTACTCACATGGCCCACTAGGGTTTGCTTGTTCATTAATGTATAGTCACCATGGCTCACATTGTCCCAGTTTGACTGGTGTAAGCCTTTGTGTCAGTCAGCTTTCTGTTACTGTAACACATACCTTAGGTCGTCGACTTATAAAGAGAAATAGTTTCTTTTGGGTCACAGTTTTGGAGGTTTCAGTCCCTTGTTGGTTGGCCCCATTGTTTTGGGTGTCTTGATATATCCTGGCAGGGAGCATGTCATGGAAGAAAGCGGCTTGTCTCATAGACAGGAAGCAAAAGAGGGAAAGAGGAAGAGACTGGGGTCCTACAGTATCCTTTGAGGGCATACCTCCTGTTTTAGTTAGCTTTTTTGTTGCTGTGATGAGAAGTCCTGACAAGAACAGCTTAGGGGAGGAAAAGCATATTTGGATCACAGTCTCAGAGGTTCAATCAACGATCAACCAACTCCATAGCTCTGGGTCCCAGGTGAGGGAGAACATCAAAGTGGAAGGGTGCAGTGAAGAAAAACAGCTCAGGGCATGGAAACCAGGAAGAAAAGAGAGAACTCTGCTCACCAGGGACAAAATATAAACACCAAAGGACCTACTGTGACCTACTTCCTCCAGTCACACCCTACTTGCCCAAAGTTACCACCCAGTTAATCCATATAAATGCACTGATTCACCAATTAAGTTACAGCTCTTCTAATTTAGTCATTTCACTTCTGAACATTCTTACATTGTCTCACATATGAGTTTGTGGGGGACTCCTCATATCTACACTGTAACACCCCCAATGATCAAGAGACCTCTTACTAGGCCCCACCTCTTAAAGTGGCTGCCACCTCTCCATTGCACCAATCTGGGGACCAATTCTTTTAACACATAGGAATTTGGGGACATTCCAGATACAAACTATAGCACCCTTCAATGTGGCTTCTTTGTCCTTTTGATTTTCCCCTTTAGTCGTTTTCTTTCTAAGTCAAATCAACTACAGTATTATTTGCAGAGAATAAAACATGTGTGGTCTAGCTGTGGAGTTCAGTAAGTTTTGACAAAGATGTACATGTGTGACCCTCTCACTCTCGTGACGTAGGATTTCCATCACGTTTCCTCCTTTCTTTGTGACTTTTTTGGTGAATGTCCATCCTGGCCCCATGATCTGTTTTTATCACCATTGATAAGTTTGTCTTTCCCAAATTTTCTATCAACGGCATCGTACGGCATGTGTTCTCTTGTGAAAATAAGAGTATTTTTTCACTCCACGTCTTTGAGCTTTATCCATGCCATTGGGTGAATTGTGGTTGGCTGCTTCTTGTCTCCGAGGGGACTGTGCTGGAGGTGACGACAATACTGTCCCTCCATTCATCTGTTGACTGTCATTTGGGTCACGGGTGGTGTGAGCAGAGGGAGGGTAAAGCTACTGGGTGATTGCTTACAAGCAAGCATTTGTGTGAACATGGTTTTCCTTTCTTTGAGATAAAAATCCAGGAGTGAGATGACTGGGTCATATTGGACGTGTGTGGTTAGCCAGGTCCACGTCGTAAGTCCCTTCTCTAGACAAACCAGTCCTTTCTCCAATGAGTCCTGTCTCCTTTTAAAATAAATAACAGTACTGAGAAGTCAGGACTGGCTTCCTTGTGTGCTGTTTGCTGCTGGCACCCACAGGCTAAAAAAAAAAAAATGGATCTTGACTAAAATATGAAACCTTATACAACTGGAAGTAATTCAAAAGGGACCACAGGCTTAAAAGACTGCAAAATATCAAATTATGAAACTTATGAAAATATAGAAGAATATCTCCCAGGTCTAAGATTAGGAGTTGGAATCCAGTCTCAGAACCCAAAGGGCAATCTCTGAAAGGAAAAATTGACTTCGGTGACATTAAAAAAAAAAATCTCTCTGTGAAAGATCCTAGTAAGAGGGTGAAAAGATAAACTACGTAGTGGCAGAAAATGTTTTCAAATCACATATCTGAACTGATGAAGGACTAGTATTTAGAATACATAAAGAACTCTCAAACACCAAACAGTTCAAAAAACCAAATCAGAAAATGTAGATGTGACATACCTTCACTGATGAGGATACACAGATGGCCAATAAGCATGTGAAAAGATGCTCAACATCATTAGCCCCTAGGGAAATGCAAATTAAAACCACAATCAGAAATCACCACACACCTATCAGAATGGCTAAAATGAAAAATAATGGCAAGACCAAAGGCTATCAAGGATGCAGAAAAACTGTATCTCTAAGTTTTGTTGATGTGGAAGTAAAATGGGAATCACTCTGAGAAACAGTTTAGCAATTCCCTGCAAAACTAAACATGCAACTTCCATGTAACCCAGGAGTTGCATTCTTGGGCATTTATCCCAAAGAAATGAAAACTAAAACTCACACAAAAACATGCATAGGGATGTTCAGAGAAGCATTGCGTGTTCTCAAATTGGAGCAAAAGATACAAGTTATAGAAAAAAAAAAAAATGAAAAGTTAGCTATAGTCATCAGTACTTGCAAAAAACCTCTTGATACTTGACAAAATGAAACCAGTACCCACAAAATGCCTTTTATGAAATTCTTTCCTGTTTTGTAGATAATGCAAATTAGTGGATAATCAAGACAAGTTCCTGTATAAGAAGGGAAGCTTTCTATGTAATTTATTAATATTCCAAGAAGATTTCCTGACACCTGAAATGCCTTCTCAGAGACAGAAGTAGGGAGAAATCTGTCTGGTTTAAATGCAGAGGGCAAGAGCTACACACTTCCTCCCTGACTACATCCTATGACCTCTTATCATCTCGATGAATTGCCACAAATTACCACTCGGCTTCATTTCTTGCCTCTCTCATTAGAAAAATCCATAAACTTTACATTCTACTTATGCTAATGTTTTTAAACAAGCCTTGCTACCTTCTGTGCATACTATCAAAATATTATTGGGAATCTTCTGTACATTTATCTTGGTTAATTTCAAGTGCAGAGATAACTGAGCATTGAGATGAGCCGAAACCTCTTGCCACCCCTAAACCTCTCCATTCCGTGAAGCCTCTTTGACTCGTAAATACCGTCAGGGTCATTGCTGCTCGGCCATTCAGAAGATGGAGGGCGAAGGGCCTCAAACAGACCAGACTCTGTCCTCCTTCTTTCAGCATCAGAGATATTTCATCTGCAGTTTGAAGCTGAATCAAGGACTTGAGACAGCTTCTAAGGTGCCAGGCGCGGCACTGAGCATTTAGCATGCACTAAGTTAATTTATTCTTTAGAGCCACTCCATGGCATAAATAGTATTGTTCTCCCCATTTTACAGTCAAGGAAAGTGAGGCACAGGAAGGCAAATAACCTGCTCAAGATCAGACCAGTATGTGACTGAGTTGGGATTCAGACCATGAAATCCAGAACAAGACATCCTGTGCTGCCTCCCAGTCCATTATGGAGGATGAGAGTGGGTTATGCAAGACAAGCGGATATGAGTGACCAGATCAATATGGCAATGGGCTTGTCTCCTGGAGCCATAAGGTAATATGACCCTGAGAGTGCCGTGGTTCTCAGCACCTGCTTACAGCCTTGGCAAGTCCACGTCTGCTCTCACTCCTGACTCAACACATGCTCTCCATGGAAACCATGGTCACTTCCATGCCATATCAGGAGTTCTGGGTTGGGAGGCAGGGAACCAGCATTCTTATTTTGGCTAAACCACCAACTTACTGTGTGACTCTAGGTTCTCCATAGAGGTAGAATCATCTAATATTTTTTGTCCTTTTGTGGTTGCTCGTCCCAGCATAATGTCCTCTGGTTTCATCCCTGTTGCCACATGTATCAGCATTCCTGCCTTTTAATGGCCAAGTAATATTCCACTGCATGGATAGACCACTTCTCATTGATCCATTCAGCCTTGATGAACATTTGGGTTGTTTTCACCTTTGTCTCTTGTGAATAAAGCTTCCCTGAAATGGATATGAAAATATTTGTTCAGTCTTTTTAATAAATGGTGCTGGAAAAGTAGCAGGTTATAAATCAACATAACAAATCAATAGTTTTACTATATACCTATAATTAATCTACTGAGACAGAAATCAGGAATAGCCCCATTCAGCACAGCCTCAGGATATAAATTAAAAAACCTACAAATAAATCTAACCAAGGAGGCAAAAGACCTCTACAAGGAAAACTGTAGAACACTGAAGGAAAAAAGTTGAAGACAGAAGGAGATGGAAAGACCTCCCATGTTCATGGATAGGCAGAATTAATATTGTTAAAATGGCCATACTACCAAAAGCAACATATGGATTCTATGTAATCCCCATCAAAATACCAATGACATTCATCAAAGAACTAGGAAAAATAACAGTCCCAAAATTCATTTGGAAGAACAAAATATTCAGAATGGCCAAAGTAATTCTAAGTCAAAAAAGCAATGCTGGAGGTATTATAATAGCTAACTTCAAATTATTCTACAGACTTAGAGTAATGAAAACTGCATGGTGATGGCATAAAAAGAGACAGACCAATGGTACAGAATAGAAGACACAGAGACAAACCCACACATTTAGTTATCTGATCCCTGAGAAAGGTGCCAAAAACATACTCCGGAGAAAACACAGCCTTTTTAACAAATGGTGCTGGGAAAACTGGTTATCCATACATAGAAAAATGAGATGAGAGTCTTATCTCTCACCCTGCACAAAAGTCAACTCAAAATGGATTAAAGGCCTAGGAATTAGACCAGAAACTACGTAATTCCTAAAAGAAAACATAGGGTTAATGCTCCAACATATAGGCACAAGTAATGAATTTCTCAGTAGGATCCCCAAGCTCAGGACATAATGCCAAGAGTTAATAAATAGGATGGAATCAAATTAAAAAGCTTCTGTAGAGCAAAGGAAACAATTAAGAATATGAACAGAGAACCTACAGAATGGGAGACCATCTTTACTAGCTACTCTTCTGACAGATGATTAATATCCAGAATACATTAAAAAACTAGAACACCTTAAACATGAAGAAAAAAAAACCAAATAATAAATGAGGAAATGAACTAAACAGAAACTTCTCAAAAGAAGAAATACAAATGGCCAACAAATATATGAAAAAAGTGTTCAACATCCCAAGCAATTAAGAAAAATGCAAATCAAAACTACTCTGAGATTTCATCTCACTCCAGTTAAAATGGCAGTCACCAACAATACAAATAATAAATGCAGGAGAGAATGTGGAGAAAAAGGAACTCTTACACTGTTGGTGGGATTGTCAATTAGTACAAACACGGTGGAAATCAGTATGGAGGTTCTTCCCTCAAAAGACTAGGAATGGAACCACCATATGACCCAGTTACACCACTCCTCAGTATTTATCCTAAAGAAATAAAGTTGTCATACTATAGTGATAACATGCATACCCATGTTTATAGCAGCACAATTCACAATCATCAAACTATGGAACCAAACTAGGTGTCCATCGATAGATGAAATGAATGGATAAAGAAAATGTGGTATGTATACACAATGGAGTTTTGTTCAACCACAAATAAGAATGAAATTATAGTTTGTGTAGGAAAACGAATGGAACTAGAGACAATTATGTTAAAAGAAATAAGTCAAATTCAGAAGATCAAGGGTCATATATTTTCTCTCATATGCAGAAGCTAGAGAGGAAAAAGGGAAAGAAAGATGGGGGAACATCATGAAAATTGAGTGGAGATCAGTAGAATAGAAAGGAACCGGGGGGTGGGAGAGGAGGGAAGGGAAAGAGGAAAGACATTGATCAAATTACATTGCTATGTTGTGTTCATGCATGAATATATAACAACAAATCCCACCACCCTCGGGTACAACCTTAATGCACCAATTGAAATATGAAGGAAAATGGTGCTGGAAAACTGGATAGCCATAGGAAGAAGAATTAATTAGGCTTCATCTTTCATCACAAACAAAACTCAACTCAAAATAAATCAAAGACCTAAACGTAAAATCTGAAACTGCTAGAAGAAAATATAGAGGAAACACTTCAAGACGTAGGTATAGACAACAATTCTTTTGGATTAGACCCCAAAAGCATAGCTGAATGGGATTATATTGAACTAAGATATCCCTGCATAGTGAAGGAAGTAATCAACAGAGTAAAGCAACAACCTGAAGAGGGAGAGGAAATATTTGCAAACTATTTATCCAAAAAGAGATTCATATCCAAAATATATAAGGAACTAAAAAACTCAACAGCAAAAAGATCAAATTCTCTGATTTCAGCAATGGGGGATGTAGCTCAGTGGTAAAGCACTTGCCTAACATGTGTGAGGCTCTGGGTTCAATTCCCAGTACTGTGCACACACACACACGCACACACACACACACACACACACACACACACACACACAATCTGTTTAGTCTAAAGGGCTTTGAGCAGGATAGTGATTGGAAAAATCTTTTAGAAAGATTTCCTTGGTAGTGCAGAAGATGAGTGACTGACTGTGTGCTCAGCGTGCTGTTAGGCTTGGATATGAGGTGCCCCCCAAAAGCTTCTGCATTAACACAGGAACGTTTGAGGTGAAATGGTTGCATTGTGAGAGCTGTGACTTAACCAGTCCATCCTGGTTCAAACAGACTGGGGGTGACTGTAGGCAGGTGGGATGTGACTGGAGGAGGTGGGTCACTAAGGTGTGCCCTGGAAGGGACACCTTCCATGCAGCCCTTCCCCTGTCCCTCTGCCCCCTGGCTGCCGTGAGGGAGCAGCTTCCCTGGTCACACCGTTCTGCCACCATGAGCTCTCTTGCCCTGGGTCCAGAGCCGTGAAGTCAGCCGTCTATGGACTGAGACCTCTGAAACCACAAGCCCCAAATAACCCTTTCCTCCTCTGAGTTGCTCTTGTCAGGTATTTTTGTCACAGCAACGGATACACGAGGAACAGCCCCTAGTGTCTGATGTGTACTGGCTTGTGTAATCCTCACGACTCCCATCCTCACACCTGCTCCTCAGAGGTAGAGGCTGCTATTATCCCATCTTTCAGATGAGCAAATGGAGGCCTAGAAGAAGTTCAAGAAACTGCCCAAGATTATAGATAGTAGAAGACAGAGGCTGAAACTGAATCCAGAAAGTCTGCTCAAAGAGCCTTCACTTCCACTGCATGTCCGGTCCCCTCCCGAGGGACCAGAAGGAACGAACTCAGGGAAGAGGCTGACTTGCTGCGCATTGGAATAATCCGGGCAGGAGGTGATGAGAGCCAAGAACTGAGTCAGCAAGTGGTTCGGAGTAGACACGAGGGGAGAGAGTTGAGCGTTTCGATGGGGTAAATATGGATGGACAAACTCAGTAGTAACCATGGACGTGAGGGAGGGGAAGGGCTTTGGGATGATGGACAGATCTGAACTTGATCACGTGGGTGGAGAGTGGGACCATCTAGGAAGAGAACCTGAGCAAGCTGACCGGGTTGGAGGGGGAATGACGATTCCATTTGGTCCCTGCTGAGTCTGAGATGCCTGCAGGGTATTCAGGTAAAGAGGACCCACAACAGGGACCACAATATGAGGCCAACTCTGCAAAGATCCAGCTGGAGACACAGATAGGGAAATAGGATGGAAAATTCGAATCTTGGAAGTAGGTAGGCTTGACCCTGGATCCTGTGTATAGCATGAACGGAAGAAGGTGGAAACTGAAACCCCGGAGTTGGGGAGTCAGAGTCGGGAGGGAGCACACGCTGAAGATTGTAAATTTTAGGACTGACGTGGCAGCGTGGAGAGAGGGGCAAGGACCCACAGTGTGGCCCCGGGTGCCATTTACCTCACTGTGTTCTCCTTCTGGGGAACACCACCAGTGGTCAGGGGCTGGGTCGACAGAGAGGAGACAACAGACTTTTGAAAAGGAAGTGTAAGAAGAGTCAGAGAGCATGGATGCCAAGGTGGAAAGCTTCCAGAAGCTTGATATCAAATGCCTCCCGGACATCAGATTAAATGGAACGGAAGTGTCCACTGACTTGTGCAGTTAACATCACTGGCGACCTGAGGGAGAGCTAGGAAATAGGAGCCAGCATCCTCTCAGGGCCAGACTGGATTGTATGTGGGTGCCAATCCCTAAAAAGAGATCAGAAATTCTTCAAGGAATGAAATTTATTTGGGAATAAAGGGCATTGCAATGAGAATACACAGGTCATAGTAACCATGGGTGTATTCGAAGAAGTTGAGGCAAAGGGGATTTTTTAAGAAAAAATGAGGAGGAGAACCTCAGATGTTCTGAAAATAAAGCCCTTGGCCACAGTGAAAATAATAACCAAGTGGTACTGATACCGCCGTTTACCGGTGACCAGTTCTGCTCCCTCTATTGTTGAAGTTTAAACACTAGAGAAGCAGCCAAGGCAAGCATACTAGGCAGGTTTTATTTAAAAGTAATAATAATACAGACTTCTCCCAGGAGGGAGAAATGGGTCATGGCTGATGTTCTAAAGTCCCCAGAAGTGAGTGCACCCTCCATCTTTTATAGGTTAAGGTCTCTTTTGTTCTCCAGTTCTCTCCCCCTTGTCTCTCCTTCCTGCCTACTGACTAGGCCTGGTTTTGCAGGTGAGATGGAAAAAGTGAGAAGCAGATGGGACAGGGGGAGGGCCAAAGTGATTCAGCCAGGTAAGGGCCCAGGGGCATTAATTAGCAGCTCCTTGCCTATAAGGACAAGGCAGGTAAATTTGGTGATCAATGGGCTCCTTGACATTCCATTCTCCCAGGGACAGTCTCCAACTTCCAGAGGCAGATGGCTTTCATGGCCTCTATTTCCTGGATTTGACCTGATCCCCTATTTCTACACTCACTGCCTGTCCCCAATTCTGGCTTCAGTGCCAGCCTGAGGCTGCACAGGCACTTACTGGACAGATGTCCTTACAGGGTACTTTTTGCATAAGATGGCAGTGGCCTTTGGGCAGCCTTGTGCTTCTGGCAGTCTTTTTGCATCAGTTATCATCAGGCAATCACGCGAGAACCCTTTCTCCAGGTTGGCTTCACCTACTTACTTTTCCTTTTTAGGGTTGACACAAGTGACTCCATTTTGATCCTGACACTGTTCACCTTTTTTCCACAATGGTTTGGAAGTCTAGAGGAATGTACACCAGGCAGTAGTTAGTGCAACCAGCTCCTAAAGGTTGATGGCATCTTGAGCTCATGGGATAGAGTGAGGAGCAGGACCCACTAGGATAGGTGGTGGTGTTAGGGTCCAATATCGACTGGTCCCCAATATCGACTGGTCCCCAATATCGACTGATCCCCAGAGAGTCAAAGTGCACACACAGTAATGCAAGACACACAATGAAGATTTATTGCAAGCTCGAGACTGGACCACAATCAGCCTCTCAGACCATTGCAATGGCTGAATGGGGAGCGGCCCCGAGGGGCGAGAAAGCCCTCTATTTAAGAGATCTCCAAGCATTCACACACAAAGACCTGTACGTTATTGGTTAACATTTGAACAGCTAAACATTAGTCCTCCTCTGGTTGGGTCCTGCCAATCTATTTGATTCTCATTGGTCCCGCCAGAACTGAACGGTCCTAGAGGAAGAAGGGAGGAGGGAAGGGGTGAACTATGCAGGAGATGAGTCGGGGCTAGGCCCCCCTGTCCTTGATAGATAAGGTTTCCAGGCAGCTGCACATTTCTCACACAAATATCTCTTAACAACCTCGATAAGCACGGGGGCCCAGCAGTCCTGTTTGTCCTGTATTGGCTCTTGAGGGTACAGTCGCAACTGCCTGCATCCTGGTGATTAAGACAGTTAGCTGCACAGAGATCACCCTGTTCTCAACATTGGATGGCACCAGGCTGGGAGGTCAGCAGAGCGGAGAGGTTAGCATGCGCATGCTCACAGCAGTTTGAAAATGAAAACCCTCAATGCTGATCTTCACACCGTGAAGTTGGGACACTCACAGGCGGGAAATGGTAAATGCCTTTTGAGAAGTCATTTGGTTGGTGCCCATTGACTTGATCTTTTGGGAAACATGGTTGTGAACTATAAGAGAAGCTGAATCTCCAACAAGGGTCCCAAGTGACTAATGGCACCTAAAATTCAGAATGGAGCCTGAGATCATTTTCTGATTATGGATTCACACACTGTGTTCTTAGAAAGATGGCAACTGGGCTTTGTGGCTCTTGTCCAGGCATGCACCCATTTCAACTACAAAAATGGTCTCCAGAAGACTCATTTTGTGGTGGAGACCTGACAAGGGAGCAGGTCCTGTGCAAATGTCAACCAATCAGAAATGGGCATGATTGCATCCTTCATTTACATAAAGCCAACCAATCAGGATTGAGCACCCCCGCAGGCCCCCTTCATTCCCTTAAGCCCCGGATGGGGCAGGAACTCCAGGTGCCTCAGGACCTACCACTGTTCCTTTCGAGAGCACTTTCCACCGAAGGCTGCAGTCTTCCTGGTTTGCAGACTTCATTACTTTTTGGAAATTAAACCTCCACTTTTCTTGAATTCTTTTTTAGTGAAGTTTGTTGACATACCCTAAGGATGAATTTTAAAAATGCCTACCATCGAATATGCTCCTGTCGCATTATTTACAGTATTATTTTTAAAAAGCATATGTGGCTAACGGTATGGAAACTAGTTAAGTAAATTATGGAACATATGCTCAATGGATAGAATATTATGAGGTCATTAAAATTATAATTACGAAGTTTATAGCTACATAGAAACATGGTTATGTTTGTAAATGGAAAATCAGTCTTAAAATTGTATGTATACTCTAATGGCAACTAGTGAAATCTCATTTCACATGAAAGTACACTGAAAGAATCCTTGATAATTATTGGTGGTTGGCTGGGGATAATGGTGAGATTATAGGAGATAATTTTTTCTCCAATTGGTAAGCTCATTTGGAATCCTGATGCTAAAATTCTGGTTAGAATAACAACCAACATAGGATAATATCTTATTAGCTATTATCCCATTTGAAATAGTATGTGACTGGGGCTGGGATTATGGTTCAGTGATGGAGTACTTGCCCAGCATGCGCCAGGTCCCAAGTTCAATCTCCAGCACCTCAAAAATAAAGAAAATAAAATAGTAATCTCAGGGTAGTTTTGATTTGCATTTCTCTTAATTGCGAGAGATGTTGAACATTTTTTCATATGTTTGTTGACCATTCGTATTTCTTCTTCTGCGAAATGTCCGTTCAGTTCCTTTGCCCATTTTTTGATTGGGTTATTTGTTTTTTCGGTGTTGTGTTTTTTTTTTTTTTTGAGTTCTTTGTATATCCTGGAGATTAGCACTCTATCTGAGGTACGTGTGAAAGATTTTCTCCCATTCTGCAGGCTCTCTCTTTATGCATTGATTGTTTCCTTTGCTGTGAAGAAGCTTGTTAGTTTGATTCCAACCCATTTATTGATTCTTGATTTTACTTCTTGCACTTTAGAAGTCTTGTTAAGGAAGTCAGATCCTAGGCTGACATGGTGAAAATTTGGGCCTAATTTTTCTTTGATTAGGTCTCTGTTCTAGTGCCTAAGTCTTTGATCCACTTTGAGTTGATTTTTGTGCAGGGTGAGAGATAGGAGTTTAATTTTATTTTGCTACATATGGATTTCCAGTTTTCCCAGCACCATTTGTTGAAGAGGAAGAGACTATCTTTTCTCCAGTGTATGTTTTTGGTGCCTTTGTCTAGTATGAGATAACTGTATTTATGAATGGTCAACAAATATAGGAAAAAATGTTCAACATCTCCAGTAATTAGAGAAATGCAAATTAAAACTACACTGAGATTTCATCTCACTCCAGTCAGAATGGCAATCATTGAGAATACAAGCAACCATAAATGTTGGCGAGGATGTGGGGAAAAAGCTACACTCAAACATTGCTGATGGGACGGCAGATTGGTACAATCACTCTGGAAACCAGTGTGGAGACTCCTAAGAAAACTTGGAATAGATCCACCATTTGAACCAGCTATCCCACTTCTCAGTTTATACCCAAAGGACTTAAAATCAGTATACCACAGTGATGCAGCCAAATCAATGTTTATAGCAGCTTAACACACAATAGCTAAACTATGGAACCTACCTAGGTGTCCTTCAACAGATGAATGAATAAAGAAAATGTGATTTATATACACAATGGAATATTACTCAGCATTAAAGAAGAATGAAATTATGGCATTTGTAGGTAAGTGGATGGAACTGGAGAATATTTTGCTAAATGAAATAAGCCAATCCCAAAGAAGTTTTTTTTTTTCTGATATGGAGATGCTAATTCACAATAAGCAGCGGGGCCAAGAATAGAGGTATTTTGGACTACACAGAAGGGAATGAAGGGAGTGGGGAGGGGGTGTGGAGGTAGGAATGATAGTAGAATGAATTGTACATTATTACCCTACGTGCCTATATGATTGCATGACCTGTGTAATTCTACATTATGTACAACCAGATGAATGAGAAGTTATACTCCATTTATGTATGATGCATCAAAATGCATTCTACTGTCATGTCTAATTAGAACAAATAAAAATATATTAAAAAATAAAATAAAATAAGAGATCACTGAACTTTTTCTCCATCACACTCTGACAATATTGAGGTCTGATAAGAGACAGGATCTCGCTAAATTTTGGAGTCTGGCCTCTTACATGTGAACCTCTTGTCTCAGCCTCCAGAGTCACTGTAATTACAGGAATGCACTGTGTCTGGCTTGTCCACATCTATGTTTAAATTATATTCCTTCTATTTTTCTGATTTTTTGGCACACTGACATTTAGAAGGCTTATTAGTGATTCAAAACATTGAGGCAAATAAACATTTGAAAGGACAATTTGGAGTCAAGTGGTCTCCATTCTATACTAGGGACAAGGCAGCTTGAGATAGAAGCAGATCCCAGACTTCCACTCCCAAGAATTCTCCTTCACTGCGAGAAGCTGCTGCCAAGTATCCTAACTCTGGCTTCTCTAACAATTTGCCTTTCATTGAAAGAAATCAATTTAATAGGTAAGATAATTATTGGTTCAAATGTAAGCATGAGAAAAATAAATCAGAGTTCAGAAATTCATCTGCAATAGATGGATTTTAAAAAGGCAATGAATACGCCCGATGTTTTCAAGAGGCATTGAATGCACATGAATCACCTAGATTAAAACCAGAAAGGGGCAGGAATCCTGTGTCCCTCCTGTCTCCTGGTTGCTTATTCGGTTGTACACTGCTCCATCTTGTGGTCAAAAAAGGGTACTAATAGCTAGAAATCTGACTGCTTTTATTTTCACGTAGAAAATCTGTGTATATTACCCGCTTCCCCATTATCCATGGAGAATATGTTCCAAGACCCCTACCCCATGGATGCCGAAACTATATATATATTTTTTTCCTATACATGCATACCTCTGATAAACCAATTTATAAAGTAGGCACAATAAGAAATTAACAATAACTAATAATAAAATAGAACAATTAAAAAAATATAATGAAATAAGTTATGCCTCTTATGCCTCTCTCTCTCTCTCTCTCTCTCTCTCTCTTTTTCTCAAAATATACTGTAATCTTACCTTTTCACTTCAAGGAAGGACTTACCACTTCAAAGAGATGATTTCGTGAACCAGGCAGGACGTAGTGTGTCACTGTGAGGTTTCGTCAGGCTGCTCAGAAAACATGCAACTTAGAATCCAGTGATTTTTCATTTCTGAAATTTTCCATTTAGTATTTTCAGATTATGGTTGACCTCAGGCAACCATGCCTAGGACCATGGAAAGTGAAACCCCAACTAAGAAAGAACTACCACATTTTCTTCTCTTAAAAGTTCTAAATGAGCTTTAAAAAAATTCAAGCCACATAAAAATTATGAACCAGCTTAAAAAAAAAATTCTAACCATATGGAAAGGAAGAGAGAAGAAAGCAAAAAGTATCCTTAATCTTACTGCCTGGAGATCTCTGTACACACATGTATTCTACAAGTCAAATACGGGCACATAACACGTGCATTTTTTTTTTTTTAATGGAAGAGGAATAACTACCAAGTGCCTTTTTTCACTTCAAATGAGTCACCTACTCAACACAACTCATGAATGAAAACTGGTCAATATTTGATCCCGTTAGCAGGCTGAACTAAAAATTCCGAATTTAATTTCAAGATAATTAAGGTGAGGCTCTGGCGTGCGGATCTGTTAAAGGGAGTAGGGGTCAGGTATCAGGGGTTACACATCAGTGGGACCCCAAATCCAAATTCAGACTTGCACAGGAATGTCTGGGTTAAAAGATGTCTCGTTTCACTCCCAGGCTTTCCGGGCTGACACTGGTCCAGACATTTATGTGGCTGCCTGGGGACACATTTGCTAGCAACAGCTGGATGAAATGATTCCTAAATTCCCCTCCGTTGAGACATTTAACGATGCTGTTCCTATTCTGAGAACTTGGTAAACGAGAGTAGGGGTTCTCCACGTGGGCTCCCCGGGCCGCCAGCAGCCGCAGCCGCTGAAGCTGGGAACCAGCCAGAAAAGCACATTCTCAGGCCTTCGCTCAGATCCCCTGAGCGGCTCCGGTGGGTCCAGCAGGTCTCTGGGTGACGTCTGTGCGCATTTAGCTTTGAGAAGGCCGATGCAGAGGACTCCGTGAAGACACCCGATTCTTTCTGCTCTTTCTGATCCACTCATCTTTCACCCTCTGGCTATTGAATTTCACAATTTCCCCCATTCTCAGGATGAGACTTGATGACAGTAACATCAATTAAATGGTGGTTTGGGGAAACCCTGGCCAAGGAACAGGATAGGGTAACAGACACTTCAGATAAATCTAGAATCACTTCCATTTGGTTTTAGAATTGGCCTTCGAATAAACACAGCTTTCAAAGTGCAGAGTCTGTCCTCACCTCTCTACCTCCATGGCTAGCAGTTCAGTGCACACTGCCGTCAGGTCACCTGGCTTGGGGCAGTGCCGGCTGCCTGGCCTTCCTGCCTTCATCCCGACCCCCTGCAGGAGCAGAGGCTGCCAGCCTCTGCTCACATCGCCCCCGTGAGTCCCCTCTCACTCCAAGAGAAACCACAGCTTTAAGTAAGTTCAAGGCCCTGCAGGTCACCCCTTCTGTCTCTCACCTCGTCTATTTAGTTAGCAACTGTCCATCCACGGGCGTTGTCCCCCTTCCCGGCTTCATGGCACTTCCCACCGGGTGGAACATTAGGTCCTTGACTTGATTTCAGGTTTGTTTTCCTGGCAGGAACCTGAGCCCCACCCGCCACCCTCCTGAACTCCGCCCCCCCCCAGCACCTAGCCCAGGGCTGCCTGTAGTAATGAGCCACCACTGTTCGCTGGGTCCATGAAAGGCCCAGATGCTCATCAGCGGACCACGCACCCTGCGGTGGCTAGAGCTCTGGCCCGCTGATCTGGGTAGGTCTTACCCTGCTTCACCATGGATGGTCAGACCGCGTGAGGCTGGGCACAGGAAGTGCTCTGGCTGCCTTTGCCCCACCTAGCAATGATCTTGAATCCAGCAGGGCTCCTTCCTGCCTGGTTGAATTTGAACCTTGAGCCCTACAGGCCTGAACTCCCAGCCATCACAACCAATTAGCCTATCCCTGAGCTACACCCCAGCCCCTCTTGATGCCCCCAACACCTTTGGATGGAGACGAGGGATTCTTTTTGCTGGCTAAATTGAAAGCATAGAAGATGAAAGAAATCACTCATCTTAAAAAGCTTTTTCTTAATTTCTCAATGTAAAGAATAGAAGCAGATTTACTGGGTTACAAGCAAGTTATTGTCACTATACTTTTGGAGCTCAGAAGTTAATCAAATCGTTTCAGAATATTCTAGAAGACTTTAGTGCTAGAGCAAAATGGGTAATAGCCACATAGTAGGAGTGCTGGAAATTAAAGACACCCAATATTTGCTACTAGGCCACTCTTGTCTTGTCACCCCCAACCTCAAGCCTGGGGCTTCCTGCACAAGGGGACATTGTGACTCCCATCCTTGCAGGACCCAGGTGCGAGTTCTAGCATGTCATGGAGTGAAGTGCTCAAGTTAATGATCTGCTTCGGAGTTTAGGGTGGCTTCCTATAGACCTCTGAATTCTTCTGCCACAGCCTCTGAGACCTCAGAAACCCAAGTTCCTGTCAATCAGCAGAGCGGACTTGGAGAAGCCGCAGGTGGGGACGAGGGCAAGGAGACATTCTGACTCTGTCCCATCAGCAGGAAGCAGGTTGGGCGCGCACACTGCGGAGGGAGGGAGGGGTCATTGGTCACTTTGGGCAGGGGAAGCCCTCAGGTGGGAAGGTCTCACAGGCAGTTAGAGGCTGTCTGGGATTTTATTTAAAATAATCAATTATGCCTTTTAGCCAAGTTTTTTTTTTTTTTTTTTTTTTTTTTAAGAGACATGGTCCTGCTACACTGCCCGGGCTGGCCTCCAACTCCTGGGCTCAAGGAATTCTCCCAACGCAGCGTCCTGTGACCGCACGTGCATACCGCAGCACCTGGCTCACAAGGGACATTTTAAAGGTAAGGGTAGGAAAATCAGAAATTATATGTTAGGATAAAATTTGACTACAAAATTTGGAAATGTGTCCCATCACAGTAATGAACTGAGTAAGAATTCTTCACACAGACCCATCCCCCGACCCCAATCCATGGACAAACGTTAGGGGCTTCTCAAACTCCTCAATATTATGGCACAGAAATGCTCACACGTGCTGATTCCAGGGCATCGGAATTTTTGTGTTATTTAGGTTCATCTTCTCCCGAAAGAAGACAGAAGTACGGTGGTATGCACCGCGCCCCTGGCTTGGTCAGTCTGTGTGTGCAGCAGAGGTGTCTATCGGAAGAGCACCCCATCACCTTCTGACGGGCCAGAGCCGACCCACCCCACAAGGTGCTGTGGGAGATAAGGCAAGAGGGAAAGAGAAGACATCGCCAGTTAGTATGGTTTCCCAGGTGATTCTTCATCCATGTCACCTCCTTTCTGAACAAATACCACCTGTGGTCAGGGTCCACTTTCTCCTTAAGGCAGTTTTGATTTTTTGGCCAATGCTGGTAACACCTCTTTACCAAGGTCCCGTGCAGTGCGGGAAACTCTGCCAGAGCTTCACTTATGTTCTTGGGGGGCTGGGGTCCTGGAGAGTAGGAACATTGTCCCCATTTTTCAGACAAGAGAAGTGAGGCTCGGGGAAGACGTGAAGGGCGTGATGTCTTGAGCATCTTTATGTGTCAGGGTTAGGCCAGGCCTCTTCCAGACCGGAGCCCGGGAGAGGGAAGCCTGGAACTCTGAGCTCCATCACCTGCTCCCAGTTCACGTGACAGGTTGTGCGACCCCCCTGCCCCCCCAGAATACCTCCCCCAGCTGTGAGTCATTCCGGCTCCCACTCAGTCGGCACCTCACTTAATTACCTCCTAATTGTTTTTCTCTGTTTGTTGTGTTTCTCTAATTAGACCTGAAGCTCTGAGGACAAAACCTCTGACTTAACTTCTTATTGTAACCCCTACCACTGGACCCAAAGGAGTTATCAGTAAACACACGCCGACAGGGAGAAGAACCCAGACTGCACATGACAGGCAGGCAGGGAGGCTGCCACCTTCTCCTGATTGGAATGTTTTTATGGAGAAATCAGTAGTGAGGGTCTTCAACTGGTGGGAAAACTTTATTTCTGTGCCTTCCATGTGCCAGAGCCCAGACATTAAGGCTGAGCAGATCCCTACCCCTGCCTTTGATCCACTTCCGCTTCCGGTTCGCCCCCACCCAGGAGGAACTGTGATAGATGCTGGACAGAAGATAGGAGAGGACCAGCCAGGAGGCAGCAACCCGGCTGCAGGGTAGGGGCCCAGGCATCACGGTGGGTGGGATGAGCCTGGAAAGATGGACAGGAAGACAGAGCAGTTCAACCAACTCCTCAACTATGGCTTGGAGAGGACTCAGACACGTCCTTCAGGCCTAAAATCTCTCTTTTAAGATAGCCCAGGGACATCCTGGGCAGGGTCTGTGTAACCTGCCACCTTTGGGGAAGAAGGTCCTCTGTGTTCTTGGAATTGTCCCTTCTCCTACTGGAAAACAGATTTCAACAGCTGGTGCCCTTGTTCCAACACGTTCCCAGCTCTAGAGTCAGCTCAGCGAGAGATTTCTGGCCTCTTTGAGATTTTGTTTTTCTCTTTTGGCAGCACTGGGGATTGAACTTGCCTCGCCTCGCACGTGCTAGGCAAGGGCTCTACGGCTGAGCTACCTCCCCAGGTCCTGGCATCTTTGGGATGAACCCTGGGAGGCCCAGGTATGGAAATGTGAGAGCTGAAGTGGGGATTCTGATTCTGCGCAGGAGGGGAGGAAGCAGACAGTGGAGAGGAGGGCGCTGGGGCATGTCATCCCTGGGGCCTGGGCGAGTCCTTGCAGCAAGAGCCTGTCCCAGTCTTCTCTCAGGAATGCTGGGCACCCTGAGAGTTTCTCCAATTCCTCTTTTCAGCTTAAAAATAGTCCAAGTTGGGCTTTCACAACCTGTAACCAAGAGTCCTAATGTAACCTAATAGAACTGAACTGAAAAGGTAATATTCAGCCTTCTTATCTATTAAACACCGCTATGAAACCCACCTTCCCTCACCAGCTCCTCCCCTCGCTTCAAAGAAGCAATATTCCGAAATTACAAAGGAGAAAGTCAACTTAATAGTGAGGGACACTGTGAAGGAGCTGTTATTCCACCAGAGTAATGATGGGTCCTTGGTGGAGAAGGTTGACGGAGAGGTTAGACACATCGTGGAGGCTTGGGACGAATCTTTCATTCTTGACACAGACGGGGACCTCACGCTGTTAAGCTGGTTCCCCGGAGATGTTTCGATCTTTTTTAGGAGAAGTACAATCAAGTACAAATTTCAAAGGAATAAATTTTGAAATTCTCCTGCAGTTTTCATAGAAGATCCAAAAACCGTCTGACTTTTGTTAAAGCGTAAGTGACTCAGTGGAAAGTAATATTAAAACCAAGGTCTTGCTGAGTATCCCATAACCTTCACTGAATGTTTACTAACAAGGGCTTATAATTGTCCACATGTGTCCTTTACAGCTCAGAAGCATCTCAAGGACCTGAGATTCACCCCAAGAATATAACCACTGAAAGAACGAGGTTCCTTGGGAACCAAGGTTCCTTGGGAGAGTAGACTACTTACTGATCCTCAGCAGCAAACGGGCACAGCTGGCCTGGTCTTGTTTACACCGACTGACCCTCTGTACGTCTCTGATTCTTGAGACCCTGCTCCCTTTGGTTACTTGCTTTGGTTGACTTTCGGAGTCACTAATTCTGGAGGTTACCGGTTAACAAACTCCCACCAGCTCTGTAGGTGACAGCTCGACACATGGGTCATGATGATAAGGTCGTCTATGTTACTTTTCAAAGACTTGAAAACCATTTTGTCAAAACCAACTGCTTCCGCACTTGGGTCTGCACAGGTGACTCATGGTGACCCAGTGTCAGAGGGCAGAAACTCTACCTGAGCATAATAAATACCCCTATTTTCTGAACACGCATCACATGAAGACACCATGAAGATTCATTACATGTGTTCAGACTTCAATCGCCAATCACCAATCTTTCACTTTTGGCACCCACGTAATTATTTATAATATACTTTTTGTGAAATGACAAAAATTCTTTGGTAAGATTTTGCTCACTCTGTTGAAGTTTAGTAGTTTTTATAGCTTCGTGTTCAAAGATTACTTTCAACTTGTAGTAAAGGTTTTATGGAATAAGTTTTTTAACTAAAGGCTAAAAATAAGGAGAAAAATGTCTGTACCTTATGAAGTCATTCACCAAAAAAGGTAATCACCATTTTTGTGAGATTATTACTTTTCCTTGCTTCTCCTTTCTACTTAACATTCATATTCACATATGATAACATAATGATCTTGCTCATAAATACCTGTGAGCTCCTCGTGGGGCTGTTGAGTACGGCTGCCTGTCTTCGTGAGGGGCTGACACACGACTGTGAGGCTTCCTGAATCAGGCCTAGACTTAGTTCACAGGCATGGAAACAACTTCAAATTGCTCCAAGGTTTACCTCATTCATGTTTTGTTTTTTCTGAGCAGTCAGTGAGCTTGGTGCTAAGGAAGGAAAATAATGCACCAACTGGTTTTGTCACTCTTCTTCAAGGAAACCACTGACACCGCCTCCTCCACTCCTTTCCTTTTCCAAACTCTTGGATAACTGTGCACTTTTATACAACCAAGGGACAGAGGTCAAAGACGGTGAGGTGTCCCCACCAATGGCACTGGATCCTGGAAGTCTTGGGGACGTGCACTTTCTCCCCAGTGCATAAATGAGTCATCGAGGATTAAGAAGGTCAACGTGTCTGAGATCACACCCAAACTCCAGAGACTGTGTCCGAACCACCCACACACAGTCTCAGCTCATCTTTTATAAAATTTTTTTTTTCCACTATGAATAGCACGTGCATCACACTTGCGAAGCACGAGGAAGTGGACCCTCATGGACCCCCCTCCCAGCTTCAGGTAGAGGTCATTGCCATGACCTCAGCTCCCACCTAGCACATGCCCTGTTGCCACAGCATCCTGCTGACCTCTGCCCCACTTCACCTGCTGGGTTCAGTGCTGTCCACGAAAGGCAGACTTGCTTCTAGGGATGGATCTGTTTGCGTGTGTCATGTAAGTCTGGACCTATGACCAGAAACACACACGTAAACTCTAGAAACGATTTCACTGTTCTGCAGACCTCTGAGAGCTACAGTTTCCCTACATATGCTTTATCATTCCAACCAGGACACTTGGGGAATAAAAAGGGGCCTAGGTAGTACTGATGCTGGGTAACGGGGTGGCTGGGCTAGCCTGGTCCTCTGAGCAGTGCGATCACCTTGTCAGCGAGTAGCCAGCAATGAGTGGTGACATGCAGGCAAGGTCACGGGTTTTCTTTAAATGACTTCAGGGTCCTTCTTTAAGCTACTTCCAAAGTAGACCAGAAAACAAAGGGTGGTAGCTCATTTGCAGAAAATAAACAGAAGCAAAATGAGCTAATTGGGAAATATGCCAAGAGAAAAGGATTAACGGGACTAACTCCTGACAGGGTCCATTGATGTTGACGTAAAGCCAGGAGTTCTGGCTCCAAGTGTCTCCAATTGTCTGGGATGGAAGATTCCTATGGAAGCACAGGTGCACTAAGGTAACTTCCGACTGGCTATTGACCCCGGTGTCTACATTAACATGGGATTGATTTGTAGAGGAAGCCCCACGAAATAGGATGGACACCGTGACAGTTCCGGAGAGGACCAACTAAGGTCAAAAACTCCACCGCTGACATGAAGGAGTTGAACACCTGATTGGCAAAAAATACAGAAGGCGGTCCCCAGTTTTCCTGGTAAACATCGAACAGTAAGAACACTTGGGGACAGCATTGTCTCCTTTGTCGTTCTCTGCTTGGAGACGGCCCACTCTCTCCCTTGAGAGTGCTTTTTGCTGAAGTCTCATTTTTCTTTTGCTTTATTTTCACCTCACTTTCACTTCTGACAAAGTTCTCTTGCATGACTTTGGTGTCTGACTTTACATTTTCTTTCCTTGGAACACAAGAGCTGAGGTGTGGAGTTCCCTGCTTTCCTGTGGCAACGCCACTCCGACCCCAGTCAACACTGCTGTCTCCTAACAGATCCCCCCACCTCTCCAGGAAGCTTCTTGTCACATGGGCCACTCTGTCCTCATGACAATCCCTTCCTGATGGATGGACAGCATCTCCCTGGGTGAGAGGAGGGCTCTAGTTGCAGAGCAGAGTATAAACGCTACTTATTCAGTACTCACCCATCCTTTGGGATGAGACTTAAATTCTAGGTGCTACGTCAGGTCTTCTGACTGTACTAAACCAAGTTAGCCCAAGCTTCCTGCTTTGGTCTCCTCATGGCATCCCTGCCCCCCAGAGACTCAGAGTACCAGCCAGGTTCCAGGTGTCCACCTGGCTTGGGCACTCACTGGATGGATGACTTGGGACAAGTTACTCAACCTCTCCGAGTGCTGATTCTCTCAGTATCTACCCCAGGGTTACCATGAGGACTGAACACATTTTCTTATTTGGCGCTGGGGGTTGAACCCAGGGATTCACACAGCTAAGCATGTGCTCTCCCATCGAGCAACGAGCTATGCCCCCCGCCCCTTGGATGAGTTCTCATTTTAAAATATTTACGACAGTACTTGACACAGAGTGGGAGCTCTTGTTGCTATCTCAAGACAATAATCGGATCCAACGATCGTTTGACTTCCCCAATGTGTGAACACAGATGTTCAGAAAATACTTCCCAATAGTTTTATTAGGAATGAGCATGTTTTAGTCAGCTTTTTTTAGCTGCTGTGACTAAAAGACCCAACCTGAATGACTTTAGAATAGGAAACGTTTATTTAAGGGCTCACAGTTTCAGAGGTCTCAGTCCATAGACGGCCAGCTCCACTCCTCAGGGCTCCAGGTGAGGCTGAACATCATGGCGGAGAGCGTGGCAGAGGGAAGCAGCTCGCACGATGACCAGGAAGCAGAGAGAGAGACTCCACTTGCCAGATACAAATACATACCCGAAGTCATGCCCCCAAGGTCCCACCACCTCCCGCCACACCCAACCACCTTGTTGCCACTCGTGAATCCCTCTCAGGGGATTCGGCACTGATGGGTTAAGGCTCTCACAACCCAGCCATTTCTCCTCCGAACCTTCTTGCATTGTCTCACACGGAGCTTCCGGGGGACCCCTCACGTGCAAACCGTAACAGGCATTCAAAACAAAGGTAGCCGGGGTATCTGAGAAGGCCAAGAATCAGGGGCTGGGAAATGACTGTTGCCTGCTCTGCAGGGACTTGGGGACAAATGCGCCTGTCCCCAAACTGCGGAAAGGGCCAAGGGTGAGCCTGGGTGTGCTCCCTCCTCTTCCTCGGCTGCCTGGCATCAGCGTTCTCCACTCGCCAGTTCCTAGGTGGTGGTCACATCAGAGCAGATGGCCCAGGACTTTTAAAGTCCGTCTTACTTGACTGTCACAAAATGGCAGGAGGGGCTGGGAGGACAGATAATAAACCCAAGCTGGAGTGAGGAAATCGAGGCTCAGGGTAGAACCACGGGAAGAACTGGAAGAAGGTGTGTTTCCTTCCGACAGCCTGCACTTCCTCTCCTGCCAGGTCGCTATCTGACGTCCAGGCCACCTGGGGTTGGCTGTTCCTCCCTCCCGCCACTTCTCCTCTTTGGCTGCCCACTCCCTCCTCCGAATGTACCCTGGCAAGCCTCTGATCCCGGCCTGAGCCTTTGTCTCCTTCCCACTGTATGTCCCTCCTGGACACCCTAGCCCGTTCCAAATCCCCCTTCCATGGGACAACCTCCCCACTGTCGGCAGCTTGACCCTCTTCCACGTCCCAGCCTCTCCTTTCCAAGCTCTTCAGACGTTTGAGGAGGTTCCCGAACCTCGAGAGACCCCTCCAGTGTGGCCTCCACCCAGGGTTTCTTCCAGGGTTCTCAGCTTTCACGTCCCCCGGGGCCTGCTGGACTTCACATTTAACACCTGTACTCCCTCCCCTCAGTCAGGTATCCCATCTGTCCAGGTGAGCTCTGTGCCCACCCTCCTTCCTGTCCTCCATGCCATCCTGGCCGCTGCCTGGCCTGCTTCTTCAGTATTACAACAGCCTCCTGCTGGGTCTCATTTCCTCTGTCCCCACTGCTCCTGCAACAGCTCAGTTAGCCTCCTGAAGCAGACTGTCAAACCTTTCCCAGGAGCTCTGGGTTTAGGAGATTTGCCTCACAGGGAGGCAAGACTTAACAAGGCTCAGACGCTTCGGTTGCATTAAAAACACTATGATCCAGCTGGGCGCGGTGGCGCACGCCTGTAATCCCAGGGCTCGGGAGGCTGAGGCAGGAGGATCGTGAGTTCTAAAGCCAGCCTCAGCAAAAGCGAGGCGCTAAGCAACTCAGTGAGACCCTGTCTCTAAATAAAATAGGGCTGGGGATGTGGCTCAGTGGTTGAGTGCCCTTGAGTTCAAATATATATGTATACATTTTAAAAGGGGTCGTCGTCTTGCTAAAATAAAGTTTGAATCCACTGTTCTAGTATCATTTCATTACTATTACATACATATATAAATATAAACATATATATAAAATATAGAATACATATAAATAAAATATATGTACAATTTTTTAAAAAAAGGATCTTCTAAATACAGATTGAAACTATCATTCTAGTCTCAACTCATCGTATTCTCTCAGAGGGGAAAAGAACAGTTCAGTGGTTTCCAACTGGCAGTAGTGACGTGTGTGGCATCTCGGGCGTCCACACACCCGCCTGCCTCAGCGTCCTCTCCGCTGAGCCCGTCCCTCCCCAGCGCCCCAGGCCTGCCAGCCCTCAGCTCCCAGCACATCCCAGCTTCCTCCTCTCCCTGCCTCTGCATCGCGGTGTCACCCTCCTTCAAGAGCTGGTCTCCTCTCCCTCCTGGTCTTATCATAACAACGCCTATGCCTTTTCTCCTCCCGACACCAAAACCAGACAGTACTGCCGCCCGCTCACCAGGCATGGCCAGGGCTCAGCGGGCGCTCCGCCAGGGCTGACAGAACCACACGCCATCCGCGCCACCTCCACACACACACCACACGGGGGCAGCACTCATCGCTTCTGAGTCAAAGTGGTGAGAGACGCGCTCCAAAGGGGGAGGCTAAATCACCAAGACTGGCCAAGCCTGCCACAGTTCATGTTGTCACCTCAGAATGAATGTTGTAGAGCAACGAGCACAGAAGACATTTCCACAATTACATCTGAGATGAAGAATGTGTTGGGTACCAGAGGATGGATGATCCTTACCGCATTTTCTGTCATTATTGGGCAGGAATGGTCTGATATGTACACACACCTCAGAACTTGTCCAACGTTTCCTAAAACACTGATGAAGACATCAGTACTGTACAATTCTCCATATAAAGGAAAATTAAGGGCCTCTCTCTCTCTCTGTCTCCCTTTTTTTCTGCATGATGTTGGAGATGGAGCCCAGGGTCTGCTCATGCTTGGCAGGGATCTACCACTGAACTACATCCCTCACCCAAGGATCAGTCTTACTTAAACCAATTGCATTGAAGCAGCTTTAAAAGTAGCCCACTCAAGAACACGTGCAAAATCACATCAAGGTTAAAATGCAAGTTTCTTCATTTAAGGGACTTAGGAATTCTTGAGCAAATTCCTCAGTTTAACAGCCATGACTGAGGAGTCCAGCTCCTGGCCAAACACCTGTGTGTGATCGCTGAGGCCTGGCTGCAACCGATGACACACGTCCTTGAAGCGCCGTCGCCTGCACCTGACTGGCCGTCAGCCCGGGACGCAGCCTGCCTGCCCATCCCATGGGTCTTGGCGCAGTGGCCCTCCTAGCCCAGGCGTCTTAATTCTGAGGACCCTGCATCTGTCCTCTTGGGCCAAGATGTTCCTCAGCCACCTTTGCTGAGGCCTCTAGGGGGAGGATCTAGAAGATGTGCTTTCACGTTTTGCTGATCTCAAATGAAATCCAAAATTGATCCAATAAAGAAACTACATATATTATGATTTGGATCTTAAAATGTCCCCAAGGCCCATATGCGAAGCTTGGGTGCCACCCTATGGCAGTGGAACCTTTAGGGGTGGGGGGCTAGATGAAGGAAGTTGGATCATTGTGGGAGTGCCCTTAAAGGGACTAGTGCAACCCTGGCCTCTTTCTCTCTTTCTGCTTCCTAGTCACTGTGAGGTGAGTAGTTTTGGTCCACCACACTCTCTGCCATTGTGTTCTGCCCTGTCCTAGGCCTGGAGCAACAGGACCAAAGTGATCATGGACCAAAACCATAAGCCAAAATAAACATTTCCTCTTTTTAAGTTTATCTCAGGTATTTTGTCACAGTGGCAGAAAGCTGACAAATATATGATAATCTCTCTCTCTCTGTGGAATATCATCCAATCTGAAGGAGATTCAGTCATTTGATAGAACAAGGATGAACTTAAGGACATTATGTTAAATGAAATAAGTCAGGCACAGGAAGACCAATACTGTACCATCAAATTTTGCTATGGAACCTAAAAACACCAAACTCTGAGAGGCAGAAGAGTAGAAGAGTGATTACCAAATGCAGGGGAAATGGGAAGATGTTAATCAAAGGGTAAAAAATAGCAGTTATGAGGGATAAGTCTAGGAATCTAATGTACAATATGATGATTAATAATATTGTATGTCATACTAGAAATCTGGCATGAGAAGGGATTTTAGGTGCTCTTTCCACAGAAAAAAAGGGAGCTATTCGAGACCATGGGTATGTTAATTTGCTTGACTACAGGAACCACTTTACTATGTGTACGAAAGCATCACATCTTACACCTGAAATATATATAATAAAAGATTATTTTTAAAACCCTCCAAATGAAACTGATTCAAAATGGGTTTAGCCTTTGGTTCCCTGTCTCTCAGTGAATGATTAAGGCTCTCCTGTGACCTTCCCCTGGCTGCTGTGGTCACCCGCCTTCGACTGGCAGCTCAGCTCTCTCCAGCTTGGCACAGCTCCTGGCACGGGTGCCTAACTCACCTCACTCTTCTGAATATCACTCTCACCTCTCAAATGACCGCTGCAGCAACTGCTGTGTAGGAAAACAAGAGAACCAGGCAGAATGAGCTCTAGTCTAGGCCTAGCATTAAATCAGCGATGGTCTGGCTCTGGTAGGCTGCTTAATCTTTGAAACAGCCTTTTCAGCTGCAAAATGAGGTAACTTGACTAGATTTTGCTGAATGCTCCTTTCAAGTCTCATATGCCAAGATTTTATGAATTATGTTTCTTCAAACTATCTTTTGAAAAAGTTTAAGTAGAAGAATGAAGTGAACATCCTTTTTAAACTTATTCATTTATTAACTGACAACTTTACAAAGCAGCATTTAAAAATAAATCATCTCACAACTCAAAGAAAGTTCTGCCAGTGCTGCCCTCACTGGCCAGCAGAGGCTGACCGTGTTCTGCCCCGTGCCAGGCCCGAGTTCAGGCTCTCCTTGCCTTTCCGGGAAAGACCTTCAGCGCTTCTTCCAGGTAAACTTTCTCCGGGCTCCCTCTTGGCCTGGCTTCTTCCGTTCCCTGACACGAGGATCAGGAGTAAGGAGTCCGGCTGCAGCAGGAAGAGAGAAGCCTTTATGAGCCATGGAAAACACAGGTTGACTAGCAGAACAGTAGGCGAACCGCATGGGTTTACAGGAATGGTTGTCAGAACAACCCACAGGAAAGCAAGCAGACCCATAAATTTACCCGCCTTGTAAAAACCTCATGATGGCAGTTTGCCTTCGTTCTCCTGGGATATTTTTTCAATTTCTACAACAAACAGCAGTGATGCTGAGTCTGCTTTGCTTATCCTGTCAGAATTATGACTCCTTTTTGGTTTTTAAGCTTGCTCAACTTATATGAAGCTGCTCTCTGTGGGCACTTGCTATTCACCCCAAGGCCTTACCCCACCCGCTTGTTAGTTCTGAGGAGAGCGTCTCAGTGGAGGCAGGAGGTGAGCACGGTGAGGTGTGAGGAAGCACATGGACACCACACCTAGGCAGGTATGTGAACAAACCCATGCGTACAAACAGGACTTGCCAAACATGAGGAAAGAACTGTGTGTTACAATAATTTCTGTGAAAATTATATTCCTTGGTACTTTGTTTCAGAACCTAAAGAACAATTTTTGGAGTTGTACTCTGAGCATAAGCAGTTTATTCTAGAAGGATAAAGTCAGCTTAAATTGGAAGCAGCCTCTCCCCTAATCATCAGGAGCAATTATGTTTCCAGGCAATCACTGAGTCACTCTCAGCAAATGGTCCACACGGAAGCGCCCAGCAGTGGCTGGAGCCAAGGCACGTGAGCAAACCCATGGATTCCCAGAAGACCACCCTGAGAATGCTTGCAAGCTGCTTTTGTAAATGAAGAAACAGACCAAGGTTTTTCTTTCATCTTTTTGCTCTTTCAACACTAGAACTTCTCTTCATTTGATATAAAGCTTAGATAATTTATCAGTAGTCTTTTAATGGCTAAAGAAAACTTAAATCATTTATTATGTACCCAATAAGCCTTTGCACTTACTTGGACTTAAAGGGCACACATGGAATATTTTGGACAAAATATAGATCAAGTTGAAATTCTAAGTAACAATGCTTTATTACTTTCAGATATGTAAAGGAGTTCAAAGTAGTAGAACAGCTAAGCCAAGTATTATCCAATGATTTCACAGTAGTAGATAATGAGAAGATAATACATTTATATAATGCAAGTTGTTCATAAGCAAATGGATTTTCAAAAGACAAAAAATTAAGTAGCCTAAGCCACATGCCTATCCTGGATCCCAGGGGCTGATACTGGAAGGCAGGGAGCAGGCAGATCACCAGCCAGAGAGGGGCTGTGAACCACGGTGCTGGGCAGCTCACACGGGCTGTGTAGCTGGCCACGGTACACAGCACCGCCGTCCTCTCGTAATGCAGAGAACCTTTGGCTCAAACCTCTCAGATTTATTATAGATGTTCAGGTAGCACCCAATGGAAGAAGCAAGTGTCCATCCTTCTCCCCACAGTGCAGATTCTTGTATACACCCTCAAGTGAAGGGGCCACACCGAGTGGAGTAAAAAAAATCACAAATCTCCCTTAATCCTGGAGAGAAATACCTAAGGTGCTTTATCATTAACCAAGCAGTTATTACAAATTTCTATGATAAAATTAAAACAAGCAATCTGTCTCAAAATGCAACTGAACCCAGTGCTTGTTAAACTGGACTAAAGTTTACACCTTAAGGTCAAAGTAAACCTCCCTCGTCCTTGGGACTGGATAATTTAGCAGGCATCATATGGAGTGTGTCCCCCTTTTCTTGTTCTAATTCAAGTTCACTTTGTAGAAATCAAACCTGAATAATACTGTACAATTCTGGAGCAAGAATGGAGCAGCTGATGAGCTATAAGACCACCTAGTGGACTGAGTATTCTCTGCCTGATTTCAGGTCACCAGTACAAGACTCAGAAAACACCTGTGGGGAGTGGGGGACAGCAGTGTCCCACCCAAATGCATACCTTGTCTCATCCACTCGACCTCATCCTCGGTGATGAAGCTGCACAGGGCTTTTGCCATAGCCAAGCGAATTGCTCCTGCCTGTGCCGACCTCCCGCCCCCCGAGACTGTGCAGGTCACGTCGTGTTTTCCAAGGCGATCAAGGAAGTGAAAAGGGAACATCAACTGTTCTCTAAAGCACACACATTAGAAATAAATCCAGTTAATTCCACCGTAAAGATACAGGACTTCATAAACTGGTGGCATTCTGAATATTAATAAAAATTGATACATGCTAATGTTTCACACTTCTTGTCAATCAATCCATTACACCAAGACTGTAAGTCTTCTCTCTCTCTCTCTCTCTCTCCATATGCAGCAATGCACTTACGGAGTACAGCAATACACTCTCTTACTGGTTACTGGTTCCCTTTGTCTCATGAGAACTTCACGAGGCGTGAAGATAACCTCGTAAAGTCTTGACGCTGGGAAACTCCATTAATCAACTGATCTACCCTTTCTAGATTCAATGATCAGATATAAAATTAATCGGCCTAACCAAGCAATCATCAAATGCCATTTGGATCTTCTAAAGCAAGTACACTGTAACGTATCTGCATAATGTACACTGCTTTACACAGTTACTTTTAAAAAGTTAATGAAACAACATTTAAAACTCCTCTGCCACCAGAAGAACACACACTCCAATGGCAGTTCACCAAGCTGCACAGCTGCAGTCTGGCCTGCTCCCTGGGAGCATGAGGCCCACGTGGTCCCGAGCAGACACCAAAGAAAATGGCACAGACCAAGGCCTGAGCCTTCCCTTGCTCAGCTGAACGCGCATTTACTGAATACCACTTACATGCCACGCATGATGTTCACCATCATCTTTGCACGGACTTTGACTTTGCTATTTTCCCTTACTATTTCTGCTGAACTTTTATTTAGTTTATTTTTATTTTTTCCTGTGGTGACGGGGAGTGAACCCAGGGCCTTTCCTAATTATGTCAGGCAAGCAAGCACTACACCACAGAGTTAGCTGCACTGTCATCCCAGAATTTTTCCTTAGGAAAGTCCATTTATATTGCAATTGCTTTTTCTGACTGACACTGTGGCTTTCTAGATCCCAAATGAAGTTTATTCAACAGTTAAGCCGAGAGATGGATATGGCAGGATATTCAAATGCTACCTTTTACACTACAAGGGCAAGATGACCAGGCAGATGGGCTACCCACAGCCCTCTAAGGCCATAGCAAGTTGAATTTGTGACAATATTATACAGGGAAGACAAAACTCCTAGGACAAGAAAAAACATAAATCTATATTGCCTTTTTAACAAAGACTTCAAAGTAATCAAATCCATATTAGGAAAATAGCAGTATTAAAGTAGTAGCCATATCATCATACCTAAAGAAAATTTAGAGACTGATAATCCAATTCTACCACTGCATCTTCCCAGGAAGAAACAGAAGCCAAGAAAGAACCATGGAATAGTCATGCGCACACATGGGGGAGATGGCTGCAGGTAAATGGGTCTGCAGAGGAAGTAAAGTTCCTGGACATCCATGTGTTTGAGAGCTTCAACACCTGTCTTTACTTTCTAAAATTTCAAGATTACCTAACAAATGCTTATATAAATAAAGAGATTAAAATTCAGAAAACAGATTTCATAATGTAATTTCAGAGATACATCCGTAATGGAGCCAGAGTGGTCAAGGTAAGAAAGAACCATAAAGAAGTTGGTGGACTTCTGTGACAAATTTGTGAACAGATGAAAAAATGCCCTGTAGGGTTAACAACTGAAAACGATGGTGACGCTGCTAGCAACTACCCCAGACTACAAGCCAGCACGCTTGAAAACAGTCGCATGGCATGAAACTATTTCCAGATTCATCGTCTCTCAGGGATCTCAGATGAAATCCTAAGAACCACATTCACTTTGTTCTTTTTTTGTCTCAGCATCATTTCAAAGATAAGTAAATAAAATAAATGATTTCCTTGTTCACATGCTGTCTGAATGCTACTCTTCTGGCACCAAATACATACTCTCTTATTTTTCAGTAATTGATTAAAATGCCAACCCTGTCTCCTCTCTTGCATGGGGGCACTGTGTGAGAGACTATTTCACGTGTAGAGATGGTCAGTTAAGAAGGCACCTGACTGGCTGCCTAGCGACGGAGCACAGGCCTTTCCAGAAAGTACCCCACAGTACTGTGAGGCACACAGGCACGTTCCTTGTAATGGCCAAGGTCACAGAGATAAGAAACAGGACTGGAATCGAGATCCCTGGCTCTGGACTCAGTGGTCTTCCTACTGGTCGGAGGTCACTCTGCCACTGACCAGGTAAGCACCTGTGTTGCTCCTGCGACAGGATGGCCAGCCCACGGCTGGGGGGGCCGCCCCTGCCAAGACTAGCTTGAGGCTGCCCAGCCCAGGTTCTTGATGACAGGAATCGCGCCTAAGGCAGCACTATCTTCACGATGCCCAGCACAAGTCTAGGCACAGAGACAATCCTCACTCAGTGTTTGCTGACTCAAACTTAAGAATAGGATCAAAGGGGGTGAAATAACCGTGAGACCAAGCCAGAGCTGGGACGTGCTTCTAGGTCATTAGGAGTTGTATCTGAACTCAAGTAACAGTCAAATGCCATTCCTCCTTGCGGCTCTTGATGCTGAAGTGCCCGTCCCCAGCAGTAAGGGTCTCTGGGTTTTCCTAAGGGAAGTAAGAACTTCCTCCACCCCTTTCCCTGTGAGGATGACTGCAGAGTTAATTTAATTGATATTAAATAGAGTTAAGAGTGGGCTACTTCTTTACGCAGGCACACAAACAAAATAAGCATACATTTCCTGAGGTAATTATTCTGTCCAGATGCTTATGCCACTTCAGAACAGTCCCCTTCTCCTTACGTGAGCACTGGGATCAGAGGAGCTTCGGTCCTTTTGACCTTAATGTACCGTCGCAGTGCATTCAGGGAACAGGAGAAGGAATAGGACAGGAGGAACTAATCATATGGAATTTCTGTTACTCATGGATAATGACAGTAACTACTGGAAAAATAATAACCATCTTAAGAAGAGGCCTTTATACAGGGACTCCCAAGAGCTCAAAGAGGAGTACATTTAGGGATTAGAAGAACTGTAATATCTATTTATGATGAATGTGTTTCTCCATGGGATACAAAGTTTGAAAATATGACTGCCACATTTAGCACTGAAAACTAAGCAAAGCTGATGAGCTCTTATTTCAACTTATAAAACATTTTGTATCCTACAGTACCAGGTTTCTTTGCTTGCTCGATATATGTATAATCAACTTCCTTTAACAGGGAAAAAAATCCAAAAAAATAAAGCTGACTTTTTCTAGTATTGATGATCAGGAAAAACAAACATAAACCACAAGTGACGGGCTGGTACTTTTCCCACCCAGTGGCCTAAGGCAGGTGCAAGCGCTAAGGTCACTTTCTGTGGCTGCTGTGTTGCTTTGTGTGCAGCCACTCCCAAACTAGAAGATGGAAACCTGCTTTGCTTACGTTTTGGCATAACCTGCATTTATAATGTAAGATCTCTTTAAGACTACTTAAATTCCAGTGTGATCTCACAGAGGGGAAGAGTCAATTAAGGAGGATTTAAAGAGATGCTTTTTCAAAAATCCAGAAAACTGCTTACAGATAAATAAACAGCGTCCAGTTAGCTAGTTTGATATATTAGTAAAGAGACACAACCAAACAGAATTAGAAAACAACAAGCCTACTTACCTGATCATGATCTGCTCTAGAGCATATTCTCTTTATAAACAAGCTAAATAAAAACCGAACCTGTCCTGTGTGATTGGAAAGTACAGCAGATAATCGGCTCCATTCACTGTTATTCTTCCACTTCCGTGTTCATAAACAACTGCTTCTGCTTTGGCACTCTTTCTTCTACCTTTAAAAATTTAAAGTTCCTATTAGTATTCAGCATAAGGACCTGGGCTTTGAGATAGGACAAAACTACATTAAAATTAGTTTTCCCAGAAGAGCAACATACAATACTACTTCTAGGAAAGTCCTATAACTATGTAAGTCAAACAACAGGAAAACAGGTAAGTGCATACAACTGAAGTAACAGAGCTTACCATGGGGTAATTTTGATCTACAAGTTTATTCTACAACACTGCAATTATTTCAGTTTCAATAGTCAACAGTCGTTCATATTCAATTGTCTTATTAAAAAAAGCAATTTACATAATGATCTTTTATCATCAATAGAAATATACCTAATAATTTAAATTTTAAGAATATGTGAATAGTGTAATGACACGTAAAAGAAAAGCAAGGAATCCTCAGGAAAGGTCATTAATTCATTCAATATGATGGCTGAAAATGACAAAGGGACAATGTTAAATTTTTGAGAGCTGCAAAACATAATTCAGTAGGCCAATTCTTACAGGACAGAATGTGTCAAATCTCTGAGGGTCTAGTTCTCATGTTACATAGCTTTTGCATCTGACATGTATATTTCACTGAGCATGTTTTAGTTTTTGAGAAGAAACCTTTACTATCAATATTTTATTGATCCTTCCATTGGAAAATGTGAACAGAATAGTTGACATGATCATGTAGGAATGACTCTTTTTCTTGGGACACTGTTAAGATTGAGTTAAATTGTAAGATTTCAAAAACTTCAACAGAATCTTGAAATTAGGAAATCCAATGTAGCAGTAGCAAAAGCAAATCAAATGGATACCACAGAGCAATAGCAAATGAAAACAATTAGAGCTTCTCAGTCTTCACCAGATTCGTTTCCTCTCCTGGAATGTCGTTACCTTCACTTGTGCTGAAGGCTCTTCCCTGCTCGTCATACTGCACAGGTTCAATCAGTTGCTTTTTTGATTGAATAGCTACACTTCTGCGAAACTTCTGCACAAATTTTTCTTCAGCAGGATCACACTGCAATGTCAATAACTTTTCTAGCAGCTGAATGAACCGCACATACTGCAGACAATAAAAATTCATTAGAAGACGCAAGTGTAATTGCATTTGCTAAATTTTTTCTATTTTTATATACTTGATCTTTCCAATGTTGCTTTTCTTGATGAATTTTGACAGGATGACACTTCGGCATCTTCATGCTGCTTTTAAAACAGCATGCAGATGCATCACTTCTCCTGTGTATCTTTAGTGCTAAGTCCTTTCTTTTTGAGAAACAAAGAGATTTATCATTCAAAGAAAAATCAGTTCCTCTGGATTATGATTATGAAACTGAGATTTAAATTCATTTTCAAAAAATATTTAGAGGATCTTCAAGTGTAATTTCCACTCTTTTATTATAAGTCTATCAAAAGAAACATTAGAAATGATTTTCAGTAAGTTATGTATAGTAAAATGGGAAGAGTCTGATTTTGAGAAAGTGCACCTCTTAAATTATATTTCATAATACATTTGGCAAATATATTTTTGGCTGTTCAAGCTGTGTTACTTTAATGTTTATGATTTCCTTTAAAACTGAACAATCAAGCTATTTAAAAATTCAAGAGATACTTGACTTAAAGGGCAACCTCTTGAAATAAATTATCCTTGCTACTCTGTGCATTTTTTTTAATAGTTCTTGAACATGTGATTAGAAAGTAAACAACTTGGTATTAACCCCTTAAAATTAGAAGTCAGAATAATCATTCTAAAGTGTTTATGGAGAAGGAAACAACTAATACTTGAGATCCTTAGTTAATATGGATTGTGAATTCCAGTTTTGATCACTTTTCTTTGCCAGCCCTAAAAAAAAATCATACTCAATTTTGTCACCATTTGCCTTTATAGTGAAAATTTACCAATAATAATTTAAAATATTTAGGAATTTCATTGGTAAAATTAATATTAAAGAAACGTCTTCATATACAGCTTTGTGGGATGCAATAATAGAAACAGCAACTTTCCAAGGAAGGGTGTAAATACTTAGCTGCCTGTGGTCCCAGGCCCGAGAGCGCTCCGGTTTCCCCCCACTCACTGGCCTACGTCCTTTGTTCTCAGCTGGTCTCTCAACTGCACCTCACACACTCCTGTGACCATGCTTTAGACTGCAAAGAATCACTATAGGTATAAAGGCCTTGCTTGTAAACTAAGCTTGAAGTTTAAGTAGTCACAGATTACTCCCACTTCCCTTGGTTTGATGCCAATCACAAACTTCAGGATTTATTCTGATATTCAGTACCCCTAAAATATAGAAGGTTATCATATACTGTCTGTTTTTATTTTCATAATTGCATGACTGTATTTGTCCTTGGGACAGTTCCAAAGTGGGGAAAAAATCTGAATTTTTAAAAAAATCACAGTACTTAGAAAACAAAAGAAATAATGGAATGATGCACATGGTGAAGAAGCAAAGAGATTTTTCAGTTTGATTCAAGTGCAGCAATACTTGGCAGTTAGGATGTTAAAAATCAACTCCAGATCTACCACTAACCAAACGTCTGACACCTTGTTTAAGGAAGCTGCAACTTTTCCAAATCATTAATGTCTCCAATATGCTAAAAAAGAAAAAGAGCAACCAAAGTACACAACTTAGACTCCACACGGTGGCAGGAACTCACAATGCCAGTCACTGCCATGGAAAAAAATAATCCTTCTTGGGAGGACTTGTGTGATTTATCTCCACTTGAATCTGACAGAAAGTCATGCAAATTTAGAATGTCAAAATGTTTAAAACATCAAATTACTTCTGATCATGTCCGGCTATATTATTAGAACATTCAACAAAGTAAGACTGCAATCAAGGTCTGAAGTAGGGCTGGCGGGGTCCCAGACTTCACAGAGCGTAAGATTCACCTGGGAAGTGTGCCAAGGAGAGGGATTCCTGGGTGACCCCTTGAGATTCTGCCCCAGGTCGAGGGGGAGACTTAGGACACTGCAGTTTGGAAAAAGCCCTCCAAGTGACACACAGGTGGGGTTTACAGATCCCAAGGTGAAACCATTGACCTTTCAGACAGGGCACATGTGGTGAGACAGGTGAGACAGATTCCATGTGCTACATTCCTTTGCTACTTAACCTGCAATGGCTCCACGCGCTCATCATTAGCTTGTTAAATTAGTTATTGGCCTTACTGAAGGAGACAAAACGACATCTGCTGCACTCCTCTAAAACAACTGGCAGAGGACAAAAGGGCTCTTAAAACAGAGGACCTGGAGACTGGACATTTCACCTTCCTTACCACAGGTAAGGCCCTCCTCCCATGGCAGAAATAGACAAGGAATATGTTTCAAAAAGAAAAATTGTCCAAGGAACACCTGCCTCTGAAGACTGTTACTATTAGGATCCTTAATACAGCAATTGTCTGCATTCTTATGACACAGGTCTCCTTAAACTGAAAAGATTAATTACTCACATCTTGATCTGACAGTTTTTCCACTAACATTTCTTCTAGTTCCTCCTTAATCAGCCATCTGCTGCCAATCAGGTCTCTGTTAAAATATCACATATATTCTCTTTTTAATTAACCATGCAATTAGTGTTATATCACAAAAGATCTCACATATAAGAGGCAATTCATGATTTGAAAACAAATTTTCATATTATATAGTAGTACATTCGTCCAAGGAATTTTGAGAAATATTATTCCATTTCCTCAATCTCCTTTAGAAAAGGCACTAACATTACCAAATGTTATGTTCAAGGAGTTCAATCCATAGACTAAAGTAGTAATAAAATCCAAATAAAAGACTAGGGACACACGACTTAAGGTGTGTTCATTGATCTGTCTTTTGCACAAGAAAAAAGGTGAATAGCTAGGCCAAAATTTAACATTGGCTGTATAGGCTGAGGGATCTGACCTATTACTGCTTGCCAAATGCAAGTACAAGCCTTGAAATACCACACAAAAGAAAAACCCAGAAAGCACACAAATGCTGGATAAATGTGCGGCTATCCACATAAAAATTCTGAGGACGTCAAATTCAAACACAGTAATTTAATACATAAATCTTGAAGTAGCAGAAAAATAACCTCAATATTTGCTTCCTCCTAAACAAAAATAACCCGTTACTTGGAATGCTAAGTAAGTTAAGAGGCATGTTTCAGAGTTCAAAATCTACATATGCTCTAATGCAAGGCAAGAACTTACTTGGTTTCTGTTTTTTCTGGAAGTAGACCTTTGGCTCGCAACTGATTTTGATGTTTTTCTATCTGGAGTAGTTTTCCATATACTTCCTATGGCAAATAAAATATACAAGCTAAAATAAGAGAGATGGTACATCATTACTTACAATATAGTTTATATTTTCTCACTGTGAGTACTCCTTATTTTAATGTGACCTCCTCAGTCTAGCTGCAGAGTAAATAAAATGAAAATGCTTTTGAATAAAACTATTTCTCATCCGAACTAAAAGATGATAGAGTAGTCTGAATGAGAATTCAGTGTATATCATAGCACACTTTAAGTGATTTAAAAATAACTCTAACAAATTTACAACTCCATTCAGTGAGGATGGCTAAAACAACGAGAGCCCTACAAGCCATTTTCCTTAGAGTTTCACAAACAGGATAAAAATTTTCCTTAAGAAAAACCATCATTTATATAGTATTATGTACTTTATTTCTAATATGTACTTTAAATTAGAGAACAACCAGCATGTATAGCTGAACTACTTATATAATATTTAATACCATTCCATGTAGTCTATACCTTAAAAGTAAATTTCTACTGTATTTGTTTTCCATTATTTGATTTTTTCCATTAATTTACTTTTTTAACAAGGACTGTGAACATCTGTCACCTGTTAAATTGCAATGGAAGATTTTTAACAAATGGTGCTGGGAAACTGGAGAGCTACATGTAGAAAAATGAAATTACATCCCTACTTCTCAACCTGCACAAGTCAAGTCAAAATGGATCAAAAACTTAGGAATTAGACCAGAAACCCTGCAATATCTACAAGAAAAAAATAGGCTCAAGGCTCCATCATATTGGTGCTGGTACCGATTTCCTTAAGACCCTCAAAACACAAGCCCTAAAACCAAGAATAAATGGAATGGCATCAAATTAAAAATCTTCTGCACAGCAAAGGAAGTGATTGAGAGCATAAAGACAGAGTCTACAGAATTGGGGAAAATCTTTGCCAGTCACTCCTCCAACAGGAGTAAATTAATATCCAGAATACACAAAAAACTAAAAAAAAAAACATCAAAAAAGCAAATAACCCAGTCAATCAATGGCCAAAAGAACTTAACAGAAACTTCTCAGAAGAAACACAAATGGCCATGGAATATATGAAAAAGGTTCAACATTTCTAGTAATCAGGAAAATGTAACTACACTAAGATTTCATCTTACTCCAATTAGAATGGCAATGATCAAGAGAAATAGTAATAACTGCTGGTGAGGACGTGGGGGGAAAGGTACACTTGTACATTGTTGGTGAGACTGTAGAAAAGTACCACCTCTCTAGAAAGCATCCATCTCAACAGACTAGGGAGGGAAGCACCATATGACCCAGCTATCCCACGGCTTGCTCTTTTCTCCCAAGAACAAACATGAGCACACCACGGCAATCGGCCACTTCAGTGCGCATGGCAGCCCCATTCACAATGGCCAAAGTACGTAATCAACCCAGGTGCCCATCGATAGATGAAGAGATAAAGAAATCTTAACATATGCACACAATGGAGTTCTACTCAGCCATAAAGAAGAATGAGATTATGGCATTTGTTGGTAAATGGATAGAAATGGATAATATCATGCTAAGTGAAATAAGCCAGTCCCAAAACACCAAAGGCTGAATGTTTTCTCTCATGTGGAAGCTAGAGTAAATAAAGGAGAGGAGGGAAGGACATATCATTAAGATACAGGGAAGAGCAGCAGTGCAGGAGATCAAGAGGCAGAGTGGAGGGATGGGAAAGGGGAGGCAATGTAGAATGAATTCTTTTAAAAATCATGTCATGTGCATATTCAGATATACCACAGGGAATTTCACCTTTATGTAAAAGTAAAAAGAACCAATCAAATATAAATAAATATATTAGCAAAAGAAGTTCAGCGGAGTAGAGGAAGGAGAACAGAGGAGAGGAGGGAGGGTGGGGTGGGAAAAGGGGGGATCATGAACTGAAATCAAATTCCATGCATGTATGATTTTGTCTAGATGAATCCAACTACTATGTATAACTATAAAGCTCTAATTAAAAAAATAAAATGTATCTACTCCTGGTTTTTTTTAATTAAACAATCATGTTCTGTAAATGACGACAATTTAAAGACATCTTTCTCATCATCAAAAAAAAAATTTGCAATGGAAAAGAAAGTTGCTAACTTTGAACTTGTAAAAAAAGCAGTAATACGGCAATAAGGGTTATCAATGAAATACATTCCCAGGCAATGAGTTTACAGGAAGCAGAGTAACACAATGGTTTCCTCATGTTTTTGACTGAGCAAACAATTTTTTGAGGACTCATACCACATTATGTTTGCATTTATTCACTTATAATTTACACATGTCCTACCACATAAGTATCTAATGATCAGGTAGACATTTTTAAAAGGATCAGCTAGGGGTTGGGGGCATAGATCAGTGGTATGGTACTTCCTCAGCCATGTGCAAGGCCCTGGGATTGATCCTCAGCATTGGGGGTAGGGGAAGAGGATGCTAGAGATGCCAAAAATGATTCTTCTTTGGCTAATCATGCTAACTTCCAATATCATTACCTAAAGTCAGAAGATACAACCTGTTACTGAGAGAGAAGTCCTCCTATATCTCAAACAGTCTAAATAACTTCAAGTGTTGGGAAGCAATTCCTGTGGGTTCCGAGTAGTATGACATCTGAATGGAGCTGAGAAAGTTTGTTTCAAAATGTCTCTTTGCCACTGTCATATTAACTGATGCCTGCAATTTGGCACTATCTTCGTTTTGTAGTCTCTTTTCTCATTGGGATAAAGAATGCTAAAAAGAAAAAAATGGTGTAATGATTAAAACTCACTTTCTGCAAATAAATACAGGTGAGGAAGGTTAAGATACTCAATGGGCAGGACTTCTCAGTGAATAAGAATATGGAACTTTTGGCTGGAGAGACTCAGTTTTTTGTTTATTCTTTCAGTAAAAATAGTAGAATTGATGGTTCAGAAGAGAAAAGAAAAAGCAGAGAAAAAGAAAAAAAGTTGCACTTACAAGGTACAAAATGGGGTGAGCTAAGTGGCGGGCACACATGCCTCAAGCTGAAGGGACTCCACTGCTCCAGTCCACAGGTTCAGTCCACACCAGTGGCAACAGTATCCACACCCAAACCTCCTTAAAAAGGTAAATTCTCAGGCCTTACCAGACCTGCTGAAGAGGAACCTCTAGGGGGTCCAGTGAGCCTCCAAGTGGCCCACACAGAGGTGGGTGAACAGTGGAGTCGGGTTCAACATAACAGCAGAGGGACGAATGGAGTCAACCTGATCCTAGTACCCACAGAAAGTAAGCGTGACTGCCCTTCTGCTACTTCTCCTGCGCAAAACCGTCAGCTACAGAAGCAGAGGAACACATGTAAACACGTAATACCAAAACACCGCTGTCCACCTCAAAGAAAGCAAGGACTAATTCTTATGTGGACAATCACATCTAGAGTACCCGTCATGCAACTTAGAACAAAATTCTATAATTTGCCCCCCAGATTTCTATGCCTGGGTACGCCTGTAAAGGGACAGCAGCAAACCTCGCAGCTGCCTGGTCCACAGGTCAGAGCTTTCAGATGGAGCTAAGGATATACGAACTGTCGAGAACATAAGCAACATCAGGAACAGTAATGACCTCCTCTGCTTGAAAGTGTGTCCTTAATTTTCTGGAGTAATCATGACAACTACAATAACAACTGAACTTCCTCACAGGTAAGTTTCAAGTCGAAGTGTGGCCTACTTATGAAGCTTCACTTTCCAAAGACTTTTCAGTAATTTTCACTTTAGGTTCATATTTTTCTAGAATATTGTTTCACAGTGTCATTTCCTTCCAGTGTTATAGTTATATTGCATAATAATTTACAAATGGTATAAGTAAAATAATGGAAAAAGATGTGGGAGAGAAAACAATCCATGAAAAGTACATATCAAATTTCAAATGTGTTAAGTCCCATTCATTTAAAGCAAATGCTTACAACTACATGGTTATAATCTCTCCACCCCAAAATACACAGGGCTCATTAACTCTCTCCACATGCTTCTTTTCTGTGGGGGTGGGGTGCTGGAAATCTAACCCAGGACCTTACACATGCCAAGCACACTTTCCACCACTGAGCTACAGCACCAGATATGTCCGCTCTTCTAAGAAAATATATACACCTATAAATTTCTGTAAGACAGACACTTGGCACAGGGCCTCACCCATAGCAATGATCAAGAGTGCTAGCAGGGGTGAGGTATGGCTTTCAAGAGTTTAAAAGTCTAAACAATTTTACTAGTGTGCCATTTCTATTTATTCTTTCTCTTCTGCATAATAAAACCACTTTTGAGATTCTACTTTTGTTAGAGAAAAGAGTTCTCTGGAAAGTGGATTCTGTAACTTCAACTCCCTGAAGAGATGCATTCTCATTTACATCAAAAAGTCTTGAGGGCATAAAATATGCCAGGAACTGTCAACATCACAGATTATCACTGGTCGCTTCTGGTATATTGTTAAGTTTTCACTTGATTTTTTAAGGGACACTGGAGAATTAGAGTGACCCCACCTATACTAAGTTTATATACTGTATTTAATAGTGTAATTTCCAAATATGACAGGAATAACCCAGATGTGAAATGCTGAATCATTAATCACAGCTATGATTAATATTTCATAAAATCAAAGCAAGCCTATCCACCCCTCGTGTCATCAGATTTCCATAATGTATGAGTCAAATTTAGAAGGTGCCTAATTTGAAAATACCAGATGCTCAGGTTGCAGAAAAGAAATGCTTAAAACGAAACCCTTCTAAGAGGATGAGCAATATGATTTTTAGTGTCCTAAAATCTGTTTTGGTTGTATTAATCATGTAGAAATTCTAATTTTAGGAAGGGTAAACACATAACATTTCACAGTTGGGCCGGGATGCCACAGGAAGTCAACCATACTTTGTACACAAAATAAACAGTAACGAGCTAATAGTAGCTGCCATTTTTTCTATTAGTTCAAGTAACTTAAAGTTTGTGCTTGTTACAATTACAGAAACCAGTTTCTTAAATAACCATTGTCTTTTTTTTTTTTTTTTGCCACTGGTATATCCAAACTCAACTGAAATAAACATAAATGTAGTTCAGAGGTGTCTGCTACGTACCCTAAGTTCCCAGGAGACATACATCTACTACAGATTCCTGTGGCTCCTCTGTGAATACAACATACCGTATGCTTTACACATCATGTAATGTTGCAACTCAATATATAAAGGAAGCATTTCAGATACAGGTCACACGAAAAAAAGACTCTGGGGATATGCGCCACCAGGAGTGGGAACCTCCAAGTGCATGGAACGGAATGCAGATACCAGGTATTCTTACTTCTTAAATTAAAATCATGCATTACAATAACAATTGTACCATTACAAAAAAAGTAATCTGATTAAAATCAACATACAGGCAATAATAATACGTTGAATCCGTATTTTAAAAAATTAATTTTCCTAATTGTTCCACTTGGAGCACACAAGATATACAATGGTAATTATTCATATGTGAGGGAAATGTACATTAAAGATACCTCTAGAACAGCAATTTCTACTACTGAATTAATTACTGAATTAACTCCTGCTGTCAAGAAGTCTTAAAACAGCATGCAGACATACTTTAGCACCAGTCTGTAGCTTTTTAAAAATAAGCACTTAACATAGTTGTAAAATAGTTATTTTGCAATAGCTCACTGTGAGAAGGTTTGGTTTTTTTAATTTCAGTTTTAAAGATAACAGCATTACATACAAGAGTTTAAAATATTCACCACAAGGTCACAAAGAGGATCTAGAAGCATCTAAACCAAGCAAGAATTTGGTCTTCAGGTATTTGACCCACTGAAACTGTCACACAGAAGAGCTGAATCGTTCTTAGGGTTGCTGTTTTTGGACTTTAAGCACTCAGGTTGCTTAAGTCATTTAAGATGAACTGGAGAATCTCTGAATAACTCAGGAAGTTTATTCACAAGGCAAATGAGCCCTGTTTATGCACAATTTACAAGGATTAGAATTACCTGGCTTTCTCTCAGATTTTAAACTTTGCTTTCGATTCAGCACCAAAAGCACAGAATGAACTACTTAGTCCTTCATTTTACACATTTGTTTGGTACATCAGTGGCCATGTAATTCCTTCAATTTAAAGAAATATTTTGAAAATACTCCAGTATTTACTGTAGAATTAGTCCTGAAATCTAAGTTTTTGTATGATACAAAATCCCCAGTGCAGTTTTTGAAGTATACCTCCCTTATCGTAATGACCAGGAAGAGGTAAGCTTATATAAAATTTTTGAGATGCTTATTGTATTGGGACTGACACTAGGCCTGAAACTGAGACACTATACAGAAAACTTACTGAGAGTTTCCAACATCTTGTACCACCTTATCCCAGCATGGCTTCATGGGGTAGTAAAATGAGTCCTGGTACAAAGGGCTCCCTCTGAGCAGCAGTGGATTAAAGTACTTGGGTTCTTTGCTCATGCTTGGCAGAGCCTGCCTCTGCCAGCCAGTCCCTTACTAGAGCTCCCCACTATACAACACACACCTTCACAGCAGACTCCTGAAAGAGCACAGCACAGCCAGTGTTCTGAGGAAAGCTGCAATTGTTGTACATGTCTTTTTAAGTTATATTTTACAAAAGGGTTCCCACCTCATGGTCAAATAGTCACCTCCCACAGGTTTCAAATGGGTTTTGCTATGTTTGGATAAGTTTCCCCCAAATGCCCATGTGTTATAGGCTTGGTCCCAAGGTAGAGCTATAGGAAGGTGGTGGAATCTTTAGGAGGTGGGGCCTAATGGGAGGCCTTCCAGTTATTGGGGGTGTAGCCTTGAAGGGGATTGTGGGACCCCAGTCTCTTCCTTTCACTCTTTCACCTGCTACTTGTTCCCCTTGCCACAGGCCTAAAAGCAAGGAACTGACCAAATACAAACTGAAACCTCCAAAACTGTGAGTCAAAATAAACCTTTATTCTTTTTAAGTTGATTATCTCAGGTATTTTGTTATAGTAATGGAAAACTGACTAAAACAATTCTCAATTCCGTTTTAGGGAGAGTTTTAACCTTTTTTAGAGAACACATGTATTTGGTAAAATATGTACATAAACTTGAATTGACATTTTTCTTAGTATTAACAGACCTACAAAAAAATAAATGGTGACTACCTAGGTTACAAATGCCTTGACTATTAATATAGTCCACTATTCCTTTCACTATCAGTTTGGTTGCCCTGGACAGGATCAAATCGTTGTGGGCAAGAGGTAGCCTTGGTAGGGTTACCACCATGGGCCCAAAGGGCATGAAATGTATTGTTCTTGTCCAGAACTGAAGCATGATAGTGAAGTACAAAATGAAGGAAAATCTGCCAATCCACCGGTTCTCACACATAATGAATGTGTCATACTATAACCTCCTGACCAAGCCCCTTTGTCAACTCCCCTTAATTGTGCATGGAGGGTCTTCCTTTTAATCTAGACCTAGGCTAGTCACAACTCAGTCATTCTGTTGTACAGCATTTTCTTTTTTGTACAAATATCTATATCCTCTTTAAACCTCTTTAAAATTCTTTCCTTTCCTCAGGCATTTGAAGAAACTTCTTTTATTCTTTCTCTTTTTTCCTTCTGTTACTGAAATCTAAACTGAAGAGCCCTAAGTCATGTCTGAAAAGCATACAAGTACTACTGGTTAAATGGCCATTAAGCAAATGGGAAGCCATCTATTTTGGGTAAAAAAAAGCCAGCCCAGTCAATTTCAAACATGGAATCTCCTTTATGGTATTCAACGCCACTTTGAGAAACTCAGGAAGTTCCTTATTTCTTCTTAAAATACTTTTTATTATTTAAGAAATAATGACAGTGTTGTTTTATATTTTTTCATTATGTATGTATGTCTTACTAATGAAACTATAAAACTGTATTATTTGAGGCAAGAGCTCTGCCACTACGCCACTTTCCAGGAACCTGAAGAAACACAGGTCATTAGATCCATAGGAAAATGGGAGTCCCAATTGACCTGCAAATGAACGTTTAGAATGTGACAAAGTGTGAGAACCCCACAGATCGGCAACTGTTCCTTCACTTTATTCTTTCTTATCATGCCTCATTTCTGGCCAGGAGAAATAAATTGCACATTTCTTATTGACAACTTTCCTCAAAAACCTCCCAATTCTCCATAAAACCTGGATGAACCAAATATAGGTCATCTGGAAACAGCATTCCTTAAAGCACTGTATATTGACCTTAATTGTAAGCTGCGTCAGGGCGATCTTTAATTAGTTGCTATAAAGTAGCATATGCACTTAATATGTGAACAGCCAACAAACCCTAAAGAGAAGACTTGGCACAATTACAGGAGATGAGAAAGGTTAATCGACCTCAGAAAGGTCTCCTCACACAGCTGCACACAGGCTCCAGATCTGTTTCCTTGTCAAAAAGCATGGCCACTGACCGCCAGGCCTCACACAGTTACAGCTGGTTGAAGACCTGGGGAAAAAACCGCCTGGCTTAGTCCTTTACCCTGTCACAGAGGAAGGAAATTCATCAACAAAAATAAATGGCAGCAACAAAGATTCATTTCCAAGTCTTTCAAACCTGCCAGTCTACAGGGGCTACTTCCTTTCCCCTGGTGGGGATGCACAGTGAGCACTCACAGTGAGGACTCTGGGGACAGCAGAGGAGGCTCCCGCCCCCTCGCCACCAGGAGAAGGCAGAACAAAGGAGAGAGAAAGCACTCAAAAGGGTTCCAAGTTTTATAGTTAGGCTTTATATGCAGTGTCTGGCTTCACCACAAAAGTGCTTCTGTAAGTCCAGCAGTGAACATTCAGTCACTATTTCAAAGTTACAGTACCTCGAATGACAGTGATTTGTACGCATTAGATGAGACTGAGGTGACTGCAGTTGTAATTAATGACATTTGCCATCCATGATACTAAAGATACTGGCAAACATCTAGGAATTCCTGAGTTGGAATAAGGCTCAGAGAATTCTGCCATATGTAACAAACCTATATTACTCCAAAAGAAGAAATATTTATTAGTCAGATGTAATCTGACATTTTAGTTAGAGTTCAGTAAGATTCTATCCACTGAGAAACTGATCAGTTTCTGGAGCAGTACCTTTTAAAACACATAAGCAACTAAAAATAAAGTCAGACCTCTTATACGATGTGTAATTTCTTCATTAAGATGGAATGCAACAAAATATCTCGCCCCTGGGTGGCTCAGTTTCAGCCAAAACAAATGCAAATGGCTTGTCAGATGACAGCTGTTTGATAAGGCTCCTCTATAAGACCTGCATGCTTTACTTTTTTCCGTGAAACTTGGGATGAAAGGCAGAAGGCAGGAAGAGAATTAATGTAGCATACAGTCTAAAGGCAATGCTACAACCGTGATTAAGTAGAAAAGTTAAAAGGCACAGATTTTCCACAGCTTCGCTGCGTGCAACCCATCCGTGTAACAAGTTGACAGGCCTAGCGCGTCAGCTCCATCATCCCCTCCGACAGCTAAAACGCAGCATTGCATCCCTTTTCAGAGAAAATTTGCGTCTGCACCATGAAGCGTTGTACATTATTTCTTAGCACTGCAGGGGGCTCAAGTCCATATGGAACCTTCACAAATATTACCACAGATCAAACCAGCGGCGTTTGGAGGCAGATTTGACATACCTATTTAAATGAACAGCAGGGGTCCTCGGGCAGCCTCGGGCTGTGCGGGAGAGAGCCTGGTGGAAGCCAGAGCCGCGGCTCCATTACTCAGCAAAGACACACTCTACATTTATCATTCATTTCATTTCTGCCAGGGCAAGAAGCTCATTTGCCCAAGGTCAACAAAAAGCGAAAAGAAGGTTTTCTTTTATTTCCCCAAGAAACAAATGTACCTGACAAGTGGGGATTTTGTCCTTTGGGTTTGTGGAGCACAAATAAACACCAGATAAGTCTAAAAATCAGAGTAAATGTGCGCATGGATTCAAGCCACTGAAATCTTACTGTGGATGAGGAAAACCCCACAAATATTTCTGTAATTAAAAAAAATCATATAATGGTAAAATAGAATTTGATATCACGTTCTAAAAATAAAAAATGTTCTGCCGTTTAAAACTGGATATTGGCATTTGGCCTTTTTTTTCTTTTCACAGTAATTCTGGGGAATGCTCCCAAATTTGCACACTATCAAGTGCAGCTCTGAAAACAACAAAAACTGCTCCCAGTTTACCCAAAGCAGGCGGAAGTCGAAGTGTAATAAAAGCATTTCTCAGGTTATTGGGGGCCTGAAGTCTTGGCTGAGACACCTCATTCAGCCCTGAGAAGCAAAAATTTTAAAGAATAACAAAAACAAAGCAGAGATAATTGACCCCAGGTAAGTGCCTCCCAGTCCCTGCAGGCACTCTTGCCTCAACTGCAAGGCACACGCTGCACTCTGATCGCCTATCTCTGCATTTAAGGACAAACCATTCTGACATAAGTTTTACAAAGCATACCTTTAGAAAAAGTCAAATGATGTGAAATCTTTCATCAGCATTCTGTTTCGCCTCCACAAGTCCAATTTTTGTCCATAATAAAATACTAGGTAAATTCTGAAGCTGAGAAGTCTCTATTATAATTAGTTTTGTACCCTACAGTTCATATTATTTATCATAAACAAAATATACTTACATGCATTAATGAATAATATGATTGTTTGCCAGTATAGAAGAGAAAATGAAATGGACGACCATCTTCTCCCCATTGGATTGCTAAGTAAAAGCCAGATGAAAACAAATTAAAATATACACAGATACTGACCACACAGCTGTTATTTAACTGAAGTTAGAAGACAGATTTATAATTCTGACTAACTTTTAAAATAACTAAAACATTATCAGTATTTAGAATTCATATATTTAGTTTAGCATACTTAATATGCAAACACTTAGGGTATTTAATATTTCATATTTATTAACATAAAATATTTATATTTGATTAAATATTTCACCATGAAAATCTCTGTAATTTCTTTTAAATCTCTGTAATTTCTTTTAAATGAAAACACTACAAAAATAGCCCAAATCATCTGTTAGAACAAAATAAAAATTGTAGGTTTGGATATGAATACAATGTACTCCTGGGGCTGGGCACATAACTCAGTGGTAGAGCATGCTGCCTGCATGCACAAGGCCCTGGTTGTATCCCCAGCACTGCAAAATGAAAACAGAATACAAGGCACTCCCACTGTCTTCAAGAGGAAAACCGATAGTCAATAACACAGTACATTCATGGAATCTGAAATGGGCATAATATAACAAATTAAAAAACTAAACAACTTAATTTTCTATGCCACATCATTTATTCCAACCCTACATTTATCTACCTCTGACAGCTTTAAAATACCCACCGTAGAAGGGACCTCAGAAGGAGTTAGGTTTAATTCCTTTTGCAGTATAGTCATCCACATCTAATAACCACCAAACGCAATTTGTTGTTTCTTCTCCTTGGTGGTGTTTCTTGGCTATTTTTTCATTATTGATCCCACTAAGGTACCTCTCTAGATGCTTTCACCCTAACTGCCCCCTTCACCATGACATTTCATCACCACGGATTCACTGAGTATCTACCCATACGTAACAGTGGACCACTGGAGGGCCAGAAACCACTGCAGCACCTGGGTTTCCTGACTCCCTATGAACCAGCCTTCATCTCCAACCAGGAGGCATGCTGTAAGAGGCTTTGGATTCTCTTAAACAATTTTCCTATATTTTCTTCTGGAATTTTTGTTTGCGAAGCAGAAAGTCAAATATTATTTTGTCTATCAAAGAGTCTTTTGTCCCTGTACAGTTTTTTGGACAGTATACACTTTTCTGCTGAAATGCTGCCTGTAACATGTAGGATGTCCTTTTTCTCTAAGGATGATCAATATCAGACAGACGTGGTCCACTTTAAGTGACTACACCTAAAACCGAGTAAACAACAAACATCTCATAGTAAAAAAGAGTCCTGATTGGGTATTTAGATTGAAAGTTAAAAACATAATTCTTACTTGCCAACATATTATGGATAATTTAAGTACTTTTCCAACATCATTTTATGGACTTCATGAGATCCTACATATTTTCTAATATCTGTACCTTGATTATGCAACAAATTTTCATTGTACTGTTAATCAGCCAGAAAGTGACAAACAGGACAAACATCAAACAACACTCCAATGCTAAGCCTGGGCAGATGCTTGAGTTGGACCTCATCATGTGTAGTATGCGCACACGTAAGTACACACACTTGATTCCACAATGCACTTGGATACCACACACTTAATTTCATTGAACACAGGCGTCACAGATTTTAAGATGCTCCATCACGTGGTTTTATATACCACAAAGAAAAAGAAAAATGTTAAATTGCAGCATGTGTCAGTGCGACATTAATTGAAAACAGCATCCTGTTGTCAAAAACATTATAGTTCACAAAACCTAGAATTCACAGAACCTGGCATGAACGTGCCCGGGCCGACTATTCTACCGGTTTACTGGGTCGCCTACTCTGCACAGCCACCATTTTGGACATAAGTTTTTTGCTACATTTTGACACCAGGTGGAGTAAACCCCCTTCACCTTTCTCATCAAAAATTTCTCAGTGTTTCTTGCACCTTTAAACTTGACAAGTTTCTCCAAAGTCATACCAAGACTGGCCGGTAATTTGTTAATTTTTAAAGTAGCAACTTCGGAATACTGTTTTCTCTTACAGAACGCGTAACTTTTTTTTTCCAACTATCCATATTTTTATAATTTATTATAATTTTCTATACAAATTATAATTTGTTTTATAATTTTCTATACAAATCTCATATATTTTGCACATTTTATCTGTATTTATAAATAGTTTAGCTTTCATTGCTCTGGTTACTGCCTTCTTTCATTAGATAACTATCTATAATAGATAAACTATATATAACAGATAATAGATAATCTATAATAGATAACAGATTTCAAAAGAGGTAACTTCACAAATACAGGTAAAACTTCACAAAACAGGTAATTTCACAAATAATATACTATTCTTATAAAAACTGAATATTAGAATTCTTTGGCCAGAGGTAAGAATTTATTGTTCCAGACACTGTACATATTTATATACATACAGCTGCATAAAGCAGAGTATTATTTGCCTGTTTAAAAAAACAAGTAAATAAACATAAAAGCTATTATATTACATTTCCACTACAGCATTTTCACTTGTTTTTCAAGTTCAATGTCCCACCTGTGCTAATACAACTATATCTACCTCATTCTTCGAACAACTTATACAACTGCCGGTTACAATTCTGACAATTTATTTAGCCAGTCTATGATGAACATTTAGATTGTTTCCAATTTTTTGTTGACACATAATATTTACAGTTTCTAGTCTCTTGGATGATAAAATGGTCTCTTGCTATTAATTTATAGGACATTATTTCTGGTCTTTGATAATTTAAAATGTTTTCTGGTTACTCTTATTTTTCTCATTTATGATTTGTTTGTTTTCTTTTGCCCATTTTTCTATTAATATTTTCTTGTTGTTGTTAATTTCAAAGAATAATTTATTCCAGATATCAGTTCTCTGTCATGTTTCAAATTTTCCAGGTTTTTTTTTTTTTTTATCAAAAAGAAATTTCTATGTTCAAAATGGATAATTCATCTTCTTGACCCTTTGCTTTTCTGGTGACGTAAGGGAATACTATAGCGTTTAAAAATATTGAATAGATGTATATTTATCTTCTACTAGTCACATTTTAAAATTCTGTTCTAGTCTGAATTTTTTAGTTTCAAAAGCACATGGACTTGTTATATATGTTTGTATACCTGGGATTCGATTTTTTTATCTATGCGAATGGTATCTATTTGCTTCTCACTAATAAGTCTTTCGCTCACACTAGAACAATACATTTTCCACACTGTAGTACTGCCTCGCCCAATATCAAAGGAAAAATCCAAATAATTACTAAAGAAAAATGTAGGAAAATAACACTCCCTTTTGTTTTTAATATTTTTAAGGTTTAAAAAGTAGTTAAAGTTTGTAATCCCTAGTAGGAAAACATTATCTGAATGAGTACCCTAATGGCAAACAATTGTAAAATAATACTTCAACCGCAATTGCTGCAGAGGCGTAGGGATTATCTTCAGGGCACCCCAACTTTCCTGATGAGCTCAGAGGCACACTGGTTCATATTATTGCCACAACCATTAAGTGATTTAGGTTGCTTTTCCTTCAGCCAGGGTTTTGTCAGGTGGGCATTATGTTGGTGTTTTTAAAATGGTACTCTGTCTGCCAAAATGCAGAGAAAGAGGGCAATTCATTTGTTATCAATAAAACCATCATGTTACCTAGAGCATCATTACACTCCATTCAATCATGCTGAAAGAAATTGGTGTGATTTTGGCCACCATGATGTCATCAACTTGCAGGGTGCTCATGTGAATCCACAAGATGGGCATTTTACTCCCCATGTTACTTTATGTTACATATAGTATAGACAGTATGCCTTTATACTGTGGCATGCTTTTACAAAAGGGTATCATTCAATTTTTTTTCACAGCAATTCAAAGTTTTAATACTTTGATAATGATATTCTAATATTAGCTTTAGCTTTTTTTTTTTCTAAGTGGGTAATCATAACTTCCACAAGTAACAACCTATTTTCCTAATTTCTTTGGGATTTTTTTATCTTTACTTTTTAAAGTCACATTTTGGAAGTTAAGACTTTCAATAAATGCTACTAGCTATTGTTATTATTTGGAAGATTTTTCATAGTAACTAGAATGAAGTTATTTATAACAATCTTACATTTTAAAAATATCCTCTGTATGTTATTACTTAAAATTTTTAATATTTGGCTAGAGATGTTAGCTCAGTGGTACAGCATTTGCCTAGCATGCAAGAAGCCCTGGATTTAATTTCCAGCACTGCAACAACAAAAAACACTGTTCTCTTCTGTTTTGTTTTTCCCTGATCAGATTTGCCAGTAGGTGATTGATTTCATTGACTTTTCCAAGAACTACTTGGTTTTATTTATCATAAATCTTCTTTTAAATTTCTTCATTATGTTCATTCATTTAGTTTTTCTTTTATTGGCTTCCTGAATTGAACACTTAGTTCATTTATTTTCAGTCTCTCTTAATTACTAGTAATATATGTTTGTCTCTGCATGATAAAGTCCACATCCCATAGGATTTGACAGGAACTGTTCTCATTCTCATGTATTCCTAAATAGTCTACAATCTCAATTTTTATTTCGTTTAACCCAACAGTGATACAGTTTTATTGATTTTAAGTCAAAAAATCTAATTGATATGATGTCTGCTTTTTGGTCAGGTTTTCCTATGACCCAATATGTCAAAATTTTATTACTATTCCATAGCATCTGAATAGGAAATGTATTCTTTATATTTCTATCTAAAGCTATAAAATCATGTATGTTTTCAAATTCCTTCCTTACAGCCTTAGTTAACAGCTTTTGCTTTACAACATTTCAGTGTTAAATGTCTGGTGTAAAAATGTTCATGGTCGTCAAACCTACTTAATGCATAATGGGCTTTTATCAATGTAAATGAGCATTCTTGTCTCGAGGATCCACTCCTCGCCCTCCTTGAGGACCACGCTGTCTAATATTAACTCTGCTCCTCGGTTCTGCCTTCAACCTGTTTTACCTCTTCACCTTCCCAGTAGTCTTACCACTTGTTGAGCAGGAGTTTTACACTAACTCTCTCCAGAAGTTTCTGTCTTTTAATAAGGGAAGTGGTAGTACACTGTAAGTGCCATTGTCTATCCAAATCTAAAGTTCACTGTTATATTTTTAAGCCACAAAAAATCAGTTTCACATATATTTACAAAGTACGACAAAATTGGGAGGTTGGGAGGCATTCGTCAAAAACTACCTTGCTAATCTTGAAGAAATACTGCTTACACATAGTTAACCGCAGCACAAAATAATCCTACCAACTCTGATATATTTTCAAAATAACACTTGGGTACCTTGCAAGGATATACAGAAGTTTCAACTGTTAGATTCCAGCTGCCTGTAACAATGAACTTCTAATACTGAAAAGCTGATAAGGATTTGAAGGAACAAACAAAACTTTGGAGGAGAGATGTATTAGGAAAGACGCAAGCAGGAGAGGTATGTAGAACAAAGAGAAGAGGCATTGGTGGGGAGAGAGGTTGAAAAATAGAGAAACCAAGTAAAAAAAAAAGAGGGAAGGATCACTTTTACAAACATTTATGGAAAGGCCACTAGGTGTAAGTTATTATGTCTTGTGTATATGGTTATATCATAAAACTGAGTTGTACCTTTAAAATTGGTGGGTGCATTTTCTACAGCCTTCATTTATTTCCTCAAAAGCTATTATTAAATTGATGTTATATATAATCAATCATGTCTGAGAATTGAAAAACAGGAAAGACAGAACATATTTATAAAAAGATTCAAAATATTTGTAAAAAGGATCAAAGTAAAGCAATTTCAAAGAGTGAAGTAAAGCAGAACAGAAAGTCTAGTTCTGAAGAGTTAAGACTTAGCAAAAGCATTAAAGTAAAACAAATACAGGAGGCATTCTACGGCAATGCCTCCTCTCTTACCAACCTCCATTTAATCAACACTAAACGAAGGGCCTAATGCTGAAAGGCCTAATGCTACCTAGGAGCTGCTCACTCAGCGGGTGGCTCCCAGGCCCTTCTCTGTTACCCCCGCATATTTCTGCTGTGGAGTTACAAGCTTACTAAGAGTCAGTTGTGTTTATCCCCAAACCAATTTATTACAGCTGCACTTATTTCTATAATTACTGTACATGAATTAAGTATTACATAAACAGATGAACTATGAGTGCAAACAGAAAAGATAGTAGCTGCCTGTGTGAAGACTAGCTGAATGCTTTAGAAAGACTCAGCAGTAAGCTGCAAAGAAATGTTGTGTTCAACTTTCATGTGGCTGAAGGGAAAAATTCGTGGGAAGACAGATAAATTCTGCACTGGGATTTCTTGGGCAGTTTCTTTAAGTTCTTTATTCCATTGTAAAAAAGGAAATTGAAATTGAAAAATGTTGATGGTACCTAAGGGGCACAGATATACAAAAAGAACAGAGAGGAACACATACTCAAAAACCCCTCCAGGAATATATAACAAGAGACAGATGAATGAATATGTTTGTATTTTGAATATTTTTTAAAGAAGTGACTTTTAGCATTAATATTTTTAAAATTAAGTGACAAGCACCACCAGTCTATATTGGGCAAGAGACTTCTAATGTGTAGTAAATCTACTATTCAATTTCCAAACAACCTTAAAGCTTCTTGTGTTTTGACGATTTTTGTTTAAACACATTTAAAAGAAAAAGAAAAATCTTTTAAAAAGCCACAGAAAATAGGGGATATGGTAAGAATGACGGCTAACTGCTGATCAGAAACAATGCCAAGAAAAGGCAAAGAAATTACACCGTTAAAGTGCTGAAGGAAAAAATGTATTTAGTGAAAATGTGCTTCCAAAATGAAGAAAAAGGGTAATAGTGGTGGTGGGGGAGGTAGAGGAGGAGGGGGAGGTGGAGGAGGAGGAGGAGGAGGAGAGGAAGAGGAACAGAAAGGTTTCATACAAACAAATGAGTTTTCAGCAGATCTGTACCACACTTTTCTTCAAAACGGCATATTAAAATACAAATAACTAGTGTGCCATTAGTATAGACTTACGCTCTGATCTGGTCTAATTTTAATATAATTTAATAAAAAGAAATAATTTGCAAACCCCAGTCATTCATTATCAGTCACAAAATATGTTTTACCTTCCTTCAAGACTACCATGGTGCAAGAGGGCTCCTCTACAACATGTGAGAAATTGCTGACATGTTACCCAACACTGAAATAAAGAAAAAAACAATTTTATTCTTGAGCAAACTTACCTCTTTGCTTTGGAAAAATCTGTTCAGGATGCTAGAAAGTAAATTAAAAGTGTATTAGATAATTACTGTAACATATAAAATTAAGTTAAATTTTTTAAAAAAATTTAGATAACTACCTTCATTATTGGCCTGGCTCGCTTCTCAAACAAACCGCTTGGAAATAGGTAGACAATAGCTCTCTGAAAGTAATATGCAAAGGTTAATTAACAACTGTTATCAAAAACAAGTTCACCTTATAACTAATAGCTATTGACTGCTCACTGCCAGCCACTGAACTAGAGTTCCATTTGCATTCCTGTTGCATAATTTTTTTGAACTGGATAATAAAATTACTACATACCCCCCATTATAACAATTAAACTGGTTATTGACAATTTTCAAGTATTAGCTTCAAATTTAACCCCTCAATGTGCTATCACAAATCCTTTATCGTAAAGGGAAACTCAAGGCGCCCTTCCATAACTTCTGTGGCAATACGCTCCAGGGCAATCGTTTCAACTCCCAGTTGGTCCTGCAAATGGCAAAGACTGGGTTCTAAGTCTCAATCACCATGACCCCCCTGAAGTTTTAGATGTTTCCACCTTTCCCAGAAATTTAAATTTTTGGCGCTGGGGACTGAACCCAGGGCCTTGAGCATGCTAAGTAACTGCTCTACCACCGACCCATACCTCCAGTCCTTCCAGAGTTTGTAAACTATACTCTTTCCAAACAAGTTCTCTCAAGGACCTGTGTTTCTCCACAGGAACGCTACTGATATTTTGGGTGTGACAATTCTATTACAGGCAACCTCCCCCATACTGCAGTCCCTGAACGTTCCTGGCCCTTGTCTAATCTATGCCAGTGTCTGAGACAAATGTCACCCCACCTGCTAGGAAGCAGAACTATCAGAATAATCTCCAAGTGAGTCAGAGTTAAACTTACAAAATGAAACCACACAAGTACCATCACTGAACATGGGTGAATTCTTTTATAGCCCAGATATGGGAAAGTCTTTCTTAACTTTGGATTCAAAATTCAGAAGCAATTTTAAAAAGACTGAACAACTAAACTACATAAACATAACAAAATGAAAACCACAGCTCAAATGTGCTCGTAAGTAAAAAAAAAAAAAAAAAAAAAAAAAAAAAAGTGAGACAAAAACAAATGAAATAACACTTTGCTCTAACAAGAGTACCAGAAGTTCCAAAATGTGACAGCACATTATTTGGTGAGGCTAGAAAGAAATACTGTGACATGCTGCTGGTGGCAGTGCCCAATGCCAAACCTCAGTGGTGGGGAGCTTGGTGCTCTCTATCAAGAGTGCACATGTGGCACCCCACTTACTGGGAAGATCACACCCCCACAAACACAAAACACCACAAACACGAGTTATCCATGAATTAATAGAAGGAAAGATTAGAAACAACCAATTGCCATACGTAAAAGGTTGGCTGAACAAACAATGGCAGATCTGTGCAATCAGGTGCTACACAGCCAACAACACAGAAAAACAAAATGCAAAAGAAACGTACCCAGAGTGCTGCTGTGGTAAAACAAAGAGAACCGGAAGCAGAAAATACATATAGGCATTGGGGGAAAATACACATGGTCTTCTTTTTGCAAATATAAACACAAGAAAAGGAACAGAAACCATTTCTCTCTGATAGGCTAGGCGGGGAGAATAACAGGAGTGACAACAAGACTTAAACTTTGAAGCACGTAAATATTTTACATATTAAAGTTTACACGAGAAGCTCTAAAAATGTAAACAAATCTAACTTCTAACAAGAAAAAATTATTATTAAAAAAACTTCAACTTTCTCAGTAGGTTTCTTGTCAGTCACACTGTTGATAAAAATTCTGAAATATACTGGGAATGTTGCAGCATAAAGCAGGTAAGAAAATACATTAATATTAAGGGGACCACAATTTTACTATAGAACAAGAGATGCAAATATAAAAAGAAAAAGAAAAGGAAAAACCCTATAATGTCAAGTAGAATTTAAACAACTAATATAAACTTAGGATCCTTAAAAAAATAGTATTTCCTAAAATATTTTTTAAATATTATTTATTTCTGACCCCTGGAAAGAACAAAGAAGCACCCAAGTCTTGGTTTCCAAATATAATTGCCCAGTATAAGGAACTAAATCTTGCAGAAATAGCTGGTTGTAGGCCTAGTACAAAATAGAAAAGGTACAAAATAAGCCTGAGACATGTTCCTGTGTCAGAAAATAAAAAAGTGCTCAAAAGGACACAAGTCAGCTTCAATGGGCTCTCACTGGCCCAAGGGAGGACAATTTTAACATTAAAAATTTTTAAAAAGACAATGTATAAAAACACATTTGATATGTAGGTGTTCATACATTTAAGTCTGGGTGTGCACATGCATCCACGCGTGTGCCCACACACACTACAGGTAAGGGACATGGAGAAAAAGAAAACTGCTTTATAGAACAATAACACTAAAAGTAGAAGGGATGACAAAAGGAGAAAAATCAACATTTTAAAACTTCCAGGTTAGTCTTCAGTTTCAGGAAGGGAGCATCAGATGCTAAAGGCCCAGGCTGAAAATTTACTGGGGAACAGAAAATTTACAAAGACTCAAAACATTACCCTACGGATTACTTACGAGGTCAAAGAGAAAAAGTCACTTTTTATAAGTGGTTGAGTGGTCACAACCTTAATTCTCCCAGGTCTCAGTCATACCATCATCAACAGTGGGACAGATGGATAGGAACCCCCTGGGGTGATGCAATGAGAAGCAGGCATCCCCTAAATAGCACTCTTGGTACATTCCAAGTCTGATCAGGAGGAGAGGAAGCAATCAGGAAGCCAGACACAGGACAAGTGTATAAAACAAGTGGTCAAGGTTCTACAGAATAACTGGACTGCTATAAAAGTGTTTGGGGTTACCTGGGGAAATTTTAATACATACTATATAAAACATTACCGAACTGTCATGATTACATGAGATGTGATGTTACTATCAGATGACGAAGTATTTAGGGGTTATAAATATATGCTGATGCATTTAGAGGTTAAGTTTAAATCTGAAATTTTTAATGGATTACTCAAAAAAATTTTACGTGTACAGAAAAAGGAAATGTGAGAAAATGTTAACTGGCAAATCTATGTGAGGGGCACATGCATACCTATGTGTTTGCAGTCGCCGAATATTCAAATTTCTTAGACATGGAAAAGTTTCAAAATAAAGGGGTAGAAAAATGCTAAAATTTTGAAAAACAAGCAAGACCTTCCCCCCAAAGCAATCCAGTCTACAGCACCTCTGGACACTTAGCTAGCCTCAGGCCTTGTCCTCACAGTCATATACAGCAGCTCTGAGGCGGTCAGTACCTTGGCAAAGAGGCTACTGGATCAGAAGAGCACACAGCACAGAAGACTAAGTACAACTCTTCAGCTGATGGTTAACTCTCCAAAATCACAATCCAGACAGGCTCCTGATTCTCAAATGAGGATCAAGCTGTCGCTGGCATCATCTTCAAAAATAAAAATTACTGTTAACTTGGGTGATCCACTAACTAGAATTTTAGAGTTTAATGAAAACTCTTCCATTTGTCTCTTATGTGCATTCTATAGTTTTGCAAACTCTAAAGCAAGGAAATACGTGGCTTTAATGAAAAAATAATTTTGTTATTTTCTAGGTCTACTTAACTCCCTGTTAACACAAAAGATGGATACCCCTTTGAAATAAATAGTGAATGTATAAAAAGCAAAAAAATTTTGAGTATGACTATTGAGTCGAACCGTTTACAGATATATATATATATTTTGGGACCAAATATTATGAGCTATAATAGGAAAACCTTTACTTTCATTACATTGCAGGATTCAGAAGGGAGTGGTGAATAAAAGAAAGAACAATAAATAAAAACCTAATTTTTATTGTGTCTTATTATAACCATATTTTCAAATACAACCACTCCTAGTGAGTTTGCTTTATAAGGAGATCAACTTTTATCTGCTTGTCAAAGGGATTAAATGGTTAAATAAGATATTTATAAAAGCACAACACAAAGAAGGCACTTGATAAATGTAAAGTAAAAATGAATTTTTAGTTTACCTAAAGCACATTATTCACCATATTAAGACTTATAATAAAAATTATGTATTCATAGCTCTATTCTACAGATGAAAAAGCAGCTTAAAACCTAGCCCAAAATCACACTGAAATAAATGGCAAAGCCAAAACCTGATCTTCCCCAAATTTAATTTTGGAATGTGCTCTTCTCCTACCAAGAAACCAATCTAATTTTCCTAGATAATAGATGGACTTTTCCACTGACATCAAGGACATTCAGCTATTTAGTAGTAAAATGAAGAGGAAATCCAAAGGAAATTATTTTATTCAACAAATTTACCCCATCTGAATTCTGGGCACTCTGCTTGTTGAAAAGGTGAACAAGATACAGCTCCCTGCCTCATTCTACCAGTGGAGACAAAATATACATAATCTCAAAAACTGGGGTTACTGTAGTATTATCATAAAATATTATGGCATAAAAAATACACAAAACTTAGGACAGAACCACATCTAGTTTACACAAGAGGGTACAGAGGAGTTACCTGTTTCAGTGGTACTCCTCATCTTCTTTTACCCACTTCCTCCTTTTGAATGTGCCCGTCCTTCCTTTCTAACATGCTGGGTGAGAGCTGCCTGGCACACCTGTTCTCCTTCCACACGTTCCGGTTGGTCTCTGCAGACCCGGATCAAGAGCAGCCCCACCTGTCAAGCCTGGCCTCTGTTAGAGTGCTCTCTGCGCTCATGGACGAGCCTGCCAGGTCAGAACCACCTCTTTGAAGCCCACAGCACCTGGCCACGCCATCCTCTCCCCAGACTGCCACTGCCTTCAACTTCCACATTACTCCTCACAGCAATTACAAAGGGCTAATGCTCCCCCTGGCTCCTTTCAGTACCCATGGCTGCTGCCACATTTGTCAGTGACCCCGAAGGGCGTTCGTGTGAAGAAGTCGTCTAATGTTTCTGTTCTTAGGCGCATCCGCACACTCCCTGAACTACCTTCAGTCTAGCCTACCCTAACTCCTGTCCTGCAACTGCTTTCCCCATGGGTCACCAAGGCCTCTTTCAAATCCCACAACCTACTTTCAGGTCTCATCCTGTGAGGCTTCTGCCTCCTTGCTCCCTTGAGTCACCTTCCCCTCCTACCTGCCTGAAAACTCCTTCTTAATCTTTTTTTTTTTTTTTCCTCCTGTGGTGCTGGAGATTTGAACCCAGGTCCTGTGCTTGCAAGACAAGCACTCTGCCAGGTGAGCTATCTCCCCAGCCCATCCTTCTTAATCTCTTCTAAACAGACCTCTGTTGCTCTCACAATAGCTGGTTCCCTCAGTTTCATCTGTGAGTCTCTTCCTCTCAAGTAGATAGAATAGAAAATAAAACTATTGCCCAAGATACAATATCTAACTGTCAACTGCCTGTAGCATTATTTACAGTTTATCAATTTTAAAATTTCTATTTACTCTTTTATAGTATGTTGAACTGCTTTCAAAACTAACTCTTCAGATATTTTGGATTGTTTCAATGAAAGATAATATAAAAACAAAATAGCAGACCAATATTACTTTTACTTCCAAGTATTCTATTTGTCTTAACATAAGACAAAAATATAAATTCTGACGTGTGGGGGTCACTCACCAGCAGCATGTGGACTTGTCCCTCAAGTATTTTAGAACTAGAGAAATACTGGCATTTCACTTTCAAATTGTAGACCAAGCTTGCTAACAATGATAGAACTAACAGAAATTTCACAATTATCTGAAATAAGGGCTCTTTCCCTTCTAAACAACCCACATGAAAAAATTATTACTTACTAAGAAACAGGAAGCACGACACACAAAAAAATGCTTATGTCAGGACTCATTTAAATGACTCTTCTAGAAGCTTCAAAACAACATGGCTAGCCAAAAAGCCTTTGTTTAAAGGCTTAACGATTGTGTTTCAAGAAATGTTTTCTCAGTATAAGAATCAGACTTTGGAGTGGCCTCATACACACACTGGTATTCAAACACCATCAAGACCCAGGTCCACGTACCTGAAAAGATACCCAAACTACTGCCCTACTCTCTGATTTAAGGCTGTTGATTCCTTAATCTTTCAATTTATAATTATATCCCAAGAAAATCTAAGGGAGTGGAATAACTTCTAGCTTAGCATTTCTTATTAAATTTTAAAATCTGTATGGAATTTACTTGGCAAAGCCCTTGGGTTTTCGTTGATGTCATATTTTGAGAAAGTGTTACACAAATGGTTTCATTTCAATGGTGGTAGGCCACAAAAAACAAACAAATAAAAATTTCTTCTTCTTCTTCAAAAAAAAAAAAAAAACAGAATAGATATTTAATGTTAAGTATGCTGTGTATGTTTACGTGAAATCTAAAATAAGATACTGTTGACAAAAAAGAAATGTAAATTTTAAAAATGTGATCTAAATTAAGTAATAGAATAAAGCTAAACTCTCTAGTAAACACGGTTGTGCTTTCTGCTGCTGCTGTTTTTTGCTGTTTAGGTTTTAACCAGAATACTGATAATATAAGAGTTCTCTAAAATGAAGGCAAAGAATTTGACTACATTCTTAAGCTTAAGTCAAAGTATAAAAGGACCGTAGGCTCAACCCAGGAGAAGCGCTGGGTCAGGAATGCAATCTCTATTAATTAGGTATCCCAGCTGGGCAGTGGGTTTGCAGCTGTTAACTTGATCAATGACTTACCTAAATGTCATCTCTACTGATTCGCTTATAAATTACCAGCAAGTGAGACTAATGTACAGGTGCTAATTTATTTAAACTGTTCTCTACAGTTCTACATAGCTTCATAAACTGCATCTGGCACCTAATGTTAGCTGTCAGTTGTACTTAGACATGCCTGTCCTAACGACTCTGTTCATTAGAAGTGAGCACAAATTATGAAATATTGTGAAAAATGATACATCAAATGGAATGGGCACAGCAAATCAATTAGAGAAACTTCATACAGCATATTCACACTTAGGAGAATAAAACATTCTGGTTTCAGAATGAGGTCTATAATACCAATTAAAAAGTAATTGGTAGACTTCAGCAGTGTTATATATCAATTTGCTGGCTTTTTCCCTGAAATTTTATAGTAATGTAGAACTTAACTTTTAATTCCCAAATAGTCATTACTAAATGAAAGTGCAGATCTGTATTCACAGTATGTAATGTAAGTGAAATGTCTCCAACTTAAAATTTATAACTTCTACATGCTTAATTCAAAAAGGAAAATGTAAATATCAGTGGCCCTCAACTTTTCTGTGTTTACAGCATGATTCTGAGTAAAATAATTTTTGATGCACATGAAAGATTACAAGATTCAACAACATTAAACAAACTGGCAGTCAACTGTTACTCCGTGTCTGCTCTAGTATAGCAATGTGTTCCAAAATCCACAAAGATCCCTAGGCCCTGGCTGCACCTCACCTGGCCATCCTTCTACCCTGGGGTCAAGAAGGAAAACTGCTCCTGTCCTGCCTATTCTGCACTCATGGACTGAGCTCTTCACAGATTCTTTTGTACCTGTTTTCCACTGCTTAACAAAACACACTCAGTTCAATGTTCCATCTGACAGATTCCTCTTAACAATGATGAATACTGTTAGAGCCAAAAATATTTTCTACACACCTACCAACGTTTGGTATTAACCTGTTTACAGAATGGGAGTTGAGAACCATAGCATTAATGTCTATTTTCAACAGATTAGCACACATTTAAAGTACCTTCAGCATGCCACCGTCTTTACTACGAGTTGTTAAGAGACTAACTGGCTTTCTTCCTGTTAAAACATTTTCTGAGAGATTCAGTGGGTGAGGCCCATAGCAATTTGTTTCTTTTCAGTATGATTTTAAAAATTAGGCAGAAATTAAACTACTATTTTGAAATAAGAGAACATCCATACCTGCCAATGACTAATTTCTTTTAAATTATCTATCATACCAATTACAATTTTTTCACATAAACATAATAAAAAGATGGAGCATTAACTATAGCTAAGTAATTTTGAAAATATTTCAGCAAACACACAGTACTGTAGCCTTAGTAATAATAAATCTTCTAAATGATGTAACTTTAAGTATAACAGTGACACGCAGAATTATCTTTGTACCAAAATTGTATCCACTATATATATATTTCTTTTTGTTTTACCAATCTACATCTCTACAATTTAGAATGCTTTATTAAATTAAGGAAACACTAGCATATAAGATTAACTCGGTATAATATTCACACACAAATTTGGCGAGGTCAGATTTCTATTCAAACTCACTCCTCTGAAATAAAGTTGTAAACTTAGAAATCAAAGAGAAAAGTCAATGAGTAGCTAAAATAGCTGCCACAAATTCATGGAATTTACTTAGGAAGGATGTATAGGTCCCTGGTGAGAGCTAATGGCTCTTAGTTTTAATTCACACGTCTAACAAGTTTAGTTATGCTGGGAGGTTGGCAGGCAGGTGAGAACGGCTAGAGGTAGACACACAGACACAAGACATCCTGACAGGAAAGGAGACGACAAGAATCAGCGACAGAGCACAGCTAGGTCATTTAGTACAGGGCAGATATGCACTCTGAGCCAGTCGGGGTTAACAGCCACACTGGAAAGGAAATTCGGTAGGCACTGCAGAGTTAAATTACAATCACTGTCCTCTACCATAAAAAAGTTAATGAGAGTACCAATTTATTTTAGAAAATATTACCCCAAAACTTAATGTAAGTATGGAAGGAACACATCCTTAGGCTACAGAAAGATCTTGTACGGTCTTGCTATCCTCAACATTAAAAATAACGACAAAACCCACCTCGTAACATTTTCATAAAGATTAAGTGTGGCTTCTTGAAAGCATCTCACACACACAGAGAGGGTTTCAGTATGTGGTGGTGGACCCCTTTACAAATAATGACCAAAAATAATTTCCCCTTGTCTGGAAAACTTACTTGGTGAAATATCTAATTTCCTGATTATATTAAATAAAATAAAAATGATTGTACCTATTTTTAATTTATATATTAAAAGTCAACATTATATGAAAGCATTGTAACTTGTAAATATGTAACAGTAATTGCAATAGGGGCTTAAAATATTTTAAAATTATTTTTCTCTTCAGAAATAACTAAGCATTTTTAACATAAAATGCTAAAATAGATCCATCAGTTATACTTTCTCTTTCAGTTTATATATACAGCCAAGCTCTTTACAAAACCATTCCAGAAACATAAATAAAAACAGGAATCACAATGGGCATATAATTAAAACACTCTGGCAACAGTTGGTTGTCACTGTCCACTTTTCCTTTTACATTTACTCAGATGCTAAAGAGAATCTGCTAAAATTAATAAAATGCAAAAAAGTTAATTGATACAAACAGCGAGACTCAGTGAAGCCAATCAATCACTTGCAGCAAAGTCTAGTGCAGCAGAATAGTATCACCAGTGTCAAAGAAAATGGAGAACACTTACTTCCATCCGAGTGTCCAGATCCCAAGCTAGGTGAGTATCAACCTAACCTTTAAATCAACCGTGATAAATCAACACACTCAACAGTATTTAGGATGATTCTCCCCACATTCAGTCTCAGGTGGCATGGAAGATTTGTGTGACAAAGGCAATTAGAGAAACAGTGAATGATTCCAGTTATGGCAGATTGTATTTATTACCACTGATAGTAATGAAAACAATAACACATTCCATCAATCTCATGCTCCTTGGTTTTATTTTGAGGCAGGCAACCAGGCATTATTTTAGAGATTAGAAAATCAAGTGAAAGAAAGCTATGACTTGCTCAACACCACAAAGCTAGTTAGTGACACAGATGGAATCTTCTACTCCCAGGCACTGCACCTTTCAACACCATCACTTCGACGACAATGAATTTATCAAAAGAAAAAACAAATAGGAAAAAATTTTAATAACAAAGTTCTACAACCTCAGCATTCAATATTCCTCACCAAAAAAATTCAACTTCATTTTAGAAGAGATACATATCCTAAAGGAGCAACTAGATATTTTTTATATTAATTCATTACTTAGTTGGCTAAACCAATGAGAAATTTTTATTATATTCTATAAGAACAATGATAAAATGACATCAAGTACTTTTACCAAATACAAAGAGGCATACAAATACATACATGTATTTTAAAAGTACAGAATAATTGTCACCACTCACATTTATCTAATGATGTTAAATATCTCTTCTCAGGAGGCCAATTCCATATGTTGAGAACCAGAACTAATACTGTCAAGAATTTGTTTCTACTTGATGAATAATCATGCACTCACTGAGCTACAGGATCTTTTAGATTTCTCTATGCAATGTTAAGAAGGACTCTCTAGACGGAGTCACCAAGGTGACTGACAATCAATACCTTAATGGAAAATCTTCAAGATATTCTAATGTATGAAATGGTTTGTTTTAAATCTTTAGATATTTTTGCCTAAATACATTTCTTAAGTGGTTCTGGCCCTTGTTATTTTAGCAATTAGATAAGTAGTATGGAAAAAAGTGGTTTCTAAAACATATAAAATAACTAATGGTTTAATCTGAATACAATGGCACTTAATTTACCAAGTACAGTGAACACAGACTTTTAACTAGGTGACTGTATTAAATTATAGGCCATGTCTACTCTGTATAAAGTAAGCCCCTGCAAAAATAATTTTAACACCCCAAAATAATATTCTGAGTAAACAGCCAAACCACAAACTTGCCACTCCAAACAACATAATTAATTCAAATACGTATAGTGTGAAAATGTTTATCTCTTTAGATAGAATTACAAAACTGCTGAATGATTCTTTCTCTCAGTAAGCCAAATATATCCGACGTACATCCAAAAAAATAGTTAAAAGCTGCTCAAAAACACTTTGGTGGTAAACTCATCTGGTACTGTAAAATGTTACTCAAGGACACACAGGCCACAAGGAGAAAACAGTGCCATTTTTAAAATCAAACAGTAAAAAACAAAACCAAACAAAACCAAAACCACCTACAAAGACAAACCTGGGCCCAGATGGCTTCACCAGAGAACTGAACCAAATATTCATAGAAGAATTAATAGCAATTCTTTATAAGCTCTTCCAAATATAGAAAAGAATATTTCCCAACTTATTCTATGAGGCCGATATTACTCTGATATCAAAAATCAGATAAAGACATTCTAAGAAAAGTACACACTAGAATTGATTAGATGCAAAATTCCTCAACAAAATGCTAGCAAACCAATCTAGAAACATGTAGAAGGACTATATAAGCTGATCAAGTGAAATTTATCTCAGAGGCACAAGGTTGGTTTAACATTCAAAAATTAAATGTGATACACCATACCAATAGAATAAAAAAAAAAAGCCACGATCATAAAAAAGCAGAAAAGACATTTGACAATATTCAACACCCCTGGATGATAAAATCATCAACTACCACCACCAGAAAAAAGTTCAACTAACTAGGTATGAAAAGGAACTTCCTGAATCTGACACAATACACCCACACAAAATCCACGGCCACCACCATCATACTTAATGTGAACCAATGGCTGCTTTCACTGGAGATCAGCACAAATTGAGAATGTCTATTCTAGTTGTGTCTATTCAATACTGTTGGAGGTTTTAGCCAGGAATATTAGGTAAGGAAAAAGAGTGAAAGAAAAGGTATCCAGATGGGAAAGAAAGAAATAACACAGGACTATTTGTGGGTGACAATATATTTTATATAGAAATCATAGAAAATCCACTAAAACACTATGGGAATTAATGAATGAATTCAGCAAGGTTCTCGATTCATGACTGATATATAAAGTATACACAAAAATCAACTATACATACTTTTAATGAAGAATACAGATTAGAAAATCAATTCTGTTTTACAGTAGCATTTTTAAAAAGAAACTAAAGCTTAGGAATGAATTTAACAAAAGAAGTATCAAACTTAAAACCATGAAAACCACAAAACATCACTGAGAGAAATTAAAGCTCTAAGTGAAACAGATGAACACCCCATGCTCAGAGATTAGAATTTAGCATTACGATGGCGTCACTCACAAAACTGATCTAGGTATTTACCAGAGTCTCTATTAAAATTGCATCTGGCTCTTTGCAGAAATTGATAAGCCAATCCCAAAAACTATATACAGAAATTCAGGAGGCACGGAACAGTCAAATCATCTTGAAAAAAACAAATAACCAAGCAGAAGTATGTATACTTCACAATTTCAAAACTTACTACTAAGCAATAATGACCAAAACAGAGTAGTTTTTGGTCTAAGGATAAACATACAGAGCAACGGGAAAAAACTGTGAGTCCAGAATGAACCTTAACATTTACGGTCAATTGGGTTTTGATAAGGGTGACTGTTATGGGTTTGAACATAAGGTATTCCCTGAAAGTTCATACGTGAGATGATGCAGGAATATTCGGAGGTGAAATGATTAGATTATGAGAGCTGTAACCTAATTAGTGGATTAGCCCATTAATAATTTGAAAGAACTACTGCACTAGGTGATAACTACAAGTAGGGAGGGTGTGGCTGCAAGAAGTAGGTCACTGGGGACATGCTTTTGGGGTTTATATCTTGTCCCTGGCACCTTGCTTTCTCTCTCTACTTCCTGGCTGCCATAAGCTGAGCAGCTTTCCTCCACAACCCACTGCGCCAAGCTGTTCTGTATCCAGGTCCAGAGTCATGGACTTGGCCGACCATGAACTGAATCTCTGAAACTTTGAGCCCCAAATAAACTTCTCATCCTCTAAGATGTTTTTGTCGGGTATTTTGTTCACAGAGGCAAAAAGGTGACACACAGGGATAAAAGAACTCCACTTAATATTGAATAATATTTGATATTATAATATTAATTAATCTGATATTATAATATTAATAATATTGAATAATTTTTGTTTCTTTTTCAATTCTCTTGAGACAAATGATTCTGGGACAACTGAAGATCCATATATTAAAAAAATGAAGTTGGACCCCTACCTCACACCATGGACAAAAATTACTTCAATATGGATCAAAACCTAAATGTAATAACTAAAACTATAAAATTCTTAGAACACAAGGGCAAATCTTCATGACCTTGGATTAGCAATGGTTTTTTAGGTATATACCCAAAAGAACTAAAAACATGCCTGCATAAAAAACTTCATGTTCATAGCATGCATGTTCATAGCAACACTATTCACAACAATCAAAAACAGAAACAATCCACATGCCCATTAATTGATGACTAAATTTTTAATAGAAAATTACTCAGTAATAAAAAGTAATAAAAATCGACACAAGTTACAACATGGATGAATCTTGAAAACATGTTTGTGAAAGAAGCCAGTCACAGGAGACCACATATGGCATGATTCTATTTATGTGAAATATCCAGAATAGGCAAATCAATACAGACAGAATGTAGAAAGTATAGTTGCCTACAGTGGGATGGGAAAAAGTGCAGAGCACCAAGGGTAGGAAGTTTCATTTTGGGATAATGAAAATATTCTAAAGTTTGATTATGGCCATGACTGCACAACTCTGTGATTAAACTAAAATCCAGTGAATTGTATACCCTAAATGATATATGAATTATGTCTTAATCCAGCAGCTACCACCCAAAAAAGTAAATAGCAAAAAAGTTATCTCAGGACATAATACTTAGGGAAGTAGAGATTATATTCCTATCTGGAAAAGAAAACTACAGTATGACAATTTGTGCCAAGATGCTCTCTTATCTATCTTTTTAAAGGGGACATGGTAGAAAATGGAGATGAAGAAAATCTTGTTTTTGACCTTTCCTTCAACTCTTGAAAACTTAATATTGAATAATATTTGATATTATAATATTAATTAATTTGATATTATAATATTAATAATATTGAATAATTTTTGCTTCTTTTTCAATTCTCTTGAATATCATAAATTATTCGAGTAAGAATTATGGATACTTTCAGGTGACCATGATCTATGAAATGAGGCAGAAATGAAGAAAGAACTCTAAAGTATAAATTTTTCAGCTTCTTCATTTTTGCATACTTAAATAAGCCTTTCTGTGCTTCAGTCTTCTCTTTAAAAAATGCAGCAAGCAACCATTTTAAACCTACACTACCTAGGATAAAATTAAAGTGTTATAAAAATACAGTTTTATTAATATTCCCAAATAGTGTCCAGATTGTCTTAAGATTAATAAAGAGGACAGCAGCTATAAGGTCTATAACTTCAAATCACCAAAACCTAAAAGGGGAATGGAAAATTTTCGAGTCAAAAAATGTTCACCTGAGACATTAAAAAGATACTTCAGAACCATTTACAAACAGGAAATGTATACTTAAAAAATGGGAATTAAACTAATTCCTTAAAAATGGTAAATATGTCTGTGTACCCTCAATCTGTCGATTCAATAACTACAGACTAAAAATATTTGAAAAAAGAGAAACTGCATCTATACTGAACATGTACAGACTTTTCTTCTCATTGTTCCCTAAATAATACAGTATGACAATTATTTACATTTCATTTATATTGTACTAGGTGTAATAAGTAATCTAGAGATGATTTAAAATACACTGGAAAATGTATGCAGGTCATGTGAAAATATTACACCATTTTATATGAGAGTTGATCATCAGACTTTGGTATCTGTGGATATCCTGGAGCCAAGCCCCCAGGATAACAAGGGACAACCACATACAATCATATGTCACATAATAACGTTTCAGTGATGTACCCCACATACCATGGTGGTCCCATAAGATTACATTGGCTAGTGACATAGATTCCCTCTTAGTTGAAGTACATTCTATGATGTTCACAGAATTACAAAATCATTTAAGGATGTACTTCTCAGAACACACCCTGGTCATTTAGCAAAGCATCGTTACATTTAAAAAGCATGTAGAAATATTACGTCTATATGAAGATGCCATTTTCAGTTAAATACAAAACATCAGGAGATATCAGATGTTACTTTTTAAAAATCAGCACAAGCTTAGTTATTAAATTCAAGTTCCTCTGCTACTTATCTGGAATTTCTAACACAAAAGTATTATTTACTATTATTACTTTTATCAGTAATTCAAGAGCACAAAAGGAACTGAATTCTGACCCTAACTGTCAAATCACTTAGAACATGCTTTCGTTTTAAAAATATTACCATCTATTTTATAATTTTTGTCAGAAAGCAGAACCTAAGACTACACAACAGGATAAATGTTTTCAAATGGTATATAAGCATCCACAGAGGTCCTCCAACCTTGAGTCAAGAAAAGTATCCGTACCTGGTTAAAATCTAAAATTCACCATACTTTGTGATGCTTCAAATACAAAGTGGCATCTCTCTTTGAAATCATGGTTCCAACTTGCAATGTATAGTGACATTTTTCCTTTTTCTGACAGTTTGATTAAAATTTACACAGAGCTAAGGGGCTCATGCTGAAGAAAAGTGCTGTAAATGTCTAAAAACTCTACAGCAATTATTTTTCCAACAGAGTTAACTGTACTTACGTCAATATCCTCTTGGGTAAAAGTTTCTGGATCTTCTCCCATCATGTTGGCCAAGTGTCTCTTTCCTATGTTGAACTCTTCAATCTGCTTTTTAATAAAATCCTCTGTGTATGTTTCACATCTTGAGGCTGGAACATTTTTCTTTGTTGTTACGACTGTGGTGTATATTAACCTTAATATCTAAAAGAAAATGTAAATGGAAAGAAAATATTTTAAATTAAACTGATCCAACAGGCCAGCATCTCTAAATAAAAGAGGATATCTGAACAGTTGTCTTTTTTTATTATCATACTCAGTTGGCAAGGAGTCCAGAAACAAAGTAAAAG